>NC_048425.1:10357002-10433245 GCF_013103735.1 Etheostoma cragini
GAACATCCTTACCTCTGTAACAGATAAATGGGTAGGCTATCTCGCAACCATCATCCCACCACCCATCGTTGTCAATGCGCACACAGAACTGATTCGCTGAGTAAAAGTCTGGTTCATTGTCAGTACGATTTTGCCAGTTCCTGAACTCAGTTCCATGCTCTCTACAGCCGTCGGACCACCTCCAGTTGATTGTACTGTACAGGCCAATCCACACCTCAGAGTGGTAGCCAAAAGATGCAACGGTGCTGATAAGTTGGTTCATTTCTTCAGAGTTTCTAATGGTGGCTAGGTCCGTGTGTGTCTCTCTGCAGTAGGCCTGAGCTTCAGCCCAAGTCTTTTCATTAGCAACGTAGTAGTACTGATGCAAGAGGCATGTGGAGATCTTCCACCCTGTGAGTGGAACACATGTTTGTCAAAGGTTGTATCCATCTTTAAACCTCTGAGTGGCTCAAGCTATCTTTTGGTTTGATAAATAATTGTGACAAACAGCCAGTGGTGGAAGAAGTATTCAGATCCATCAACATAATAACGTGTAACAAAGTGACACACATACGTCACGGAAGTAAAGGCGGGACTACAATAGAGCTGTTTGGGGCATTTTGTGAACTTTGGACTTTTTCACTTTGTAAACCTATAACATGCACAGAAAATATACATAGCAAAATAAAGGAGGGGAAAAAGCCAAAAAGCATAATATGAGCACTTTAAGTAAAAGTACTAATACCAGACTATATGTAATAACTGTCACCAGTAAAAGTCCTGCATTTAAAAATGTCACTCACAAGTAAAAAGTATGTAAGTATCATCAAGAAAAATGTACTTAAATTATTAAAACTAAAAGTATTCAATACAGAAAAATCCCCACATTTTAGAAACTGGAAATGGTCCAAACAGTTCTGTCAATCAACTAAGTGTTTAACCAGCCAATCATTTCAGGTGGACTTGTAGGCCGTTATCCTGTTGAGTAGTTTAAAACAAAAAAAATATATGTACATTTTGTAAAGTGCATGTGTTTTGTGTGCAAAAAGTCTAATTTGTAAAGTAACTAGTGACTGAGTGTGAACAAGTTTCAGTGTCTTACTGTAAGCTGGGCAGACACTTTATCGCATTAAGCCTGATTTTAGCCCTGAATTGGCCGCCCCTGACTAATTGTAGAATCAGGAGAAATTTGTGCCAGATCAGCTGTGTATGATTCCTACTTTACTACATTTCAGAGGAGAAAATTGTACTTGTTTCTCCACTACATTAATCTGAAAGCTACAACTACTTGTTACTTTTCAGGTTGAGATTGTATGTAAAACACACTTAAACCTAAAGAAATTAGGTGTTTCTGGCTCTGGATCTGTGGTTGTAGTCACCTACTGCCTCAATGTTCCTGCTCGACACCCTCTGCTGCAATTCTCCATGTCTCTCTCTGTGTGATCACTCTTTTTTTTTCCTCACCCCCAACCGGTTGAGGCGGATGACCGCCCTCCCTGAGCCATGGTTCTGTTCATGGTTTCTGCCTCTCAAAGGATGTTTTTCCTTGCCTCTGTCGCCTAGTGATTGCTCTTGGTGGGAACTGCTGGGCTTCTGTTAAAAACATCCCAGAGTACAGACCTGTATACTGTATACAGTAGAGACCTGCTCTCTTATGAAAAACACAAGGAGATAACTGTTGTTGTGATTTAGCGCTATTTAACTAAAATTGAACTGAATTGAATCTATGGTATGTCTGGTATGTACTCCACTGTATACAGCTCATCTATGGTGCAGCTACAGTAAAGCAAAGATAAACAAGATAAAGGTGGCATACAATGATGCATTTAGAATTTGGATGAAGCGTACAAGATGGACCAGTGCCAGACAACTGTGTGTGACCTGTAAAGTTCCCACCTTCCACGCTGTGCGGAGGGAAGTTTATGTACAGATTTATATGCCGATTAACCGAGTCAAATAATACAATTTTAAATGCTATAATCAATCCTGCACTTAGTGATACCAGATATTCGTCAAACCTATGGAATCACGGGAACACGCACCTGTACCTGTTTTAATTATTGGGCATTGCAATTGTAGATTTATATGTATGTGTGTTTCTTTTGTGATATTTTTGGGGATCAGTTTGTCTAAATGTATTTATGTTTGTGTTTGGTCTGAACCCCTTTTGTAATGTGTTGAGTGTACTTTTTTCTTTTTTTTTTAAAATCTGGACCTTGAGTCTGTAAATGAAGAAATATATTCATTATGGCCTGTGGCCCTAACAAAAAAGCTTGGGGACAGTTGTCACGTTCCAGAAGTCTAAAGGTTGTTATTGATGCATTATAACAATCCATTATTGTCATAAATAATAATAACATCATGCTGATGATTTGTTTACTTAATGCAGGACTTTTACTTGTAATGTTTATTTTCACATTGCTTTTAGCAGAATATTTAAACATAAAAGGTCTACATCAGGGACAAAAAACTAAAATCAATATATTTCAAATATTTTTTCAAACTAACCACTGACCACAACTGGACACCATCTGTGGATTCTAATAATTTCAGTCCTAGTGTATTATTAAATAAAAAGCAATCAGACAGCAACTGTATTGAAGAATTCACTGACCTGAGAGATACAAGACAACCATCCACACCCGTTCCATCATGATGCTGCTCTGTGGACTGTACAGTATGGCTTAGTGTATAGTATGGCACTAAAAGAAAAGAATATTTGACATGCAAATCTGTTTAAAGTCAACACTAGCTCTTAGCTCTCTTGTTTCTATTACAAAATGTAAATCTTGTCAAATGCACTCTTTCAAGCAGTGTGATTGATGACTTCATGGAAATCGTTGATACTGATGTTATTTTATGTAAAATAATAAGATACGATAAGCCACCAAGAGAAATAGTTACCATCAGGGGCTGATGACCCTTTCAGCGTAACTGAACAGGGACACAATCCTCAGTCCCTCTAATATATGTTTGTGGAGCTGTTACATTAGACAACTCAAGTGGATGTCTCCTAAATTACAATCTTCAAAATTTCTTTGTTAATCCACTGCATCTCAACACAGAAACACTGCCCTTGGAAACAAAGAGAGGGGACTTTGTACTCAAAGGTTTGTACATTTTGAAGATATCCACTTAGTTATTCAGACTGCTAAGTTATTTTCAGATCCATGCATTCACAACAGAGACAAAGGACTTTGTCCACCATCACTTCTATTGGAAATACTTTAGGAATGGATCTCTGTATGGTGCATATTAATAATAGGAGGAATGATTAAATCAAGCATTACCTCTCAATTTTAATATGGACAGCTGGCTGAAAAATTGTAAACTGCTACGTTTTTTCAAATATTTAAACATTGTTTCACCCTTTTTTTTCTCTACATACTGTATGGTCTCTCTCACCTTGTGTATCCAGTAAAATAGTACAACAGATTCCACACTATTTTTCCAGTTGTTAAATTCCTCCTGCAATTTCCTCTGCTGCAGTCAGCGTGCAGTTAGGAGCAACAGCTGTTTGTGTACATTTCCAGTCCTCTGAACAGGAACACACTAGATTATGATGGCTCAGTCAGATGGTTCCCCTTACCATTTCAGGCACTTACACGTTTGCCAGTGACACATTGTTTTCATATCATTCCATATTGTTGTTGTAATGTGGCATTCCTCCAACATAAGGGAGAGAGACCCCAGGGCATCGACTCACCTAATGACTATAGCATCAAGACTCTAGGGAGAGTTTATAAAGTTAATCAATGTGTCCATGGGTATAAAATGAATTAGAGGCATCAATACTCAAAATAAAGCACATGGCTCAAGCCAAAAAACATAAAGAAAAGAGAGAGGTCTACAGCTGAGAAGAGAGATGTGTATCCAACTTAGAGGCATTGATCAAAGAAAAAGAAAAATCACAATGAGGATGATTGAGTCAGAGTAAAACACATGTCCATTTTTTTACTATCATCAATTTATTTATTTAATATTATATCCCAGGATGGGATTTTTTCAGTAACGACTGATTACTCTTCCCATCTTAATAACGTTGATACCGCCACTGTTCTTTCTTGGATAGTGGGTGGTGCATGAGACAAGCGCATAAATGCTGACAATTGCCTGAGGTTGAGTAAAATTTCAAATTTTTCAGGTATAGCAAGCCCAAATGAGGGGCAAAAAAATATTAAAAGTTCCAAAACATCTATTGTGTTATTTGTATTGATCCACTATATGAACAAATCTACTGTACGTACCTGGATTTTGATTGGAGGCTAGTCTCACTTTGTCCCACAACTTTAAAATAGATGTGTGTATATTGTTTCTTTTAATAATGTATATTATTATTATATATATATATATATAATATGTATAGTATTAAGTGTCCTTTTCATTATAATATTCAGAGTTATAAATAATTGAACATTCACACGTATTTAAAGTTACGTTAAAGATGGGTGGAGGTGGGGTCACATTTGAGCATTTAAAAATGTACTTGAAAGTAACTAGTTACTTATTATTTGTAACTGAGTAACTAATTTAGTTACTTTTTGAAAGAAGTAACTAGTAATTGTAGCAAGTAAAGTAACTTGCCCAACACTGATTAGGACCGTCCAGATTAGGGATCAACCAATACAGTTCTTTCCTCGATACTGATTATTAGTAGTTAATAAAACCAATCCCCAATATTTGGAAGCAATACGCATAAACATTGAAAATAATAGTAAAAATTAAGATTCTGAAATGTTAAAAAACCCAACACAAAACTATGTTTAGAAGATGTAAGCATTAATTTAATAAATTAGAAACTTTCAACATAATACACAGTCAGATATAAGATCAGACTCAGTGGTGAGTGAAACCGAAGCAGAGGAAGCAGAGTGTTTACTTAATATACTTTATCTGTTCTCAAGCAAAGAAAACACTGATGCAGATAATCTCCAAACTGCCAAAAAAACGGGCCAATAATCAATCTATCCCTAGTCCAGATGTAGAATGTCTCCTCGCTCTATTTAATAGGGCGAGGAGTCACTTGGTAGCAGTAGTAAGACATACCCCTTAGCTCCCCAACCTCCTGCACACCAACATCTGCTGCCATCACCCCCGGCTCCTGGGCCTCTGTCTCCAGCCACAGCAGCCTGGCATCAGGATCCTCATCTGAGAACTGAAGCAGAGATCCTGAGCTCCGTAAAACCTTCAAACACTGTTTAAGCACTAGACTGGCCTTCCCTCTCCCTTCTTTAGACCTCAACAAGGCGTCTGTGGTGCCCTTATCAACTATAAGATCAACACTGCTATAGCCACAGTGCCTGTGAAGCTGTGTGCAGTCCAGCTCTACAAACTCAAGCTGAGAACAAAGATTGTGAGGATGAATGGCTTTTGCTTGGACGTGTTCTTGCATTAGTCGCACAGCTATGGGAGAAATGTCTGCACAAGTGACCCGGACCGGTTGGGCTGAGTGTCTGAAAATACAGGGCCCTAGAGCAGAAGTGCCACAGCCCATATCCAGGACTTGGAGCAGAGCATCTGGGTGGGACTTGGTCTGCAAGAGAGGCATAATGAAGTCGCGGACGGCATCGAAGCCAAAGAACCACTCAAAGTTTTTGAAGGTGGTTGTCTTGCTGCGGCTCTCAGCGTAGAAGCGGTCCCAGGTCGCTTTCTTATCCATGTTTTCAATCAGTTCAGCTAGGCAGAAACACAGATGGGATTACATTGCGAAAGTTAATGAGTGAACGTTAGCTGTAAAATACAGACATAAATCTAACCTTAGAGCCTGCATGGTTCTGTCAGATATGGAGGGACTTTATTTCATTTTTAGTAACTTTTCTTAGAAGCCACTACTGAATTCTGGATGACGAAAATCTACCAAGCTGAGAAACTTTAATCGTGATTCCATGCTCATGGAAATAAATTAAAGCAGCACACCCTCAGTAGCTAGTTTATTAGACAGAGCTAAAACTGTCCTAGATTAAAGCCTACCATTTGTGAAGATGCTAATGTTAGTTCTTTGTTGTTTAAACTGCTGAAGAGATGCGTTGATGTATCATGTGTTGTGTTATACTGCATTCGTTTTAACTTTGTGTAATGTTAGCTAACGTACAGACAACTAGCTAACGCTAGCTAAGTCCACAACTTTAGAGAAGCGCTAACGCTATTGATGAATTTAGAGCTCTCGAATGAGTAGCTAGCCAAATAAAGTGTCCATTAAAACAAACTCGCTGACGTTATGTAAAATGAACACTTCCTAAAACAGATACCTAACGTTATTCAACTTGTCAAACATAACGTTGCAGCTGACACACTGTCCGTTAACCTAGTTGGCTAGCTAGCTAACTACCGTTTGCTAGTTTACTGACTGCAGTGTCACTGCCATAAATTACACCATACACAGACGCATTTCAGTTAATTGAAATATCTGAAATAAAATGATAGTTTGATTTGAACGCACTTGTAAGCGAGTGATGTCGTACACAAGCTGCAACTAGTCCCCTGCCTGACAGTGTCAGCGACTTTGCAAACAGAGACATTTTTTTCTTAGCGACCTTGCGTCTTGTCTTCTTCACTGTTTTCCAACGGAAGAACTCTCACTCTGCCCAAATGTCATGCTACCAACAGCCCACGGAAACGGTAACGAGACGGCATCTCCTGCTGTTGTCTATGTGCTGTTGTAGTAGACGACGATCTTTGAGTAGCTCGTGCCGTGCTGTAATGACGCGACTGCGCATGTGTAAATACGAGTGTAAACAAAGTTTACAGCACACAACTCTGATTGTCAACAAAAAACAGCTGTTCTCCTGTAGGCATCTCAGTACACAGTGTTTTACATCCTTGCTGTAATATGTATGCGTGTAAGGAAAACTATGCATTGGATTGAGTATGTCAGCACTAATTACCAAGTAACCAATAAAGGTGGATGTCATTCCTGGAAGGGGCTCCTACAGCTACAAAAATGTATCACTATCAAGATATAACAATATTCCTATATTGTTGTATTTCTGCCTCACAAATCACTTTTTTATACCTAAAATTGTTATGCAAATGCTTGATGATCAATGGCAGAATACTACCTTCATGATAAATTGTTATTCAAACCAAAAATGTTAACAATTACTGGATCAGCTTCTCAAATGTGGAAATATTCTGTCTCAGTGCAAAGTGCATGCATTTGATTTTTCAGCTGCTGGCCTGAAGCTAACTGATGATGTCCCCTTGCTCTCACAGAATTTGCAATTTTCCTCAACAAAAAATGAGTGATTAATTGGTCATGTAGTTCCATGTTGTAGCCCTAAATTCAACTTGAAATAACAATGAGACAAGAAATAAGATGTAAATCCCTTTAATAAAACTTAATGAAACGCAGTGTAACAAAGGAAAAAAAACAACATAAAGCAAGTAGATAACATTTACAACCACAAAAAAACCTGTACAACTCTAAATGCCTGGAGTCACTTCTATTTCTTCCAAAGATTTTTAATTAACCATGGTGTGCTGACTGAGGATAAACTTGGGAGTTTGGGACGAGAGGGGTAAGGGAGGCATGTCATGTTATTTTATCTTTTAACTTTTTTTTTTTTTTTCTCAAATACATAAGTGTGATCGTATACACAGATGTACGTTTCATCAACGTTGCTGCAGACGTTTTTTCTTTTTGTTTTTTTTAACCGCAGTGGAGAATGAGGAGGGCTGTAGCCAGGAGTGTTATTTGTACAAGATGTCGTAATGGCCAGGTCTATAGAGGAGGAAGATGCGTGGGTCGCCACCTTCAGGGAAGACGTGGTGATTGACTGTTCCTCCCTCTCCTCTATCCATGTACTCCACCAGGATGGATACATTCAGGGCCTGGGCCAATGCGATGATGTGGATGTGGTCACTTTCTTTAGACATAGGCTCTACCTCCTTAAAAAAACAAAAGAAATACACAAGGACATTACATGAGTGTTTCTACAGAACTTGAATTATTCACCTAAGAATGGCTGACTGTTTTTTCCCACAGACTGGCGAGGTTATGAGACCTATAGAGATTGGTTTCTCAGGGGCTAAAACTTAGTTTTAAGTGCATCAAAATAGGGCTGCTCATTTATGGGGAAAAAAAAACATTTTCAATCAATCAATATGGTCAATAATACCCTTGTTTTTTGAAAAGATGTTTAACTAAAACTAATTAACAGAAAAAAAGAAAGACAAAAAAACACCTTGAACTGTGAATTTTTCCTTAATACAGTTTTAACTTTTTCCCCCATTAGAAGACAAAATAATATAAATTTACTTGAAAAAAGAACTATCTATCTTTTTAACGATAAATCTGTTTTTGTGATCATTTGGAGCAGAAATCCTAATCCCAGTAAACATTTTGATTTATTGCACCGCCCTTCATCAGACCGCCCGTTTCTAAAAGCCCACCTGCTGACAGAACTCCTTGACGGAGCGTCCTCCTTCTATGAAGTGCTGAAAGAAGCCATACTCTCGCTGCAGGTAGCCCGAGGTGAGCAGCCGCAGGTACACCACCACGTAGTCCGACACGTTCTGGTCGTTGAAGGAGTTCAGGAGCTCCTGCAGGCGCGGCTGCTTCTCACACAGTTCGATCAGGTCCATGAACTTAGGAGGAGAGACATTATATACATCATTGGATTCATATGTGCGTGTGGAGCTTGCCAAATGACTGGCCAACTAGCCAAATCTAGAGCGTCTGTCGGCTCCAGCTGACCAAATACATGTACTTGGGCAGATGACCACTCAGAGTTGGCATGGCAATTTATGATGCAAATTACAGGCAATGGAATCACACACTTAATCCGACAGGATGCAAGATATTCTTGACTTACTGTGGGCGACTCTTTGCATCTTTTAATTGCTTACTTTTATCCATCATTAAACGCTGTTTACTTCACAAAACTTAATATTCTCAAACCAGTGTTTTCCCTGGGTTTTTACAAGATTTATGTGAGCATAAATGCATAATGAAAGAACTCATCTTAACCCAGTAAGTTTACAAGAGAGACTCGCAGTCACTGAGTCCTGGCATCAACTCCTTAAGCCTTAAGCAGTCTGCAATCCCTGCAAGTAAACTGTTAGCATGTTAAAACTTCAGGAAGCTATTTTTATTTTATTTTGTTTGTTTTGACTGTGAACCCTGCATACTGTATGGGAATTGTTGGGTTTCTCTATATAACATCACAGAGAACGGTCTAGACCTGCTCTTTTTTTTTTTTTAAGCGCAATAAGATAACTGCTGTTGTGATTTGGCGCTATTAAATAAAACTGATTTGAATATATGCTACTTCCGTATCAAAGGAAAAACATCTGCATGTAAGTTTGTCAGTTAGCAATGTATGTATTTTACTGGAACAAGAAACTCACAGTATTGTGAAAGTCTTCAATGGTAAACTCAGTGAAGCCCTCGTTAACCAGTTCCAGTTTACTTTTAGTTGCCACGGCTTTGAACCTGAAAAAACAGAAAACATAATGACCGCCTTAGTGTTTGTTAGATTTTAAGTGCAATGGAAAAAAACTTTGAAGACAGGAAAAACTGACAAAGGGCACCGTGCAAACAAAAGATCGCCTAATTGTTATGTGACTTTAAACATAATTGTATAGCTACTGTATGTACTGTATCCGCACGTGACAGAGTTGTATAAAACTATACAAAATAAATGTATTAAATTATTGCAGCCGTGAGAAGTCAAAACAAAAACCCAAACCGCACCCACTGCAACACTCACTTCTGCAGTTCTTTGCTGTCATCGAGCAGCGACTCGAGATGTGCGAAGCCAAAGGCTCTGTAGAAACAGTTCCCATCTGGTCGCGTCTTACGAATGTACGAGTATTTTTTGTGTAGGTCCTGCAAATAAACAAGAAAAGAAATGAGGCAAAAAGTGTGTATGAGTGTGTAGGCGACATACAGTTTGGTTTTGTGGCTCCGGATGAAATGACACCCTGGACTGCGGAGGGAATGCACCCTGATGAGAGGGCAGTAACCGGACTCCAGTTAGCGTGGTTGGACTGACCTTGATCTTGAGCTGATAAACTGTGTCCTCCTCAGCGTACTCCCTCTGCAGCACCGCCAGGTCCTGTCTGTCCGACACTAAAGGGTTACTGTTGGCTATCTAGATACCCACAAAAAAACAAAACACAGTTAGTGCATGCACTGTATGGAACTTCACTCATGGAGGACTCTGTCCTGACCAGCTGAGCTTCTAGTCTGAACAAAGGATACAATGTAGACTAAAAACATTAACATTGCATTATGTTTGTATTACAACATGGAATCAACAGCGAAAACACCTTGAACTGTAACATTTCCCTTCATACTTTTGTTTTTATTGTTTTCATTTAGAATAAGACAAAATAAAAATGTACTTGCATAACGTAATGTGCAAAATAATAGTTTTTTCTCGATTACTCTGTTCTATGATCGTTACGCGCCAAAATCGTAATTGCGTCTAAAGTTTGGATTAATTGCACAGCCCCAGGTCAAGGTCAATGTTGCTGATTACCGGGAAACTTTAAAAGGCTGTGCTCAATGTATGGGCTGGGCGATATGGATAAAAACAAAAATCACGATATTTTTGACCTTGATATTGATACCGCAACAATATTGTAGTGTTGACCATTGGTGCTTTCACAAAATATTTACACATGTAATGTGATGTGGATATAACGACTACGCGGGTAAAGGCAAATAATAGAACAGTTAAAACAGTCTGGTCAGTTTAGAAAATCACATAACTTTACTGTAAGGCAGCCTTTAAAACCAGGAAAAGACAACACTTATGCAATATAACAATATTACGATATCCAAAATCTAAGACGATATCTAGTCTCATATCACGATATTGATATGATATCAATATACTGTCCACCTCTAGCTCAAATTATGCTTAGCATTCTCATAAAACAAGGTTGTAAAAACAAAAAGTAAATTAAATAAAGGCTGTCATGTGACAGATGCATAAGAAAGGTTCAGCGCTATGCACATAGACAACTTTTCTGGATGTTCAACTCTATAAAACTTGATTGGAATCTGGAAACCTTTTGATCCTGTTCCTCAAAAAAGGGGGATTTCATACCTCCTGCTGAATTCTGTCCTGTTGAGCAATTATGGCCTCATCATATGCAAGGCAGTTCACCCCTGTGAGAGAAGGGAGAGCGATTAGCTGGGTTTCAGGAAAAACTTCTCCAAAAGACAAAGGCATACTTTATTAATCCCCAAGGGGAAATAAAATGTTTGTCACGGTATTATACACATAACAAAAACAGAGGCCTGTAACTAACACACACACACACACACACACACACACACACACACACACACACACACAATGTAAACATGAATTAAATAGAGAGAAGAAGGACCAAACCCCTAACTGCTTGGGACACCTTTCCATGGGAGAGCGACAGGCCTCCGTGATGGCAGAAATCTATTTGGCATTTGGATTTAAACATCTGCATCCGGGGCCAGTGTTTATGAAGAATATTGGAATGTAAAATTGGTTATGTTGAAATTTGAGTGGAGACAGAGCTACAACATTGTGGTAAAATGTTGTAGCTATGTCTCCACTCAAATTTCAAGATCAGTGATGCACAGTGATTACAAATGCAAACTGCAGAAAATTACACAAACTAAGGAGTATCTTAATTATGAATAATAAAGCTGAATAAAGTACAGCTAGCTACATATAACAGCTATTAATATTTTTTATATATAAAATACTATATATATACTGTTTAGTGATCCGAAGTGGGATAAATAAATGCACTAATACAATTTACACTTAGAAAATCAACTAACAGTTAGTTAGTTAGAAACAGTTAGAAATCACTACACAGGCTTGAAAAACTCACATACATACAAAGACACACCCACACACACACACACACACACACACACACACACACACACACACAGGACCAGCACCCTAAGCAGTTGGAGAGGGGGGGTTCGGTGCCTTGCTCAAGAGCACATGGCCCAGGTGGTGAAGTTGCATCTCTCCAGCTACCAATCCACACTCAGTACTTTGGTCCTACGGGGACTTGAACCGGTTCCCAACCCATCTCCCTACGGACTGAGCTACTGCCACCCCAAATCTACATGCATACAAAGGCATTGTAATGGGTGTGCATGCAGATGTTATATCATCATGTGTCATCCATGCACCTGCAACACGTTTTGGCGATTTCCATCAAATTTAACACAGAGTGGAAATCATCATCGTTAGGTATTAAAAATACAATAACGCTATAAAAAAAAGACAAAAATAAAGCATTCACTATAGACATTTTCTCTTCCCGTTTTCATCATATGCCGTGACTAAAAAGCAAAAACGTATGCATTCAGCCATAGTCAGCACTTTTTATAAAAACAAGTAAATCCACAACACCAGCTAACGTCAGTCAACTTGGCTAGCTCGAGCTGTGCGAAAACAAATATTTTGGTCGCTATACATGTTCTTGTTTTAACTACAAAAAGTGGTGTCCTGTCTTTTATATTAAGCATACACTTTCAACGTTTCCATAAGTCAAAAACTATAAGACTGTCACTTGCTGTTGCCCTGCCAGTATCTAAACAAGCGTTTTCTCTTTGTGTAGCAATGGTAGCTAGCTAACGTTAGCCAACAAGCTCTGGCCTGCGTCCCCCTCTTCGCTGCATGTCAACAGCCTTAATCACGGAGGGGGCAGCGGCTGAAACGCCGACGGACACTAGTATGGATGTGGGCTTAACTTGTAAGAGAAATGACCGCGCTGTTAGTTGGATATTTTGTGTTGTAAGGGTTTCTCTCACCCTCCCCCTCTGCCTGTGATGATTCCTGCTGCTCCTCCGC
The DNA here is from genome assembly GCF_013103735.1 of Etheostoma cragini. Classification (NCBI taxonomy): domain Eukaryota; kingdom Metazoa; phylum Chordata; class Actinopteri; order Perciformes; family Percidae; genus Etheostoma; species Etheostoma cragini. Next base: position 10,369,791 of record NC_048425.1, read on the forward strand.
CATCTTAGCTATCGAGATCTGTTTCCTCCTTCTGCATGACCTCATTCATTACACATTTCCGGCGAGTCTAAATTTCTTAATTTTGTGTTTTTTGATTAATTTATTTTAAACAACAGTGCTAGACATTTGTATGTCCAAATGGGGGTTTAAACCAAACTACCAAAAATAGTCTTGTTTAGACTATACATAGGCTACTGTACATTCGCCCCAGAAGTATAAGAGCCTGTGGTGGCCTCTGCATTACCACCAAATATGATCTCGTGTTTGGCCCTGGGTCAAAATCTAGTTTTATAGGGTACCTTTAATTCGTTAGCAGACGTTGTGCTTGCATGGTGCTTATTCTTGAATGAATTTGTAGGCTACTACCAATTTACTGACACTGCACACCCAGTATAAGGCAACAGGATACTTCAACACCGAGAGGAGAAGGAACAGGTGGTTAAAGGGACAGTTCGGATATTCTGATGTGGGGTTGTATGAGGTATTTATCCATTTAGTAAGTGGATTTTAAAATAATAATTATCATACAACCCCATTTTTGTGCCCACAACACTTTTTTATACTGCTCAGGAATCTCAGCAGACAATTCAATACCAGACCAGAATAAGTATAAGTAAACCCCCCATATTTTGATGTTTCAGAAATTATGAGTTAGCATCCAAGATTTACAAAAACATCCATATTTATTGCAACCCATCAAAACAATACCCATACATGGCCCTTAAAATAAATGTAACTCCAGGCAGGAGATCATTTTTACAAAATCACAGTGGAATCCAGAGTCTTTCATAGTTCTGTAGTTTGCAGCATGCTCTTTCAAGTCCCTGCACTTTCCAGCAGTACACATCAGGGGGCACTGTCTGCAACAAATACAACCTACATTCACACATCGTACCATTTATCGGCTGTTCTTACCTGTTGGCTGACAGTAAATCATACCTGGCACACTGCCTTTGCCACAAACTGTTGCATATCTGCATTGTATTTACAGAAGTTAACATAAATCAAAACAGTACAGTGTAATACATGTGTGAAGAACAAAATAATACTTCATATTTGCCAAAGAAGCAAAGTTTGTTTTTTAATATAGTTTCCCTTTGGCACATTGCTTCTCATCTCAGGGCTGTAACAGAACCCAATAAATGTATCTATACAGAATGTAGCCTATCTACTATTATTCTCTACAGATGGAGAAGACATGCTTGATTTTGCTACAATATAGAATTTGCACCCGGAAAGTCATTTAAAAAAAACGTTCAGATGGGTATTTCCACAATGGGGCAGCTTGTCTGTCCCTCTCTATAGTGTAGTCACAAAAGTAGCACATAATGCAGTAAAAAAAAGTGAAATAAAAGTGTAATTTAACAAACATATGGCAGCTTTTTCAGCATTCATCCACTGTTTGTGCACAACATAGATACACTTCTATTTATTTTTGTGTGTGTGCATGTTTAATATGTAGGCTAGTGTTAAAACTTTCATTCAGGAGCAGGGTATGTTTATTATTTATTTTTCTGCCATAAGTGTCAGCTAATTCATTATTTGCTGTATTGATGATTAGGATTTAAAGAGATAATTCATTGAAAAAATAAATTTGCATATTTGCACAGATTTACAGATATTACAGGTGATATCACCACATCGACACAACACTGTATTGGAGTTTTGGCTGCATGAAGGCTTTATCTAATCCAAAATGTCTCAGTGCTTATACCGGCACAAGGACAGTATGACAGTATGGAGGTATGCATGTTGCAGGTGTGGCAAAGGAGGACCAACCCCATGGTTTGGATCAGATCCCAAAGCGTGTTGTGTCAGCCCAGACATAGTCACTGATACCCTGAACACCACTCCAGCATAAATCCACCCTCTGTACTGAGGTGTTGCAATGCACGGTTCTGACGTATCAACTTCTCCCAAAGCCTCCTCTACTTCTCCTGCTGCTTTTTTCCTGATTTCCCACTGATGTTCTTGCTTTCGACATCCCACACAAAAGGTATGTCAACTGTATTTCCCTGCTACAGAGCAACAGATACTGTATTGCGAAAGGTGAGCAAAGAGTATTGACTGCTAATAACTGTAGTAAAGCTGCACTGGAAATGTTGCAACATTGTCTTAGTTTGTGCCAGTACGTCTTGGGAATACATAACACAATGTTGATCACCAAACATCAAGCAGAAATCAGATGTCCAAATGTCCAGTAGATGCTTTAGAGTAGATTGTTCCATTTAAAGATGTATTCTATTGCATCATGTCCCACACACACAATAAAGAAAAAGCAGCATTTTAGTCAAGGCGCAGATTTTTCATAATTGACCATAACCTGGTTTTCTGGGCCAACTTTGTCTGCTTATACACGTTTGAACCAGAGCTTTCCATTCTTGTAGTTTCACATGTTATTTTCCAGGTGCCTGCTAAACTATCTGGGCCTTGTGGATCAAGGAAGCATGGGGGTTGACCACAGGGGGGCTTGGTCTGAGAGTGCCATTAGTCTGCATATAGCGTGTGCTGTGAGCCTCGGACACCTGGGAGCTACTGGTCTCGCTGTCTTTGTCATCGGGGTGCTCCTGACTGGCGGGACCCCCCAAACCTTCATCTACTTCATCCTCATCATCTGTTACAGGTGGGTAGTTGGAGTTCAAAGGAGGCTGCTGGTGATTCCTGATAACACTTCCTGGCCTTGAACCCCCAGCTGATGGGATAATGGCACTGCCGTTTAGCTGTCTTACACCATCAATGGACTGTACCTTTGGGAAGTTTGAAGGCGTCAGAGGACGGACGAAACGAGTTTCCTGCTGCAACGACACAGAGCAGACACACTTCTTAATTGCATCATCAAATATGCAAAGATTAATAAACTGGCTGAGATGCATTCCACAATTTGGTGAAATCAGGCATTGACTTGCCCGGAATTAAACGTGCACAAAGACACACTTACTAAAGAAATAGCGCTGTTTTTCATGTATGTCTCCACTCTAAATCGGTTCTCCTCGTCTCTATCCAGAAGCCTGTCCCGTCCCTTCCGCGAGTTGTTGTGCAGGAGTGGCCTGCCCAGGTAGTCAAATGCTACCCCTCCTCCCTGTCCACCTGAGATCGTAGACCGGCTGTCACGGCAGTGGGTCTCCTATCAGCGTAGGAAAAGACATTGATCAGTTTTTACCCATGCACTGATTGGGTGCACTGATTCTAATGCCTTTTGCCCCCTTTAATTAAACTGAAGAGGCTTTAGTTATAGAGCAGAATACATTTTATACAAGCCAAGTCAAGTTTGAGATCATTTACTTCTAATGACAATTGAACAATTAAAACAAATAGTCCAATATTTTGGGAAACATGCTTATTTGATTTCTTGAGTGTTGAGAAAATTGACACCACTTTTGTATCTGTATAAGAAATATAAAGCTACAGCTGGACTGGAAGCAGTGTTTGTGCCAATCTACGCTAACCAGCTGCTGGCTCTACTGTAGCTTCATATTTAATATACAGATATGAGAGTGGAATCAATGCTCTCACCCAACTCTTGGCTCAATTTTCCTAAAGGTAAAACCATCCCTTTAAGCACCATTTATGATCCGTAGAGAGGGATAGGGATTTTTCTTTTTTTGAGAATTTAAACTAAACATACTCTAGAAACATAAGGTCCCAACAGAAAAGCTGGATACAAGTAGCTCAAAGGCACTACATTTTAGATCCAAAATGATTTGAAGCTCAGAATGTAGCCGTGTGGCATCTGGACGGTAAAACCTCAGTCCGTGGCCCGGTTTTTGTATGCAGAGTTAGATATATAGATATGCATCTGACTGACCCCGAGAGAAGACATGCTGGTTCTTATGGTTCCCTCCACCCTCAGAGGGATGTTCTCTTCTGTCTGCAATGAAAAGAAACAGAGGGCTAGATTACAAGGGGGACTGGGGGGAAAAAAGTCCTTTGAAAACTTCCAAACCCACTCACTTGTAACTGAAGAAAGATCTTATCGTTTGACTGCAACAACTAACTGACACAGTCTTAGGTATTCATCACAGAACATATTTTTAATGAAAACTCTTGGATTGCGTAAAACGCATGGGACCAGCAGCAGCCTGAATCAGGCCGCACAGACACAGGAGAAAATACTCATGCTCAGTGTGAAAAGAATAAATCAGTCTTAGTACCGCTCCTCTGGCGTCTGTGCTGACGGAGTTCATTCTCCTGAAAGAAGCTTGTCTGGTGAGAGTGCTTATTTCCTCCCTGTGAGAAACCAGAAACAAAAAGGAGAAAGATATTTAAATGATTGAAGAAACTGACACAGGTCCCTTGTGAATTATGCGTATTTCTGAACATTTGAAGTTTTAATGTATACTTCATACTGCATGTTTTCCATTTAGTTTTTGTGCACATTTTCTGCTGTTAATCAGCACATCCTGCCCCACAGTCATTTATCAACTGAATCGGACACTTCTTGTTCCTCTAATTCTACGTTAAAGTAACATACTTAACAGTGCTGATTTCTTCCATTCTTAGCTATTACTACCGGCCATCATTAAACGACCTCATCATCTTATCTTATCATAATGAAAGAGAAAGTCAACATACTTCTTCACAGTCAGTTCCCTCTCCAGTTTCTTGTTCCTCCGTTTGTGATGACAAGTGACAGCAATGATGACGATGAGCATCAAGATCAGCAGCCCCCCCGCCACGCCCCCCACAATGATCATCAGCCACTTTCCCATTAAACCATTCACTGGGTCACATCCTGTAAAGTAGAGAGTGAGTTGGGGAGTTAATGATTGTTTACAGTGTTTTCCCTAGCTTTGAGGAAGACTTAGGTGCGTGTATTTGGCGGAGGGTTTAGGCATCCTTCTTCAAGAAAATGTCCATTTTCAATTAAAACAAATGCAATTTCCCCATACATTTTGTGTATCTTTGTGGGATTTTTCTTGGGTTGTTTTGGGTCTCTGTTGTAATTTGGCATCTCTTTGTATTCAGTTTGTGGTAGTTTTGCATATATTTTCTTTTTTTCTTTGGATCATTTTTATTACCATATCTTTTTTAAGATTATTTTGGGGGTCTTTTTCCTTTCTTCAAGAGTGACAGTGGATGGACAGAAAAGAGGGGAGAGACATGGGGGGATGACATACAGCAAAGGAAAGGTGTTGAAAAGTTAAAGCAGATAAAATAAAATATAAAATAAAATATAAAATAACGCTCAAGAAGCTTAAAGGCAAAATTTGCAAAAACATGATAATCATTACATCTGACAAAAGCCTTTTAGTTACATTCATTCATTCTCCATAACTACAGGCGGCGCTAATCTGTATTGTCGCGTAACGTGGGTCTGGCTTTTCCCAAATTTCAAAGCGGACCTTAAATAGTTCACCAAAATGTGTTTCTGAAGACATTTTAAGCGAGATGCAGGGCATACAGTTGCTGCATATTTTTAGTTTTTTTGATCAACAAAGGTCAGTTGGATCAAATGAGGTCAGAGAGATTTTTGTCAGATTTTGAGAGACGTTTGTCACGCCCATTCTGCTCCTCATTTCCGGTAAGTGTTTTAAAATAAGTGCACTGATTCACTAGTCAAGGGCTGGCACTCCACTAATCAGGTTGGTCATTAAGTCCGACTGCCCACTGGTGGATTCAACAAGTCAAATCGGCCCAAATTAAAGCCGACGGCTCCTCCGACTGACGACAGCACGGAATACGCCAAACAGACTCTTGTCACCAACCTCGGCAGACTGTCCAACGGCAGATAATCGGGTTGGTGTGTCAACGCCTTTAAGTGCTGCCCAAAACTTAGGTGCTGCACCTAAACCTTATAATGACAGGGAAAACCTTGGATGTACTGTATATATTCTTACAGTAAGTCTTTGTAGGCTATGAGATCTAACATTGCTGTCGTCTACCTGTCACACTAATCTCCATTTCCGCTTTCCCTTGTCCCACGTCATTCTTTGCCACACACTGGTAGGTGCCTCCATCTGACAAGTTCAGGGGTCGTCCAAAAACTAGGGTTCCATTAGGGTGGGGGATCACACCTTCCGGCAACTGTCCCCCAATTCTGCAAACAAAATGAGACAAAGTTGCATTAATTTATATTAACACACAGAAATGTTACTTTATAATCTGGGTTAAGTGGTACGCTGAGTTCCATATTTAAAAATATGTTCTCACATGTGATTTTTTTGTACTCTATTTCACTTTAATCTTTAATAAAAAAAACACCCTTCAGACAATGTCTCGTAATAAGTAGCACAACACTATTGATTGATACAATGCATTTGGCCATTAATGACTATTAAATGTAAACTATAATATGGCTATGAAATAATCCTTTTCAGAAAAAGCCACAACTGAGGTTCAATGGAATTTTATTTGCAGTGTCAATTCACAAAAAAAGTTATCTCAAGACACTTTACAGATAGAGTAGGTCTAGACCACACTCCATCATTTACAAACACCCAAGAATTCCAGTAATTCCCCCAATTTTAGGGAGAAACCTGGGACAGACCCAGGCTCTTGGCAGGCGGTTGGGGGTGTGATGAACAGTGCCAATAATAGTCACAATAAAGATAATGGAACTATGACTAGAAATAGCAGTTGTTGTAGTAATTCATGGCCTAGCAGGGCACTGCAGGGCGTTACAGATGTATAATTAACTACTGTTGAAACCATAAAAGTGATGCATCTTGTTTGCCAAATAGTCTTTTGAATCAAGAGCTGTCACTATCACATATTTACAAGTTTTGACCATAGACTGTGGAAAAGAAGTGAACGTAGCCACCAGGAGGTCACCTATGTATCGGTTTGTGTACGGTTTGGCTGTGGCAATCTTGTTTTTTTTTAAGCCAGAAGTGACCATATTTGGACAAGAGGGGCACGCTGTTGTCAAGTAGGGTAATTTTCTCACAATCAGACTTCTTTTGCAACCATTGGCCGTGCTCGCCAACAGATAGAATTTGAGGCACCTCTGCATAGGCCCAGAGGCTTTTGACACATTTCATTTTTAATGTAGTTCTGCTTTCTTCTTTTTTCCCTCCCCCCCCCCTTCCCCCCCCCCCTCAAAATGTGAAACCATTCACACAGCAAAGACAAACACATTACCCCCTTTTTTTCTAAACTCTCCCCTGTTAAGCCTTGCTCCCAGTCTCTCATGAAGCAAACGTTTCTGTAGGCGGTGCAGTTGCGTTTGTTCAGCCAGGTTGCAAATGACTGATCATGTCAACCACACCAAGAATTAACCGGAGAACATAAAGCACAATTAAACCATTTGAAAGCATTTCCTAAACCTTTAGGAGGAGAGTTACTTTGGTGATTAACCGGGCATTCATCTCTTATTTCTGCGTTAATATTTCAATAATGCTTTTTAATTGTTTGGAACCACCTTCTAATTCCTGGCTGCATGAGTCAGGGACAATCTTTTAGAAACTTTGATGAGCAACATAGTCCAGGGTGTTACCTCAGTGTTGTTGTTTTGAGCGCATTTGATTGAATCAGTTAGAACAGACTTGACCTTTGTGTAATGGCTGCCTCTTGCTTTGAACATTATCAACCTGCATTGCCCCAGAAACACTTGATGTTTGTTTCACTATTATGGGAACGTTTCTTTTCACATAGATTACACTAACCTATGCCGCCTGCAGAAAAGAGGAACGGTCTGTTTTTACATATAGACCCATCTCCATGATAACATCTCACACAAATCCCCACATTCTGCTTCCTCTTCCTTCTCTCACCACCTCTTTGGCTCACCTTACCCTCTCTGCCTACCTGCTCCCACCAGTTTCTCTCTCTTATTGGGACTGCTCATCCCTTTCTCTTTCTCTTCTTTCTCAGAGGGGGTCTGCCTCCCTCCTTCGTGTGAAACTGTCTCATCTGTCTGCTCTCAACACAAGCCGCAACACGACACTGTGACACTAGCTATTACTTCACCGGCCGCCTTTTACTGACAAATCCAACAGGTTTGCCCGCCTGTGTGTGTGTGCGTGTGTGTGTGTGTGTGTGTGTGTGTGTGTGTGTGTGTGTAAATACAAGCTCATTCATGAGTGTGTATGCTTGAGTGCATGCCCTGTGTCTGGTAAGTGTCACAAAACAAAAGCTCATTTTCACTAAGGTGTGTTCCTGGGACTAACAACTGGCAACATACACATCACCACATGGCATAAACACTCAAATCAGCAAGAAGCATCCTTGAGCATTTCATTTTTTATATTAAATGCCACATATGTGTCAGGAATTTCTTCCTTAGGGCCTAACTGTCACTTCTCATACTTGCATGGGAGACTTCCAATCACTTTTTCGTTTTTCCAGCCAAACTCTTTGCCACACCTTGCGAATATAACAACCCACTAAAGGAAACCGCTTATAGATGCCACCAGGTGACTCAGGCAGAAGAATAAGTCAAACCCTGGTCCGGGGTTTTTAAAGCCGGGCAGCAATGTGTTGCATTGTTATGTGACACACACAACATTTGAACATGTCAGTTTCCATTCAGGCAGCAGAATCAGGAGGTGACATTGCCAGGGCTTGTTTGGTTAAGGCATGCGAAAAGGGTTGAGATCCACGTAATTAATACTGAATAGATGCTCTCAGTTGTACAGGACATGCTGATGCAACATAACATGCATTGTGTGAGTCTTGGAGGTCTGACAAAAGTATTTAAGTGTATTTTCTTCATCAACATTTGCGTAGCTGATCTTTTGAATATTTTAAATGATGCACTGTTTACATCCATGTTTTCTAGCTACACTAGCAGTCTTCTTCAGTAACATTTTGTGGGCAAATTGCTACATTTCTGTCAGTCAGTGGATACTGTAAACGGATTACTCATGTTAGTTTGCTCAAATTAGTTTTCAAGTGTATTAACAGCTGTGCCCCGGAGCCTCTTTCCTCTTTCCTCTTATCAAAGATAAGGCGGTGACAGAGTGACTAGGAGCATGGCAAATGGCAACTTTAATTGTGGATCTAAATTTGGAGAGTCAGCTTTTTTCACACACATACTTGTACGGCTCATACTTCATGTCATGACTCGATACAAAAATGGCATTTTCGCTATTTAAATTGAGTAATTATAAAAAGATGAGTTTATTTCCCTGACCTGTTATGACAATTCCCAGTGACTGTCAATATGCTTCAAATGATATGTTATTTTGAGATTTAAGTCTGAAGCACACAGTCACGTTAAAGAAGAACAGGAGTAACAATAAAAACATCCGCGTTAAATGGAGGCATTTTTTACATTTGATGTTCTGATTGGAACCTTGCCAGTGGTGGAATGTAACTACATGTAAGTACATCTACTCAAGTGCTGAATTATACAAATACCTCAACAAGGGAATGTTGAGGTATTTGCTCTGTATTTGAGTCTTTTGTTTTCATGCCACTATCTCCTTCTAGTCCGCTATTGTTTCAGAAAGAAATCTTAGTAGTCATTTTACATGTCAAGATTTGTGCACACGAAACACATGTGGTTTTAACATTCAGTGTTTTATTATAAATTAAACTACCCAACAATGTAATATAAAGAGTCCAGCTGAAATAATTAGACCATTAAACCCAACTGTTTGGATCATTTCCAGTTTCTAAAATGTGTGGATTTTTCTGCACGGGGTACTTTTACTTTCAATACTTTAAGTAGATTTTCCTGATGATACTTACATACTTTTACTTAAGTAACATTTCCATTGTATTTTCACAGAGTAGTATTAGAGCTTTTACTGAAGTAGCGGATCTGAATACTTTTTCCACCACTGAACCTCGCTGAACACAACCATGGACTCAAAGCAAAAATAATTGGTTTATTTGCTGTCAGAAGTTACGAGAAAAGTAACAGTGACCAGACACAGCAGACAGTTAGTCACACGAGTAGCAGACAGCCAGAGAGGGAGGCGGGTCCTACTGTACCTGGTCCAGGTGAAACTCTGTGGTTTGGGGTTTCCTCCACTCACGCACCTCAGGGCAGCATTCTCAATACCCACACACCAGTCTCCATTGTAGCCAGACACCTCTGCATGTGGAGGGACTGGGAGGAAGAAAAACAATGAGTCAGCTTTTTTTAGCTGAGGCACGTGAGGGTACAAAGGAGGCCGTGTTGATCACTTCAGAAGGATCATGTGTTAGGGCTTTTATAATTAGCTACAATCCTTTTTTGAGTTTTTTTCCCTTTGAAATGTTTGAGGAAGTGGAATTTAACCTGGTGAGAACATTCAGGTACTGCAAATGTTTGATTAATAAAGAGCAGAAGGGATGCTGACGGTGATAAAGACAGGAAATACATATGCTTTGGTTATCATTTCAGGATGATCATGCATTAGGGTTTTAAGAAAATGTCTAAGGAAAGGGGATTTAACATGTTACTGCAAATGACACTGGTATTAAAGACAGGAATGTGAAAATTGAGTCAGTGCTTCTGAATTCTCCTCCTGCTTTGAAGGGATACTGACGCGATATTGTGGATCAAAGCACCCCGATTGATTGATTGGCATTGACTTTGAGAAGTTAAGGTTAACATAGCCGACTGGTCAAGTAGATAGGACCTGAACAAATCGCATTACGTCACCTTGCGTAAGCATGGACGCCTGGCCAATAGAAGCGTGTGAATGCTATTGAAGGCCGGGGGCTGCCTAGAAGTTGCATGGGTTCCACGATAACGCAATGCTGACGGTGATAAAAACAGGAAGTAAAGCTCTAAAAGTGTAACCAATGACGAAAGAGGTTTTTTTGGATGTATGCTTGGTCTTTGCCTGTTTTAAGTGTGTCCATGTTTTGAACAAGAGTGCGTTTTCTGCATAAAGGGATCAATTTGACCTTGATTTTTTTTTTTTTTTTTAATGTAACGCTGCTTCTGTATGATGGTAATGAATACTCACAGTGTACCACCAGCTTGTTGCTGAACCGGCGGGGGCCCTCCAAAGTCGGATGCCACACCAGACAGTCCAGCTTCTTGCCGTTCATGCTCCTCAGGGGGTGCAGGGAGAATTGCGAGGAGACTGCACCGTTGTCAGAGGATCGATTGGTGGACAGGCCATTCAGGTCTGTGTCCCAGGAGAGCTGGGGAGGGGGGTGGGCTATGGAGCGGCAAGTAGCGGCCGGCTGGAAGGACTGTCCCTCCACCAAAATCACAGGGTCCAGAATGGAGATCGGAATAGCTAGAGGGTGGTGGTCACATTGTTTGGTCAGAGGGGAGATGCTGATGATAAGCCAACACAACTAAAGGCTTAAAGGTGCACTATCATTTTTGTCTCATATCATAGGCATCACTCCTTGATCTGCTAGCTGCCAACAACACTAGAGGCACAGGATAGGCACCAAAAAACTACAAACAAGCCAATGACCAACACGATGGTTCAGGGAGTGGGTGGGGGGTTAGTGATAGTTACGGAAACATGGGGCGAGGGGCGAGCTTGCTCTGTTTTGTTTGAAATTGACTTGGAACGTCAATAGAAGGTACTACAGTATGCAGGAACTCGTAGTGCACCTTTAAACAGAGCTTTAAAAGCCTTGTAAACATGTTCTCACAACAACAACAAATCACTGGTACATGCAAACAGTTTTTAGAAAAATGCAGAACTGTTTTGCTGATTTCACATGAGAGATTTCTTAATTTGGGGTTTGTCTGTGCTTGACTCTGTGGTTGGAAGTTGGCGGGGCTCGGTTGGATAAAGGGGATGTCACAGTATGCATTAAATTAATTGTTAACTAATAACTTTCAGTGCGGGTTCAGGGACTTTAAACTACTTTCACTGCTTCAAATATGTAATAAAAGTATGTGAAGAAGTATAAAAACAACTTGAAGAGGTGAATCGGCATGTTAAAAACTACCTATGCAAAGAAAAGAATGTTTGACATAAATATGCACTTAAAGATGAGCAGATTGAAAAATACTTGTTTATTTTATGATTTATGTTTTTTTAATTTAAAGGTGCCCGGCCACACGTATTTCATTAGTTTGTGGTATTGTCTGAAGTTCTACCATGGCCTTGGTTACCTTATTTCAAGCCATTCTAGCGTGATTAAGAAAGTTTGCAGGGAGACTCAGTTTGATTTGTGCCAGTTATCATTAATATTCAACGAGCTAAGCTGCTTGATTCTGACTGGCTAACAGCTAGCCAATGAGAGCCTGGCTATCAGCATCCTTTATGCAGAGCAACTGGGCGAGCTCATGAACAGTAATGAGCTCAGGCAACATGACATCAGACTGACCTGCTTTTGGAATTTGCCTGATTTCTCCTCTTATTTCTTTTCAGTGGCTAGAGCTGACAGAGGAGGTAGCAGCTCATTTTCACATTCACATCATAACACAACCACATATGGATCTAACATACTAAAAAATGCAAAGTTATGTTGTGAATATATCCATATTGGCTCATTAATCCAGCCTTCCAGCACGCTGGAAATGTTGCAAGTGGACCTTTACAACTTGTATTTAAATCTGCCTTCTCTAGTCTAAGTATCAGATAAAAATGGAACAATTAACAAATCAAAATGTGGGGATAGTAATTAGTGGTGTGGGATAATTATGTAAAAATGTTGCTAAATATAAACAAGATTCCGTGATGTTTTCTATGCTGGTGATTGTGACCTTGCAAGGGCTTTACTTTGAGGAAAACATGTGAATCAAGTTGTGCAACTTTGAAAAGCAGACTAACAAACAGCCTGTTGACAGTTATCAGTTTTGTCATCCTTGTGTGACATTTGAGCACTCAACAGGGACTCACTCCACACAATGAGGGACATCTCTCTGTCAAAGTTGCCGGAGGGGTAGGTGTTGACATGGCACAGGTATTTCCCCTCATCAGAGACCTCTGTGCTCATGATGACCAGAGACGAGTCCACGGTGGGTTCGGTGCTTTTGAAGCGCACGCGTCGAGACCACATCCCAAACGCTGCAGAGAGGCAGAAAAGAGAGAGAGACAGAGCGGGAGAGAGGAAGAGAGTTAGAAGGACATACGAGGAAATATGTGACACAAATAATTCAGTCTGGCAAGTTAAAAAACAGACCTCTGGCTTTTTTTTGTCAATTCCAGTCCCACACACACATGCCGGCACTATTACAAGACATTGCATTTACATTATGGGTGTGTAGCTCACAGTGTCATCTCTGTGGCATGTCTCATACTCACAATGGGTTCAATCTTTAATTCCTAAATACCAACCAAATGATAAGAAACCAGAAAGAAATGATCAGAATCTTGCTGCCCATGAAATATCCCTTTAATACCAAAAAAAACAGTCCACACTACACTACACACACCACACACTATAGCTTTAAAGCTCCCATGGCATGAAAATGTCACTAAGAGTTTTTTTTACCATTAACATGAGTTCCCCCACCCTACCGATGGTCCCCCAGTGGCTAGAAATGGCAATAGGTGTAAACCGAGCACTGGGTATCCTGCTCTGCCTTTGAGACAATGAAACCTCAGATGGGCCGATCTGGAATCTTGCCCCTTATTATAAAGGGCATGGTTACCTCCTCTTTCTCTGCTTTGCCCGTCCAGAGAATTTGGCTCACCCACGAGAGAGAGACATCATGGCTTTCAAATTAGCAAAGTGGTATTTGGTCAAGGCCACAATCCCATCCTCCACCTTGGACCCCCAAAAGCATCCAAAGAGCACCATGTCATGGGACCTTCAAAGAAACTTTTTTTTAGCATGTGGCAGAGAGAATGCCACCAACTGACCTGTCTGTCCATCAGTGAAGTGGGCAGTGATGATCTGCTCCTTGGTGCCATCGGGTTTCTCCTTGTACCAGGTGACCTGCACCACAGTGTCTTCCCCAGTTAGCTGGTAGAGACAGGGAAGGGTGGTCTCGACCTCTGCCAAGGAGCGGATGGGATCCTCTGATGGCAGATCTACAAAGTCTCCCTGTAGCACTGTAACTACAAGAGGAGAGGGGGAGCTACTTTAATGTTAAGTTGTGTAGCAGTGGTGTCTTAATGTTGTGTTTGTTGGTACTGTTGTCGTGGTGTTTTCATGTTGAGAAATTGTATTGTTGCCGTATTGTTGTCTTCATGTTGTGGTTCTTGTTGTTGGAGTTGGGTTTTGTGTTTTTTGATGGTTGTCCTTTACTAATGTGTTTGTCTGTTAACTTAAACTCTATTAATACTCTAGTGTTAGGTCCCCCTTCTGACAGATATGTTGTTCTCAGTTTCCTGCCCAGGGACTACAGATGAAAATGAGGAACTTCAAAGTTAACTCTGGTACTGCTAAGAAGCTGTGCATCGTCCCTGTCAAATAAAATAGTACTGAGGGTTCAAGAGATTTACCTACCGGTCACTACCACATTCCTGACGGTGACAATTAACCAGTGGTGGAATGTGACGAAGTACATTTACTCCCGAACTGTACTTAAGTACAAATTTGAAATACTTGAGTCTTTTCTTTTTCTGACACATTCTTCTTCTACTCCACTACATTTTAGAGAGAAATATTGTACTTTTTACAACACTATATTCATCTGACAGCTTTAGTTACTAGTTACTTCACAAATTAAAATGTATGCCTATAAAACACATGTGCTTCATAAAATATGATAAATTAAACTACCCAACAATATATGGGCCTACATGTCCAACTGACATGATTATCTGATTAACACATCTAATTAACTGACAGAACAGTTTGAATCAATTACAGTTTCTAAAATGTGAGGATTGAGTACTTTTACTTGCAATACTTTAAGTATATTTTTACTTACTTAGCAAATTTTTTTAGGTTACATTTCCGATGCAGGACTTCAAAAGTGCTATAAGCGATGTTGGGGGACTTGTTGACGTTCAAAATATTTTCAAACAAAACAAGACTAGTTCGCCCCTCCCTCCTCCTCATCCCGTCCCCTCCCCTCCCTTCTGTGCTTCCGCGCACTAACCCCCCAACCCCCGCCCCCAAATCCTTCTTGTCTGTTATTGGCTGGAACGCTGGAACACTGTTTGTGTTTGCTTCGTGGTGCAGGTGGACACAGTTTGATTTTGTTGCCGTTTGTAGACCCTGGGCCGTCTACAGAGGCCGCGTTATTTTACAGTGTGTTCTGGGAAGAGGCAGCTCGCGACTAGTGAGATGTTTTCTGTATGTGATAATCAATCAATCAAACAAGATACATTTATATTGCACTTAACAACTACCAGCAGGTATCCAAAGTGCTTAACAAAATGAGTAAAATCACAACATACAACAGAAAGAGTGAAAATAGATAACAAATGTTGTAGCCTAAAACACATGTGACTTCGCTTAGAGCACCTTTAACTTGTAACAAGGTATTTTTACACTGTGGTATTAGTACTTTTAATCAAGTAGGACAGTAACTATACAAGGAAGAAGCTCAAATTACAAAAGCATGTTCATTTCCAACTGAAGAATGTGATTAAGCCATATCTTTGCCAACCTGCCAAGTTGCTGATTTTTTGGTCCAAGTTTCTTCTTTTGTCATAATAAGGTTTTACTTTTAACGTTTGGTTGTTTTAAGTGTTTAAACTAATTTGCTTTTATTAGCAAGTTTTAAATGAGAAGATGGATACCACTTTCATCTCTGTCATTTAAAGGTCTACTAGAACATGTTTACATGCTTCAATGTTAAACAAAAACACATTATTTTTTATCATGCTATCAGTCTGAATATAGCCACCCTCTATCTGAAACGCTCCATTTTAGCGCCTGTCTCTTTAAGGCCCCCTTAGCTTAGCATAAAGAGCCAAACAACTAGCCTGGCTCTGTTTGAAGGTAACAAAATGCACCTACCAGGACCACTAAAGGTCACTAATTAATACGTTATACTTTTATGGTTTAATCCATGTAAAAACCAAAGTGTAGGAAATGGCAAATTTGCCAGACAGGTGAAAATAATCACAACGTGTACAAAAATCCAATTCAAGGGGCCGAATTTAATGGCTAGGGGAGCACAGACAGGGTCAGAAGAGTCCACTCAGAGCGAAGACAGAAAAGAGAAAGGATGAAAACATGGTGTCTATCAGAATAAATGCAAGCAAAGATATGTCGCCTAACTAGTTGTTCGAGATAAGCCTTCAAAGCAAACAGTGGGTTACCTCAGTGTCTGGACAGAACGAGGAGTCCAGGGCCTCAGGAAAGATACGAGACATGGAACACGCAATGTGTGTTGTGAAACCCTATAAACCGCGATGGTGGTCAGCATGCATCTCCCCCATTTGTCTACTTTTCTCTTCTTTTGTTTGGTGTAGAAAAACTACAGGGTGTCAGACTATCTTGTGCTTTCCTCCAGCAAGCTCATAAAGTGCACACAGGAAATATACAATCACGGGATGCTGGTCCCTGCAACCTGCAATTCAGGGTTGAGGAAGTTTTGAGAGAGTGCTGCACCAATGCCAGAAAGTGTAATTTGCCTATGCCACCTACAAACCTGGACAATGATTCATCCTCACAGTGTATTATTATTTGTATTATTATTATGTTGTTGCTCTTGGCATCAGGCCTGTGTTGCAGGTGAATGATCAGAAAGTGCAACGCCTTAATTGCAGTGACCCTGTTAAAACCGAATGACAACGACTTGCATGGAAAATGAATTTCAGCAGCTAGATTGTTGCCAAACACCATCAATATCACAATTTATGCATTACATGAGGCACCATGTGTGTGTAAGCTGAAATGCAATACGGCCGGCCTTTTCATCTGTCGCCTCTAAAGTTGCCTAATGGCCAAATGTGCCACTTGTAGCATGTATCTCTGATTTAGCCATTTGATGTTGCAAACAATAAAGTTATTGTGCTGCATTCAGAAGTTTTAACTTGTTTTTGGTCACTTACAGGATAAAACTAAAGGTTTTCACAAGTCTACATTTTCAGTTTGACTGTTGTGGGATTAAGTTTGGAGGTATGTAAAGCCATGTTTCCACTGTATGGTATGACTCTGCTAGAATCCACTCCCTTTTTTTAGGACCAATACTTTTCTCTTTTTGTTCTCCCCTGCGTATAGTACCTCTCCAGTGTAGGTGAGATTCTTATCTGATTACAATATCAACACTGCATGAAACTATCATGACTTCTTCTTCAACACGACACAACAAGGCCCAGAACATTTAAACTAAATGTAAAAAAAATGTAAATCTCCTGGCACAGTAGTTTGCCTTGGTACCACCAACGTGGTGTTGATACAGTTTTGATACAACTGTAATGTAAAAAGATCTTAGAGCATCATACTGTCCGCCACGCACAATTCTGTTGATCCACTCTAATTTCCGTGGAAACACAACGCAACTTGTACCACTTTCACAGGTTTGGGTGTGTGTGTGTGAATCAGTCTCATGCTGAGCAGCTCTTACAGGTCTTGATTCAACACCTGATGTGGGAATATCTGTTCCAATATGACCGTGGGTATGTGATTCACACACTTACCAGCAAACCTGATGAGTGTACTCTGCAGAAAGGTGTTTTTCCATGAGTATGTGTGTGTGTGTGTGTGTGTGTGTGTGTCCTACCTTTATACATGGGATTAAAACAAATACGTTTCCACTCTTCCTATTCCATAGGTAATAGTCTGATACACTGGTTATTGTGTTATAATACATTTTTTACACAGTAATAATAGTTCAGTAGAAAGTCCTTTTAGACAACATGACATGTACACACACATTTCGGCTTAAGCAACACAAACACGCATGCAAGCGCGCGTGCGCGCGCACACACACGCAAACACACACGCACACACACACACACACAAACACACACACACACACACACACACACACACACACACACACACACACACACACACACACACACACACACACACACACACACTAGAAGGGTCCACAAAGTTCCTTTTGAATCAGACAGAAGGAGGGGAATTGATCATCAGCAACCTGTTTTTCCAGAAATATCAGACTAGTGTTTTCTTAACAGCACTGCTCCAGCAAAGGATATCCTGCCCAGATATATTTCCCAATTTAGCGTCAGAATATGCACAAGAAACTGTCGGCCAGCTTTCATGATAAAAATAACGAAAGGTACCATCTTAAATACCTTCTTCTGCCCAACACAGGTATTCAGTCTGTTGTTATTATGAACACGCCTATGGGAGTATCACAGCCACATATATACATGTATATACAGGCATATATGTATATATACATATACATTGGTAATTACTGCAGGCACACCATTGCCTAGAAGTACTATCATATCTGACACCAGATGAGGATGAAAACACAGATATACTGTAAAGATTTCTGCATGATATCTCTTTGGACAGACTGCATGGAAAGCCTTCTTACCAAAGCTCCAGAGGACAAAGATACACCGAGACAGTCTGTTCAACAGAGGTGTCATTGTCCTCGGCAGTTAACTGTGCACAAGCTGGGACAATTTCAGTGCCGAAATAAAGATCATCAGTCCAGGTAATGGTATCCTTAATGACAGGTACATGCACGAAGCACCGAGGGCGGACTCATGCCTCCATCCTTGATCCCTTCCAAAGCCTCGTCCCGGGCGAGAAATTTGAATCTTATAGTTGTATAAACTCAGTCCTT
The DNA here is from genome assembly GCF_013103735.1 of Etheostoma cragini. Taxonomy (NCBI): domain Eukaryota; kingdom Metazoa; phylum Chordata; class Actinopteri; order Perciformes; family Percidae; genus Etheostoma; species Etheostoma cragini. Next base: position 10,388,263 of record NC_048425.1, read on the forward strand.
GTGGAGAAAAAAAAGTGTAAATCCTCCGTGTGCTTAGGTGTTGGTTTGTCAAGCACACGCCATCATGTTTGCCCTTTAGGAAAAAGAAGGAGCAGCTTTACCTGTTTGGGATACACCTGTTTGTGCTGCACCTCTCTCTCTCTCTCTCTCTTTCTCTCTCTCTCTTGCGCTCTCTGACACACACACACACACACCTACTCACAAACACAAGCTGATATACACACACACTTGCACCAAAAGTCAACTTTCCGGTTTGGCTGAGGCATTATGACAGTTATTTTCGCGTCTTTACTTGCTCTGCTCAGAGGAGAGGCAGGTGAAAAGCAGACAGTTTAAACTGTGTCCATGTGACGCAGACTGGACACGATACCAGGCTGGGGCCTCCTCCCATAGGAAAACAACACATTAATCCTTTAACTTTTAAAAAGGTTAATGAGAAATAGTAAAATGAGCACCACAGAGACACTATTAAGAATTTTGTGATCACAATCACAGGAATAAACAGGAACCGGGCCCACATTTGGATCATTTAATCTCCAAATGAAATGTTATCATCTCCAACTTCCTCATGTTTATTTTTTTTCCTGCATTGTTTTTCCACCACACTACAACCCTTTTCTCCTTTATTGGTTATATGTCAACATGTTTCTAATCAGTCGGATCTGGGCTAAGATTACAACTTCTCAGACATAAATCTTTAGGAGCTTCATTCAAACCGATGGTAGCCAAACCACAGTCAGAAAATTATTATTTTTATTCCTTTCAGTGGTTGTTCACCTTATGATGACTGGAGGTTTACCACTCCCTAAATCGCATGTGTCAAACTCAAGGCCCCGGGCCAAATGCAACCTTTTGCAAATTTTAACCCGGCCTGAATATCAATTTGGGTTCACAATAAAATGTGAGCCCGTCTAGTTGTCTAACAAACCAAAAGGAGGGGAAAGAGGTGACACTCAAAGGAGAATTCAGCAGATTTCCCAACTTTGACCCTCAGAAATTCCCACAGAACCAGAGAATTTGCATATTCAGGCCTGTGATCACATTTTAAAAACTGTAATCAGAATGATTGTTTTGCTTGATTTGCTAATTTCTGTAATGGCTAAGATACTTTTTTGCTTACATTTTTTGGGCTTTCCGTCGACCAATCTGTAAGTGAGAGGGCTATATGAGACATACAACAATACTTAATTTTTGATTGAATAAAAGCATGTCAATACACTGTCAATGCCTGGCCCTTGATGTGATTCTCATTTTTCAGTGTGAGTTTGGTCCCCCTGCCCTTTATAGACCTTTATCTAGGCAACAGAGTAGCCCTGACATACCACTGCAATTCAAAGAGAGACAAAAGATATTTAATTAGCATGTTGAACATTTAATAGTTTCTGTGTATGTATAAGATATTTTTGCATCATACATGCACAAGTTTTCATACAGTCTGTGGGGTGTGGAACACCAAAGACACAATCACTGCCATCTGGTGGTGTGCAGGAAACACTCCTCAGTATCTCTGAGGTTTGCAACACAGCTATTTTTACTATCTACCATCTTGCACTAAACCTGCTATCTTATTTATCATAATTTGACATCTTTCAAATTTTTCTAAAAGAGGAAGTTAGTTAAACAGTCTACACACACAAAATATAACACCCATTTTGTTTTTTGTTTCATAAGCATTACAATACAATGTGTCTGAAGCGTTACAGTTTAAAATGTGTTTGCATGAGAATTAAACATATGCAATATAACAGTAAAAAATAACAAAAATCTTACAGCAACGGTAAGCATTTCTGAGACTGCCCATCTTGGACACAACTTCTTTATTTCTGTGTCGTGTAACTTCCCTTAAAAGGCCAAAAGGAAATGAACACTGGTCCACGCAATCTCACATTCTCTCATTCTCACAAGTCTAATAAGCAAGGTTAGATGTGGAACATTTAAATAAAACAAAAAAAAGGTATTTAACCCTCTCAGGACAGAAGACGCATCGTTGAGTCCAAATAATGTTAGACAAAACTCCTACTTCTACAATACAAATAGTGGAACAATTATATTAAAAAAGTTATTATCAGACATGTATTTACTATTTGAATCATACATAACTTTAAGACTTTGGTAAACTCATTTCAAGCACCAAAACAATTTGGAAAACACACAAGTTGATGGGATGGATTGTTTTCAAAAGAGATTTAAGGAATTTCAAAAAGCCAAAATAAACATCAGACTAGTTTAGACTACTTTACACATTGCTCTTGAAAAATGTAGACAGAACTCTACAGAAAGCTGAGTTTGTTCTGAACATTTTGATATGAAACACATGGGGATCAGCAGATACCCTTAAAAAGGTAAATGTAAGAAGATGTGTGGAAATACCCGCAGAACTCAGAGGGTTAAAAGAAAAGATCTTTCGTGGATTCACTTCTTCGTGCCAATAGTTTCATAAGTGTCTGCGGCGTGAGGAGTCAAACCCTGGAGAAAAAAAACAGGAAAAGGAAAAAGAGAAATTCAATCTACACTGTGATTTCATAACAATAATGATGATGATAATAATTGAGCAATCAGCTGTCTTTTTTGACTTTGTTACATGACAGTAACACAACTCACCGTATAGATGCCCTCTTCAACATTCTGTCAGGGATAGAATAGAACAACATTAGATTCTGTGGGACTCAGAACACACACATGTGCGTGAACATAAAATATGAACATAAAATATGAACCCTGTGAAAGAGGAAGAACAAGCTATGTGAGAAGTCACAGTGTGTGTGTGTGTGTGTGTGTGTGTGTGTGTGTGTGTGTGTGTGCGTGTGTCTGTGTCTCTGTGTGTGTGTGTGTGTGTGTGTGCTGTAGTAGGTTAGGCTGTGTGCAGTTTGTAACCATTAATAGGAAATAATACAAATGAGTAAATCAATGTATGTAATGTAATGCAGCAGGTTGAGCGATCGCTGCATGCTGGGAACTTAGTTTTTTTCTTTCTTTTGTTCAATTAATTTGTTTGGGCTCTTAATCAACTGTAGAAGAGAAGGGGGTGGGGGGGGTGGGGGGGGGGGGCAACATGCAGCAAAGGGCCGCAGGTGGGATTCAAACCCAGTCCCCTGCCAAGGACTCAGCCTAAATGGGGCACCCACTCCCCTGGGTGAGCTAGAGGTCAGCCCCCCATGCTGAGAACGTTACTTTTAAACCCAGGAACATGCATGCCTTGATCATGAATGAACCAACAAGTAAGTTGTTTTTAATTGTTTTTAAATGTCCATCCAGCTTGAATTTAGCAGTTACACAGGGCAGGTAGTTGCAGGTGGCCACCAATGAAAGCATGTTAATGAAAATAGGCTTTTTAGTTGACAGTGATGGGACAGCTGGGGCAGAACCGTCAGAATACTTTAACAGCTGCCGGCGCTGTGCTGCGGAGATAAAAACAACATGTCGCTGTTTGCCCTACTAAAGTTCACTGGTGAGATTATTTTTGCCTCCAGAGAAGCTCCGCCTCTGGTTTGTTCACTGAAACTCCAGTTGTGCGCTGTAGTGAATTACATTCTCTGTGCAGTTTGTTCTAAGCCTTCCACATCCATTTTAGACTATGAGTCATTTCTATGTTAGGTACGTGTGTACAGTTTGTTGTTTATTCTTACCTTCTTGCCCTTTGCGTTCTCAGCTGCATATTCCCGAACACTGAGGATCTGCAGAAGTTTTAAAGGAGTGAAAGTTGAATGAACAACAAGTGTGACAAACTTTTGTTTTACCACCCATTTGTAAAGTCATTTTTGCATTGTATTTTCAATAACTTTTTAATTCTTATTTACTGGCCATGAGCATATATTGCACTCCATGCTCCTGGTACAGGACTTGTCAAAAGTCGAAAGCAAACAAGCTCAGACTCGTTCAAGTTTCATTTTGGGAGCAAAACGATGATTACTTCACTATCAGAAAATCTAAATCTAAGTTGCACTGAGTTAGGTCACATTTGCGTAGGATTATGATTAATGCATTCAAGCAAAATGTTTTGTCTTTGACACCTTTTTCTCCTTTCTGAATGTGCTTCATTTTGCTGACGACACCCTATTTTACATTAACATTAATCACGTACCAGATAGCTTTTTAATGAAGCTACATCCTATCTTTCATCAGACAATGAAAAATGTGACGTTCATTCCCAATCAAAAGGGATTTTGTTTTAGCATGAACAATTGTGATATACATTTGATATTTCGGTAGAGGTGAACATGTGACATACAAACCTTGAGTCTACAGTAGAGAGCGGTCAGCAGGAGGCCGTATGCAAACAGGATACCATCCAGCACGTAACAGATGTGTGGGTCTGAAAGAGCAGCTAAGGAAGCACAGGAAATCCCTTTAATACCAGTCCTTCTACATACAGTATAAGTGATTACATTGGCATCATCATTACATATTTATTGCACAAATACATCCCGTAATGTATCAGTTGGTAATCATGTGACAGTGGGGCTTTTTCTTTATCATTTACAAAACTGTATTATGTAACGTTGCTTTCGCCATTTTAGATTGTGACACAAACAGTGACAGCAGCCATTACAGAAGTAGGCGTACAGTGCAAAGTATATGCTTTATATGGCTGCACAGGGCTGAATGTGAAATATGGAGAATTAGAGGATAAATTCATATTTTGTTGAACAAACTTGCATTCTGATTGTAATAGTGGGAGCTTTTACTCATTATTGTTATCCTATTGCTGTTGTTTGAATATTTTTTGTCAACTTTGTTGTACATACAATTAGTGATTACTCATTTTAAAATTACATTTTTTTTAAAAGTTAAAAATGTTTATTGTCCAGTTTTTTTGAATACTAAATTGTGATCGGTCAATTACTGTTGAAGAATAACAGACCATTGCCATGGATACAGTTCATCAAAGACTCTGGAGGACCATTTTTAAAACAACATTTAGTGTTAAATATTGTTTTGGCTTTTCCACGTTTAATGGACAGAAAAACTAAATTAGAACACATGCTGCTCACTGCTTAAATAGCAACTGTTTTCATAATCATTTAATTTAAAAGTGACTTATCGTCAACCCTTAAAAATCAACTTGGACAGATAAAAGGAGAAGCTCTATCAAACACAACACAGTAACAACATTGACCAATGAGAGCTCTTTTTGCTGTGGGTTATTTTAAATAAAAAAGATGAGGTAATTGAAACTGTCACTGTTTAAACACAAAAATGTTTGACAGAAAGTCACATAAGTAAATTCAATAACTAAAAGTAAAGTTTAAAAGCCTATAACTTACACACTTAATACATTTAAGACACAATGGAACTGACACATTAGCCCATTTCATTAATCTTACTTTTTTTTTTTATCTGACTTATTATCCTTAACTCGAAAGGACTCATATGGCACAGTGCAATCCATATTTTTAGTATTTTGTTTCTTGACTTTCATCTTTATCAGTAAAGACAAGTCACCCGTTGTTCAGTGGGATTCAAACTGTAATATGAGCGTTTGACAATAGAAAGTACATGTTTAAATTAATTACATTTCAATAGATTTTAAATATGATCGGCTCAGCCATACCATTCAACCTGACCCAGAGATAACTAGTTAATTTTTGACCTCATAGTGTAAATACAACTAAACTAATACAGTACAGTAAATGAAACTCTAAAGTTTATTTTCTTGCAATTAGATACAAGAACTATTCCAACTATAAAACTTCTCAAATTCCGTCCCTTCCTTTAATTTAGTAGACATGAACCCCTTCCCTTCTCATTACTTTAGACAAATTGCACATGATATTGATAGATAATGTTGGACATATTTGGCATGTTGGTTATGGATGGACAGTTACACTATCAGGGAAAATGTTGAAGTCAGTTTTGAATGTCTCTGTTGTAGTCTTCGCTGGGTGCCAGAGATATGTGACGTAGATAACACACCACCATCTCTTTTGATTTCCGCAACGTTGCAAGGGTTCAAAGGAAACAGCTTAGTAAGTTCCCGACAAAACCAAATAGTCTGATAACAATTAGCACCACTCATATTCTATAGCCAATTTAGGAGCCTTTTTTTCTAGTAAGTGGATTCTCCCGACTCCAGACACCTGCAACTGACAGATGATTTTATGAGGATTGGCACAGAGGGATTTCTATGTGCATGTCTACCTTTTTAACTCAGTACACTAAGTGGATACAGGAAACATTTTTTCAAAAGTGAGGTATTTCTGAGTTTACCTTATAAACCACAGATACAAGAAGTAGGCCGAAGCCAGTTGTGGTTTGAAATAAATAACTGAAACATCTCAGCATTTCTACACATTGATTGCACCCCTTGAAATTTCTGAATTACACAGAAAAAAAATGAATTGTGTTCGTTCATGGCTACAGCTTGCGATTATCTCCCAATTATTTTCTTGATTAATCCATTCCTAATTTAGAAAAATTCACAACTTGAGTTGTCTCAAGTTGTCAATAGTTGTCTTGGAATTGCTTTTTTGTCTGACCAACAGTCCAAAACCCATATGATTTACTATTCCGATATAGCCGAGGAGAAGAAGTTAATCTCCACATTCGAAAGGCCGGAACCTTTAACTGTTTGCCTTTTTTCTTTTCTTTAATAACTACTCAAATTTAATTAAAAGTTGCCAATTTTCTCTATTACTTTTAATGTTTCAGCTCAACTATTAATGTCTTCTTGGTCTATTAGATGCCCAATATTAACCGACAGTTGAAGGATAGATGTGCATGTCTATACGCGTGTGTAGTGTATTGAAAGTTGTAACATGGTTTGTTACATTGCATTAAAGTTCCACTTCAGTTTGATGGAAAGCTGGTAAAGTTGTGTATTACGTACACGTTTTGATTTTAATAATCCTAAAATGCTGAATATTTGCTGCAAAATACAAACTAATAAATACAATATAAACTTACATTGGACAAAACCAGACACTGATGAAATAAACTGAATATTATAAGTTATATTATTTGTTTGAGGTGTGTCTGACAACAGTAGTAAAAAAACAGTACACACACACACACACACACACGAGCCAACACGGTCACCTTCTCCTTTCACAGGAACTGTGATGTATTGACAACATTTCTGCTGCCAACACTGGACGGAATAAGGCAAAAAGTAAAAAAATAGAAGACTGCGCTAATTAAACATATGCCAAAATTAGTATTTTCACTTTTCACTAATTCGTCATGACAAAAGCCCCTTATTTTCACTCAGGTTAACCATTTAAGCCAACAGCGCAGCTTGTGTTCTTCAATATGAATTAGGTCAGTATATCCCAATTTAGTGTATCAACTCACCAGCTTTCCCAAAACTCATCCACAGAAAAATCAGTAACAGGCTCCTGCCCCACACGGCCATGGTAAAACAGGCTCGACACGGACGATTGGGCACAGCAAAGTGGCCAGCACACAGCAAACACGACAACTTGGGGGTTGGGTTTCCTCTGCGTTCTGGTGAACAATCGAATGTTTCATACCTCACTGAAAACAGGGGAAGTTGTGGTCTGAGCTCTAAGTCCATTTTTCTAAGATCTCATCAGGCCACTCCCCCCTTTTAACACCAACCAGAGGAAGGACATACACACATCGAGGCTTTGGTCTCTGCTGTCATCTTTAATACTTGATTTTCAGACGAGTCGAGGAAATGGCGTGTTTGAAAAAGAATTGTGTCTAAAATCATATAACTCTCTCTAAAATCTCCCCCAATCATCATCACAATGTAAGGGTGAAATAAATACAACTCACTACTTAGCTGTTTGGTCATAAAATATTTTAGGTTTATTTGGGCATTGTACATCACTGATTATAAGCAGAGTCATCGGTCAAAAGCCTCACTACAGTGGCTAGTGAACAGGAAGAGAACCTGACTAACAGATGAGTGGAGGAGAGAACGAACTCTTTACTTCGCGGTACCACCACATGAGCAGCATCACGTTAACGGTCAACCTCCCCAAACACTATGTCCTGTGTACCTGTCAGAAGAAAAAGAAAAGGCTCAGTACAACGCTGTACAAAGGTCCCTTTTTTCTACAGCAGGATTCTTGAACAATAATAAGTTCTTTACCAATAATGGCCACCACATCAGCCAACATGTGTCCTTTGGACATTTTATCCAGACCAGCCTATAGGGAAGAAAACATCCATTAATTCAGAATAACTGAAGAACAGCCGACACTATTCAGGGCAGATAGGCTCTTAGAAAATTGAATATTCATTAGTCATGAGATTATAGCCTGAGGTTAACGCACTAACTACTCTAATAGTTTGTTTATGCAACTTTAAAAGACATTTTTAGCCTCGAAGACAAAAATTCAAATGACTACATTAAACGAAAGTTCATGTACCAATGAGCTAAGAGAGGAACAGGAAGGGAGAGAGAAAGGTGGTGGGTAAAAATTGTTCTATAGTACTTTATAAAACCTACTTAATGAACTAAAAGTAGCCTTAAGGACAAGCCGTTAAATGTGCTAAATAAATGATACCCGGTGTGTTTAATATTTCAGTGTGTGGAGAAGTTTTAAGTGCGCACCAAGTGAGTGAATCCAGGAGCTTTGATCTTGCAGCGATAGGGTCTGCTGGAGCCGTCAGATACCAAATAAACACCAAACTCGCCCTGCAAGCAACACATGGTTAGACACACAAATACACTCCAGTAAGCATATTACATCACAACAAGTCCCCAAGGGCCTACAAAGGCTTCCCAGTTAATTAAGACTCAAAAAGCCTTGTGTACTGAGGATTTACAGAGTCACACATTTTTTGTTTGCTAGGTTCAAATCTATTAGGGCAACTACAGGTTGTTCTACTAATGCGGCGAGTCAGAGCAAAATAGCCAAAAGGCAAGTTTATACAGAAATATGATGCACATTGTGAGCGGTCTCACCTTGGGTGCCTCCACAGCTGTGTATGTGGCCCCGGGGGGGACCTGGTAGCCCTCTGTGTACAGTTTAAAGTGGTGGATCAGAGACTCCATGGACGTCTAGGACAAGGAGCACATTAAACATGTCATCTCAGCAGCTGTTTTGAAAATGACACAACTAACGTTAGAGGGAGTTCCATCTGCTCATGTTGATTGAATTGTAAATGGGCAACACTGAATGTTCCAACACTGTAATCTCAAGCCTTGAGGGGCAGCCAAATTTAAGTGCACTTCACAGCAGAATGGCCTAATTCTGCAAAGAGAGTGGTGTGAAGACAAATTAGTAACAGCACTGAAATGTAATCAACACACAGAAATGATAAAGCACAGGGGGCAATCCAGAAAGGGAAAAAAAGGTGCAACATTTTCAAGGTTTAATGGCCTGCAGGTGTAATCAAACCACCTCACAGAGGAAGGGGGGGGGGGGACACTCAACTCACCTTCATCTCAGACCTCTTGGGCGGGGCAATCTTGGCATCATCCACCTTAATCTCTCCTTCTGGCATCTTGTTAAGTGCCTGGTGCATGATTCTCAGGGACTGCCTCATCTCCTCCACTCTGCACAGATACCTGAGACACACACAGACACAGACACACACACAGACACACACTTATAAGAGCTGCACGCTTTTGTTATATTGTCTACATTGCAGTGAGCACATGTGCGATGTTACCGCTACAACTTTTTTCCTGCTTAATAGAAAAGTAAACTTTTAACATGTTAAAATGTTAAAAACTACTATCCAAGCCTTCCCCTTTTAGGCAACGTGTGTATGTAACGCAACGTTTGTACAACGGGGTTTGTTATGGGAAGTGAGGCTCTTCCGTGTGTGTCTTTAGAAAAGGAAGGTTACTGTAAGCAGCAGCTGCACACAGTAATAAACATGCTTTTTTACTTGGGCAGTGAACCTACAGTGGTCAGTGTTTTATGTTTGCTGCAAAGACCAAATGAATCTCATAAAAACAACGTTAGAATTACATTATGACTATCAGCCATATAAATAGTGAGCCTTAAGAAGTAAGGGGTCTCTCCCAACTAATGTTACAGTTCAGCAAAGCTGGAAACGTAAAACTAATCTACAACAGAAGTTTGTGTCTAATAACATCATTTACACTGATTTAAGTGTTCTTGGATACACAGAGATGGTTACTAGTCACAACCAATGTTGATCAATTTGTCAAACAACCAAGTTAGGCCCCGCTAGTCAGTCACAACCTGAAATTTAGAGGAAGCAACATAAATACATTATTAATGACAATGCATTGACTTTAGCCTGGATTGATATGAATACAATGGTGTCAACCAGTGTATTAAACTAACTAATTTCTCCCTTGAAAATCCCTTCAGAAGAGTAGTCACAGGTCTCTCTTGCTTATGTATTTGTAAAGCATTGAAGTTCAACAAAGGATGGTGTACTGATGATTCACATTAAAAAGGTTCCTTTATTATTTCTATTTTCTATGTAGATGCACTCCCTTCCAAAATCACCCCAGTAGTTTACAATGATTTTGTATTTCTAAACAGGGTTATTAATGTAATCTAGTAAAAATTACAGCCTATTTATATATTGCAATATATATTGCAGAAAAAAATATTGCAATGTCAGCTTTAGGGCTGAAATGCTTCCTCAAGTAACTTGAATAATTCAATTTTCCTCAAAGCTTCGTTTAATCAATGTTAGCAACGTTGTATCGAATGATTATTACTGTCGCACACCGGGCTGACGCTGCTGGCGACCTATGCCATGAAGACAGCGGGGATGAATTAAAAAAACCACTGACGGCACAGAATACAAAATGAAGAAAGCAAGCTTAAAAAAGAGGGAGAAAGAGAAGAGACAGGCTGGAGAAAACGACAAAGTGTCCAGCGTTTGGAATCACTTCAAACGTAATTAAAAGGAAAACTCTGTACAGTTTGTAAGCATTAAGTCTAATGTAATCATGCATTTCACGAAGCGGACCCGACAAAAGTAAATCCCAGAGTCATATGGACGACGAAAGTACACCGAACACAACAACTACCAAAAAGAAAGACAAGAAAATTCGTAGTGGTGACCACAATAAAGAGCCAACTTGTTGATTATCCCTTTGGAACAACAGCTGACTGTTGCGCACCATTTTCTCCCACTCTCTCTCTCTTCACGGAGAAACAGCTGATCACCTACAAGCATAAGTGTACCAGAGCTGGGGTTAATAGGTTGAGTATAACTAATATTTACATATATGCCTATATACAGTCTCCGGTTGAAACTTGTAGTTCTGAAAGTTCAGTTGCACAACTTAAGGTAATGTTTATGTATGTTTAATGTATGCCTTAGTTTAAGGTTTTTATTGCATTTCAGAAAATGTTTTCTTTAAAAACAATGTAAAATGGCACTTAAATGCACTTAATGTTTTTGAGAGATGATATTGTAAGCAATACAGGATATAAAAATGTAGGTTTTTCCTAAAATGAAATCAAACTATTGTATATTACTGCTCTTCAATAAAACAAAAGTATTTCTTATCTGATTACTTGATTAATCAATGGAATAATCGGTAGAATATTTGATTACTAAAGTAATCGATAGCTTCAGCCCCAGTAAGTTCTTAACGAGATCGTGCAGCTGTGTTGAATAATAACCACAGCTATTGCTCATCATTTACCTGTCATAGCAGTCTCCTTTGCTTCCAATGGGGATGTCAAACTCCACTTCGTTATATTTGTCGTAAGGCTGAGACTTTCTCAGGTCCCACTTGATGCCGGACCCTCGCAGCATCACTCCACTGGTGGAGGGGCGAAGAGAGAGGAGATCAATATCACACTCCATACACATTTCTACTAATCAAACTAACTCAAATATTTGTGCATTTCATAAACTGCAACTGAAGGGAAGGAAAGAGGTATTTTCCATTAGAGAGTTACCTGAAGCCATAGTTCAGGGCATCCTCAGCAGAAATCACCCCGATGTCTACAGTACGATTCTTCCAGATGCGATTGTTGGTTAACATCTGCAGAGGAGAACCAACAGATTCCCTGATAGATCATCCTTATCATGTTAAGAACTTGTGGAGATTTAAAAGATTGTAGTCGTTTACCTCTTCTACTTCATCGATTCTAATGGAGAAATTCTTGCACCACTCATAGATGTCGTCCATCAGGCCAACAGGCAAATCCTGAAACACATGTAAGATCATTAGCACTTCACTGATCATAATCTCATCATGGAAGGGATCTACATGTTACAACATCTTTGATGTTGCTCTTTGCAGCTGTTGAAATAACACAATCTTTCCCAAGGACATCTTTATTTTGATATAAAAACAAAACAAAACACAGGCATTATTTAAAGGGTTCCCCTACCTGATGCACACCACCAGGTCTGACATACGCAGCGTGCATTCTGGCTCCGGACACTCGCTCGTAAAACTCAAACATCTGAGAGGAAACAAAAGTCACAGTTAGGAGTAGGACTGCGCATCTTATCGGAAATAAAGTCTCCAAACTCTCGTGCAACCACTACATGGTAGGGGGCTGATCTCAGATGACATTTAACTTAATTTACTGTCTGCAGCTAGTTCACCAAGTCATGTCTCTTTTTTGGGGGTCACAAAGGTTATGTTTACTCCCATAGAGTTACATGATTTTTTAGTAACTTGATAACTTCTTTTAAGGAACATTAGGGTCAATAATGACACTCTTGTGTTGTTAATTGTTTTAGGAATATTGAGCAATTAGAGCAGTAGGACTGTTGCTAAGGAACTGTGAGAACTGAGAGGTCTGACAACAGCACCTTCCCCAAATGAACGAAGTTTTTAAAACCACGCAGGACAGACAGATTCTGACCTTCTCTCTCTCCTCGAACATCCAGAAGAACGGGGTCATGGCACCAATGTCGAGGGCGTGCGTGGTGACGCCCATGATGTGGTTCAGGATGCGGGTCATCTCTCCGTACAGAACTGCAAGCACAACACAGAACATAACCACCCATTCAAAGATGATGACTCTATTGATAAACAAATTGATGGATACAAAGACTTAAAAAAATATCTGAATTTCTTTAGGTTTTGGACTGCTTGTTGGACAAGAAAAGCTAGCATATTTTATTACGTTTTTAGATATTCTGCAGTCCTCTGACCATTAACAGCAACTGAAAGCTAATATGCTGAGTTGCAGACACACACAGGGGACGGAGCTAATGAAAAACAATAAGTGTGTGAGTGTGAGAGTTAAGTGTAAGTGTTTTGTGTGTAATTATAAGGCATTATTTGATTGAAATATTAAGCATTTGCAGTGTGCAGACACCTAACCATTTCCAGCCCGTACCTCTGATCCACTGTGCACGGGGTGGAGCTTGGATGTTGAGCAGCTTCTCCACAGCCAGAGAATAGGCCTGCTCGTTACACATCATGGACACATAATCCAGACGGTCAAAGTAGGGAAGAGCCTGTAACATTAAAAGAAGAGGAAGTAAAAATTAAAGCGTACAGGGTAAGGGACTTCCAAGAATTATACGTCACATGACACATGATAAAGGTCCTCATCTGTATTCAAATCTGTTGATTTTGTCAATTTCAAATAGTAAGGGGAGGGGCTCTTACGTCACCTACTTTTTACACAGTAATCAGCACCCCTGATTCTTCACTTCCTGATTTTACAACTTCCAAAACATGCATACAGTATGAGCTATTCAAACCACTACCTTAGAAATATGGGTTGGAGAATGCAGAAACACTATTTACAGATATTGTAAGGAGTTTAGTACCTGCAGGTAGGTCTTGTACTCGATGAGCTTCTCTGTGCCACGGTGAAGCAGGCCGATGTGGGGGTCACATTTCTTGACCGACTCTCCGCTGAGCTCCAGGACCAGACGCAGCACACCGTGAGCTGCAGGATGCTGGGGACCAAAGTTGATGGTCAAGTTGGACACATCCTTCTCTGCAGGAGCATCCTTGTCTGCGAAAACAAAAAAAAACAATATAAGGCAGAAATAAGGCCAATTAAATCATTAAAAAAAGAAAACTAGGTATTGCTTCTGGGTGTGATTTTCTAATCAGAATAAGAACTAAAAAAGAAAGAATTAGTTTGTTTTACAGTCAAAAATTGAAACTGATCATGTTTTGTGAGGAAAAACAATTACAATTTCAACTATGAAAAAAACCTAAGAAGTAGATGTCATAGTGAATAATGTAGGTTTAAAAGGGAGGGTTTACCCCAAATTCAAAAATACATATTTTGATATTTATCATGGATTGTTTTAGTGTGAGCTCCCCAGTGTTGGAGATATCAGTTCTGAAGATGACTGCTCTCCAATATGATGGAACTAGATGGCATTATCGACTTATGGCGTTCAAAGCGCCAGAAAATGTTTTGATTTCAGTTAGCCTAATAGCCGCCTTGATTTGCATTGAGAGATGATTTTATGGAAAGTTTCCCATGCCAATCTCCGGGTGGTGAAGGGTATGTGTTGATGTGGGGCTATTTCAATTCCAAAGACCAAGGGAACTTTATCAGGATGCATAGCAACCTGGATCCATGAAATAACTGTCCTCACTCTGACATCTCTTCATTAGTGCATGTATAGGACCTGAGCTTGTTTTTGTAATTCAGGCCCGTGTGTAATGTGTGTAATAACAGTGTACATTGTAATTTCCCCTTGTGGGACTAATAAAGGATACATTATTAATAAAAAATCTGCCTGCTTCTATGGGAATTTAACATAGGTGTGTACTCGTGCCCCCTTTATTTTAAGGAAGAACATTTATTTATTGAAGATACATTATTCATTCAAAAAGAAAACTGGTGTCCTTAAAGGTCAGGTTTTTCCTCTTTTTTTTTAATGAAGACATTAAGATAAATTTCCAAAACATGATTTTTTATACCTCTTTTTAGTCAACTTAAGAATGTCTGTATTCACTTATGCTAAGCACTGTACGTAAACAGTTTTGTCACACAGACACTTAAAGACAGTCTCCGTCTTAATGTGCGGTGGACTGACAACACCAGGGATAACACTGGAAATAAGTCGAGGACGTTCTATCCTTTAAAACGTTTGATATGATATATTAGAATGTTGTCAGCTTCCACACTGTCTTGGCAACATTTCACATTTGCCTTGTTCATTAAAATAAATGAAGCAGAATAAGTAGTTAGTAGAGAACAAGCATCCTTTAAGTAGTAGCTCTAACAGTGGGACTTTGTGTGTGGAATGTACCATTCCATGGGGGTGGACTCCATTTCTCATTGATGGCAGTGGGGTACATCACTGCCCCAGCAAACTGCTCTGTCCACTCCACATCTGGCTGCCATTGTTTCTGCCTGTGAAAACATTGAAGATATTCTATAAAAATATTCACAAGGTAAGGTGGAAGCCTTCAGTTCTTAGTCAATGCAGACACAGAGACAATTGAAGAGAAGACAACAATAAAAAAGCATTCAGTAGGTGTATGATCCATAATGACAGTTGACACAGAGGTTTTAGTCTCAATTTGTTTGGCCTATCATTTCAATAAGGGTGCTGATCTGGGCTACACTGTGCTTGCCAACCTGGCAACTGATGGGCCTAATCATATTGGCTAATGTTGGAGACACGCAAAGATATGGCTCATGCTAGTTTAACAAAACATTTTTTTTAATGCAAATTGTTGCATCATCAACACATGGCTACATTTTTCAGCACATACTTCATTCATTCATCGGTAGACCAACGGTATCAGTATGCGTCAATAACAAACCTATATTTTCAAGTCCCCTTGACTTTGGGACTAGCTACATAATGAACACACAGAAACAGTCAACCATTCCGGATAACATTAAACTAATTTCAGTAACGGGTAACAGTTTATAAAAGGCAGGTTTCCTTTACTTATGTGCCGTTTGCATTAACGATAAAGGTCTTAATTGTTGCTACAATGGTTCCAAACTGAGAGTGTTAACCCTTCTACATCGTTAACTGATCTGTGGTTTAATCTACTGCCCTATAACCCGAAATTGACTAGTTTCTCTTACAATTCTTGTCAAACATGGGATATACTTTGACCTTACACACAGCATAAAAGACGCACAACGCTAGAACCAGTGTGGTAAACACTGACACGCATTAGATAATAGCTAACCGTGACAGCTTAGGTTACGAGACAGCAGGAAAGTTAACCTACACTGCGAGGAGGATGACATTGCGATATTCCTTAAATGCATGCGTTGTTCAGACGTTTTCCATTCAGAAAAAAAGGTAAAACTTGTATTAGGCGACTCGAATAACTTTAAAGAGAAAAGTCGTCTTATTTAGCATTATGCTAACATTAGCCTTTCGATGTGCATATTTATGTGGAGCTCAAGCCAAGACGGTTGGCAATACAATGCCCACACTAAGCGTCAGGTGTTGTATTTTTGTTATCTTACCTGTTTTGCACAACAGTACAACCAGGGCTCAGCAAATTATTATTTAATATTAATTTTGTTGAAGGACGTCCAAATTTGGTAAGCGACCTCAACATTGTCGCCGCCATCTTGGCTGCTAGACTGGCCAATGACGTAGAGGATTATCTTCTTTTGTTGTTGTTTCGGAGACGCATTGGGTGTGATACGTGTGTCTGCCACCTATCGGTATGATGTATCCCCATCTATTTTAAACCGTCTAAGATCCCCATGCATAAAGTAGCCTACTTGTTATAGTTGTTCATGTTTAAATGTGCAGTGTCTTTTTTTTTTCAAAATCAGTTTTAAGTATATCAAATATACATAAAGTATGTATGGTATATGAAAAGTCGAGGAATAACTCTGTCTGCGCTTGCTGCTGCCTATCCAACCTGCTTCCCTGTTGAAAGTTTTCCAGTGCCAAGCATCATATTCCCTTTATATAGGGTGGCAGCATAAACACAAACACACATATAGGTCATATTATTATCTTGATTAAAGGATGGATCACTACTTTTATCTTTAAAATACCCTGCACTCATCTACGTGATATTAGTGTGTATTGCTTACTATTCAGAGCCATTGCTGTGAAGTTTTCATGACAAAATCAAAAAAGGTATTTTTGAAAATCGTGTTATTCATTCAATAAACCCTATACTGCCGTGCCGTAGCATGTAATTGATGTTATGCTGAATGTATGCTCCATTTCCCCTGAAAGGTTTTAAAAAAAATGAACAATTTCAACCCATTCGACCAAAGACAACACACTCTTCTTCTTTATATAAAAAACAGTGCTTTTATTTATGTAATACTGTGGAAAAATAATTACATACCATTTTTAAAAAATATTGAAGATAATGAAATTAAAAAATGAGTTTGATAACGTTCGTTGTACATATTTTAAACAGTTGTCTCTGCTACGAAGAACAGTACAATAAGATAAACATTGGATTTTTCTAAATTCAAAGACACAATAATACAGGATACAGTCCTACCAGAGGTATAAAAGTACTGTAACAGGATTGTGAGAGAAATGATATGGACATATACTGAAACACACACCCGCACACTTAGACACACACACACTGTATACACATGGACATGCATACAATAGTTGCGCGCACACTTGAGTCAGGCGGTACGTGTTTACAGTATGCTTCCCATACACACGCAGTCATTCACACATCTATACAAACACACTGTACAAATTGATGTATGTGCCAATGCCCACACACTCCTTCTGGATTTCTATCTCTCTCTCTCTCTCTCACACACACACTCGCACATCCACACACTCACAGTCATACTATACTATATGTCAATATTGTGGACAAGCCTTCATTGAACCTCTCCATACACATTCTCCTCCGGCCGTTTTGGCAGACAGACGATGAGGAATGATTCAAAATGGAAATGTACGACATGTTTCCCTATAAGGCCACTCAGTTCTAAACCCAACCTCTTTGTTTTTCTCTCTGTCTGCACCAAGCTTGTAGTTGGGAACTCCGAGAAAAAGGATCCAGCCTACGAAAAATGTCTGGGAATGACTCAAGGCCCCAAGCCTGGCTTGTAAAGCAACAGTCACCAATAGAAGGAGTTTCTACTGCATATACATGGTCTAAGGTGAAGAACAACATAAACACTTGGCACTAGGTTTCTTTTATACACTGATATTCCCTTCTGATGTGAAAAAAACATCCTGAATTCAGGCTCTGCTGTTGGCACAACTCTTCCCCGTGTCTCAGTGGAATCACCCAGGCAAACGCCCAAGTAAAGTGGGCTCACGTTCAAACATTTGGTCCATACATACACATTACATGTTTTACATAGACAAAAATAATTCTGTAATGTTTAAAAAATAGAATACAAAGCTCTAGAGTGGTGTGCAAATAAAAAGAAGACATTACACAGATATATTTAAGGGACGTCTAAGCATGAATACTGTAGATGCAGTGCAAAATGATGACAACCCCAACCCCACCCCCGCCCCAACACACTCCCAAATGCTGCCTAACGGGCATGATGGCATGTACCACTGCACAGAAGGGCATTCTGGGATATTATATATATATGTGCTCAATGATTGTTGAATAAGAAGACCAACAAAAAAATTATTAAAAAATGGTGGCCAGAAATGACTTCCATTGGATGAGGTTTTTCGCCATCAGCGTGTACCGTATTTGACGGTCAGTCTATTTTGCCTAAAGACGTTCTCCCTCATCATTTACAAAGTCAGTTAATAGCAAAAGCTATTGGGCTCCAAAGATCTGTGATCTTGCGTCCTCTCTCTTGTTATTACTCTCCTTCCCAATCTTGATTGTGACTTGCGCCGTTCGCTCTTTCAGAGCTCAAATATACAAACACATCGGGAGTGAGGGAATTCAAAATTGTGTGGAATTTCCCTTCCCTGTCTCAACCAAACTCCTCTCCTCCCATCATCTCTTTTCCTCTCTCTGTTTCCCATGCACTCCCTGTCTCATGGGCATGGTGTTCTGACTATGTGTCTGTGTGATTTTTTTTCTGTAGTTCTGCAGTCTGGGTTTGTGGTACTGTGTGAAAATGTAAGTCTATGATTGTGTGTGTTTTTTCTCTTGATGTGATACTATTTATAAGATGCTTTCTCATGCTCTGCTAAGACTGTGAGGTGGTTATGCGTCTCTCTGTCTCAAACGTGAGTCTGCATCCTCTGTGTGTGTCGGCTGTGGGAGTAGTCAGAGTGTTGCGAGGTGTAAGAGAAGCGAGTTGAGCTGCCGTATTTCCCAAGTCCAGTCTCTGATCCCGAGGGAGCAGGACCCCCGGGACCCACGCCAACCCCGGATCCCACCCCGGGTCCCACCCCAGGTCCCACCCCGGGTCCCAACCCAGGTCCCACCCCGGGTCCCACCCCAGATCCAACCCCGTACATTTCATAGGATGGACAGGCCTCCAGCGGGGCCAGGCTTGATGGGGCAAAACCCATGCGGTAGGTCTGGTAATGCGAGGGGTATCCATAGTTGTCGTAGGCCAGCTGGGAAGTAGAGTCCAGGAGGCTGCAGTCTCCTTGGAAGTCGCTGGCCATGGGTGCGGGGTTAGGCGGAGGCTGCTGGCTTTGGCCTGCACGGGTGAAGGTGTTGAACTGGGCGTAGCTGATGTGGGAAAGTCTGGAGGGGGGGCGGGGGTCATAGCAGGCCTGAGGGCGGCCAGGGGAGGTGAGGGGGCCAGGGGGACAAGGGGCTCCTCCGCTGGCCGTGGCTCCGGAGCCTCCGGCACTGCTGCTGATAGAAGCAGCTCCCCCTGGTGTTCCTGCAGGGGAGCGGTAGTCTGAGTAGTGCAAGGTGGAGCGGGATGCAGGGCGGCCTTCATCGTGGGTGGAGGCACGCACATTGTAGTAGCCATTGGTGGGGTCCTGACGACAGGGGCAGAGACAAACAGCAAGGAACAACAACACAGAGTGAGCCTTAGGAAAATATATAATGAGGGGGGGGGAAATCACTTTCTACATGGCAGTGTATAATTTCTTAGGGTCAAAGGTCTCTGTAATAATAGTGTTCTCTTCCTTCCTGATCCCCAGAGAGAAACTCTCTCATAGAGGGTCAGAGGTCAGGGTGAACTGCGTGTCTCAAGCTGTTCAGAATCCAGGTCCAGATTCCTTAAGATTGTGCTGTGAGGGCAGTTTGCTCTCTTTCTTTGTGACTCAGCATTGTTGTCAGCCGGAAACCTTGTATCTCTATATTATTATTACAAATATAATTACACAGAAAGGAAGAGTTTGGGGTCCCTTACTGGAGCTGCTGCCCCCGCGACCCAATACTGGATAAACGGTCGAAGACGGATGGATGGATAATAATATTATATCATTAAATTATATTATTATTTATTTTCTGCCTGTGGGTCATACAAATATTTAAACAGTAACAAGTGTGCTGGGTTGGAACAGTTGGTGAAGCAGGCGCACACATATAGGTTTACTCCTCGAAGTTTGACTCCGACTAGCGGCGTTCGCTTTGACTTTGTCTGAAGTAAATAGCTTTATTAATTTTTTCATTATGGGGTGGCCAAAATAACGGTTGCGGAGATACAGTAAAAGGTTTTCAGCCGAAAAGCAACGATAGTATGTTTTCTTTCTTTAATATTTATTACTTTTTTTTTGACCAGGTTAACAGTACAAATTCCGATTTTGGTTTAAAGCTTTAATGAGTTACGCATCTGTGTTTCGTTGCATGTGGATCCCTGCCAACATGCACGCTGATCCCACATTGTCTGGGTGAAGGAAGGCAAGATACTCTCCCTGCTCACTACACCCACTTCATGTTGCTCTGCCATTATTTCTGACATGATTCTGCCATCTCATTGTATCTCATGTACCCGACTTCTTCCTCACCCAACTTTGTTTCACTGCTTTGGTGCTTCAGGCGGCGGGAAGAAAAACAAACCGTCTGGCTGAGGCTGTTGTCGGGGTGATCTAACCATCTCCTGGGGTGGATTCATGTCTGTGTTTCTTCAAAGTGATCCAAGGCAGCACTCCAGCTAGAGGGGTGGTGTGTTTGCCCTCACAAAATATTCATGGGGTGGTGGGGGGGAGTTTCAGCAGAACATTTTGGCAGCTTTACGCGTGAAAATACATTCATCACCTTGGCCCAGCCCAACGGTGTCAAAATGTATAAATGATTCATGCCAGCTGAATGGGCAGAGTACACCTAAACCTCCTTCATATTTTTTAAATGTCTTTTCATTTTTTCTTCTTCTTCTTTTTTGTCTTTAAATCTCTTCAAGATGCATGGGACAACTTTCTAAGCAATCAGATGAGCTGCTTTACTTCAGTTACTAACACTACGTTTAAAAATCATTAGGACTTTGCACTGGTGGAATCATTTTAACTCATATCAAGTCAGTCATATTTGTAAGTCATAAGGCATAAGTCACATTTGCTGGCTAACAACAGTTAGATGAGCGGCGGCCATTTTGGTTATGCTCGTATTTACTATATAAAAGATAATAGTTACTTCATAAAAGACAAATGAATGAACTACTAAAATCCTTTGACATCAGTTTAAACGATTTAACAGCAGCTGAAATGTTTGAAGATAAATGTGAGTTAAATAAAGCAGTTTTTGAAGACAACTCTACTGGGTATATTTTATATTAAAAAAGCAGATAAAAGTGACAAATTTTGGTCCAAGCACCAGTTTCTCATCCGGTTAAAGTGCTCATAATATGCTCATTTTCAGGTTCATAATTGTATTTAAAGGTTTTACCAGACTAGGTTTACATGATTTACTTTTCAAAAAAACACCATTAACACCAACACAATTAATAAAAAGGAAAAAAAAACAAAAAAGCAGAATATGAGCACTTTAAGATGATTTTAGACTTTTGAAAAGCCAGACCTGAGCTGACTATTTAAAATCCCTCTTCTTTGTCTTCTTCTGGCTATTTCAAATACAGTTGTGCACCCTCTAGAGCAGGGATCTCCAACCTTTCTTTATCTAAGGGCTACTTTAATAAAAAATAAAATGAGGAGCTACTTGCATCACATCACCTTCATTTATTTACATAACACACATAAGCTGAATGAAGCTACTGTCTGACAATGTATGACATTGCAATACCCACATTTTATGAAAGTCTTTACTTTATGTCAAGCTTCATGCCTATTTTTTACTTTTTTTAACCCACAAAGTTAGCTACATTACTGAATATATTCCCATCAGGGGCCAATAAAACATTACCACTGGCCCATGGCCCACAAAGTCAGCTACCTCACTTTTAATATCGTGGTCATTTTGGGTCAACTTCAAGACGTGACATGAGCTGTCTAGGACATAGCCACACCACCCCCGCTCCATGGAGTGTTGTCGGGATGATTATCACAAAACCCTGGCTGAACACAATCACCAGACGACAGCTAGGAGCTAGCAGCTAGGAGCTAGCAGCTACAAGCTAGCAGCTACAGGCAGGATCGAGACAGAGACCAGGGTAGGTTTATTTAAACAATGTCTGAGTTGAAAACACATGTTGTTGTCTCGTAAGAGCCCTGTTCATGTCGCACAGACGTTTTAATTTCATTTTATGCCTGTTAAGAGGCACAAAGGCATTCTAAAACTTGCACCGACAGATGCTGTTTTAGCTCAGTGGAAGCTCATACATGTTGCTGCAGCTACTCCGTGTTGCCTGCACTGATTTGGGTCGGGGTTTTTTTTAATCAAAAGTACACGCATATTAATGACAATCAAGAGTAATGTAAAAATTGCCAAAATTCTCCTTTAGTGAATGAGGTTTCATTTATAGTATACAACTCTCAAAAATACTTTTATGGAGTATATCCGATTATTATTTTTGTCTGGTAGATACTTTCAGTAAACTTTGTGGGTGACACCACCATAAAGTCTGTACATCACTGGATGAAAGTCATCACTGTGAGTCAATATGTCAGTAATGATTTAGATATTTGCAGCCCTTTGAGGTATAATTAGAACGAAACATTGCACCAAAATGAACTCCACAGGACTTCTCTTTGACTTTGGCATCATTTTATAATCAATGGGATGTTGATTTTGACTTCATATTGAACATATCTGTATTTTTCAACCTACTTCTGGACCTGTGATTGTAACCCTTCTCTCTATTTCGTCCTTTTTGAGTCTTTCAATAGGAAAAAAAAGAGTCAAGTTTAGATTTTGTAGACATCATCTGGTTGATGATTTGTTACAAATGCGTGTTTGATCAGCTCACCTTAAGGTCATACTCCTGGCGTGTGTCCAGGGTGTCGCTGCGGAGATCAGACTTGAGCTCTATGTCATCTTTAAAGGGCTGATTGGAAGGAGAGAAGGACACAGAGGGGAGAAACTAAACCATCAAACAACAGAACAAAACCAAAACAAACAGGAGGAGAGAAGGTGCCATGACAAAAAAAGAGGGAAGGAGGCAACAGAGTATGACAGGAAAAGAGAAAAATGGAATTCAAAGGGGGAAACACAGAGTTTGTTTTTAGTCAAAAGTAAAAGTGTTTAATAAAGTCCAGTAATGCAGCTTGTGTGTGTGTTTGTATGTATGTGTTAACTCTACCTGTGAAATTGTACTTTGTAACTTCTTTTGACATTTTGTTATTTATTTTGCAGCTGTTAAGTATTAATACATACATGGTCTTTAACAAGATATTCTTTTTATATAGCTACTTGTCTGTTAGTCTATGGTTTTTTTTTTTTTTTTGCTTGTCTATGGGGTTTTCTGTGTTGTGTTCTCTTTTGTTTGTTTCTTGTCTATAACACTGAAAAGCCATAAATAAAATATATTTAAAAAAAATTAAAAAATAGGTACAGCGTGGTGTATAGGGAGAGGTTACTGAGTTAATCTGAGGTTTTCTACAGGCTGTGTAAACAGTGTCGGGCCCGAGCACACACATATCCCGCTGCTGCTCACCGAGTACATGGCCTTGACCATGCGCGAAGCCGTGGACACGCTGCCGGAGTCCTCCTCCAAGCTGTGGGTCTCCTTGTTTATGGTCTCCACCTTGATGTCGGGCTTACCCAGCGTGACCCCGCGCCGACCTGGAAGCAAAACAAAAGGGTGAAGTTGAATACAGCTGGACACGCGCATCTTGGCTGGTGTGTGTTTTCATGGGCTGAAGGAGCAAGCTCAGAGGCGACCTACATCCATGTGGTGGAGAGGAAGTCTTAGGTGTTTTTGTTTCTTTGGTTCGAAGTTATTTGGTCCAGTGACGGGCATTTAAACCACAAAAGCATTAAAAACTTCTGCCGTACATGCAGATCTTTTGGAACGGACTGAACAATAAATCCAGTTCAAATATAGAATAAAGACAACAATACTTGAACAATGCACAAAGGGGGAGACCTGAACATAGGAATTGAAATGTAATGTGAGTGTATTGTTGTAAGTGTAAGTGTTGTATTACCTACATGTGTATGCTGAATATGCATATCTATGTGATTTGTTTCTGTAATAATATGATATTGTGACGTAAGGGCAGGACTACAAAAGCATTATGCTTCCGCCTGCTCCTTCTCAAACTCATCCTTTTTTTGTTTGTTGTGTTTTTATCTTTATCTTCATGTTTTTGTTTTTTTCTTTTACCACATACTGTTTGTTTGAGACAAATACAAAAGCAAATCAAATCAATCTGGTCTTTATACTGTTTGTGTTAAGCACATGGAGAGTATGACTCACTGCCTTTGCGTTGCCGGTAGAAAATCAGAACGAGGACCAGCAGAAAGATGAATAGGAGGATGGTGGAGCCCACTGTCCCACCAGCTATTATGCCCACTGGGACTTCCTCTGAAATGTGTGGGCGAGAGAGAGAGAAAAAAAACAGAGAGTGAATGTGTGAGGGAGAGAAAGAGATATTGAAATCACAATTATTTAACATGATTACTCACCGACTTTTTGGAATGATGTTGGATATATTAAATTTAAAAAGTAGTAAAAAATTAAAATTAAAATGAACAAACTTGTCCCGCTTTGGTCTCCCTACGGATTGGAAGTGTCCATTACATTACATTGTCCAGTTCATTCCAACTACAGATCCGCTACCCTATCTGGCAAATTTGCATAATGTAATGAGCAATTCTGCTTCCAACATGTAGGGGGACTGAAGCGGAAAAAGTGACATAGTGTTGCTTAAATACTTTTCCCGTTTTGACTTTTTTTTTTAACGTTTTTACGTTTTGAGTGGACAACAAGCGAAAATGGATGCCAATACAATTCTGACTGGAAAGTTTACTTTTTAATAAATGGTTCCATTGACAAGACCAAAGTGATCTGTGTGTTTTGTCATTGTGAACTGAGCTATCATCGTAGCAAGTCCAGTCTGAAATACCGCAAGCACACAGCTGATTCCAATTTGCTTCATTAAAGTATTTTTTTTCACCCTTTTATCGATGGACAGTGCTACATTGTGTGAGAGTCTATTTTCTCCAAGTGTGAATGACTGCTCTAAGTGAGAATGTTACATTTGAAATTAAACACTACAGCATTCTTTATGTCAATGTTGTTTTCAATAAAATTAATTAAAATGAGAAAAAATAATGTGACAAAAAGAAATTAAGGGACATTTAGAATATATAAAAAATGATAATTCATTGCGATTAATTGCAAGTTAACTGTGACATTATTGTGATTAATCCCAATTAATTGTTTTAATCGTTTGATGGCACAAAAAAAATGAATTCATGCAACCCACCAGTCTCCTCCAATGAGATGATCATGGTTCCTGGGCCGAACGAGTTCCAGGCCGTGCAGTTGTAGGTGGACAGGAAGTCCGACTCCATCACGTTGTTGATGGTGAGGGTAGAGAGGACGCCGCCGCCCTCGGCTGACGGTTTGCTCTGCTCCACCGTGTACCTCTCCAGCAGCGTCCCCTTCTCCTTCTCCCACACGTTCTCCTTCCACGCCCACACCTGCAGCACACACACACACACACACACACACACATAAACACACATGAAGACACACATGCACAAACACACACAGACACACACAAACACACACACACAGAGACACGCACACACACACCCAGACACATACACACAAACACACACATAACACAAACAGACATGCATGCACACATATGCGCGCACGCACACACACACACACACACACAGACACACACACCAATAGACACGCACGCACATACAAACACAAACCATATTAGATGATGTCACGATTAGTTAAGCACTATTTTGGAGACATTACTGCTTGGGTAAGTTGTGTGATAAAATTCTATTCATTCAGATAAGGAATATTATTCTGCATTCAGAATATAAAAGATAATGCCTCCGGCCACTGCTATTGCCGGCAGAGGACCAGACAAACAAATCCCCCCAGGAGATGTGGGGGACAAGTGTCTTTTTTTTCTTCTTCAAATAGAGCTATATTAACACTTCTCTGTTGTACCCTATACAGTAAATCATTAGCTCAAACACATACTGTATGACAATATGACTGAAATAGACCCTATGAATCTACATGAAGTACACACTCACATGTAAACACACATTGTGCGTGTTGTGCTATAAAAAGTTTGTATGTTTCTGCAGACTGAAGTGTGTGTGGGGGAGGGTGAACTGAGCTGGCGAGAATCTTGCACATTCTCTGACTTTAAAGCCACTAAAAGCAGTTGTATTATTCAGCATTGAAGTACTGTACTGGGGCGAGTTAATTATGCATAAACCCACATGTTCGTATAATCTGCCCACTTATTCCAGAGAATCATAATCTCTTGGCTGTGGCGTTTACTGGGACAACTGTTCCTCTCCCCTTCTTTATATTTTATAAATCTTTTTCTGTCCCAACCTCTGCCGCTTGCATTAGAAGCACGCACTGAGTCAGGATGGGTCAGTCACACAGGCCCTACTACTACTGTGATACATCTGAGTGGAGACAGCATTCGGGCTGATTTCTGACGCAGGAGCTAAAAGAGGACCGGCTTAGTGTTAGTGTTGGTTTGTTTACGTGATGGGATGGAGGGAAATTCTGAGAGTTTAAGGGTGAGTCACCACTCAAAAAGAAAAGGGGGACAGTGCCTAAGAGCATTTACCGTGTAAGAGTGGAGCCATTTGGGAAAAAGATGGTATAGTAACAGTAAATTACAAATCTCTGTCAGACTAAAAGGTACAACTATGTGCTCTTTGCTTATCCTTGTTTGTCAGTTTTTGGTCTAAATAATTGATTCCCTGCCAAAATGTGGACAATTCTTATTGTGGCTTTGGCGACAGAAATGTTTCATAGCACTGGTTTATATTCCACTTACAATCTTATCAGGAGGAGGTGTACTGGCTATGTAGCATTTCACCTCTCCTCTCTCCCCTTTCACCGCATACTGGACTGGATCGCTGGAGATGATGGGGGGACCTGCATTGGCCGAAAACAAGAGGATGTGTGAGTGTATGTGAAGGAAATAAATAAAATAAATGATACGTAAAATACGACAAGCTGCAAAAATCATATCCAAGCCTGGGGTATTTTGTTAGAACATTGTCTTTACCCAGCCTGTTCACGAGGAATTGTATTATTTTCAAAATAAATGGCCACCACTTTGGACATAACATTTCTGACAGGCTGACCTTTTAGAAAGTACATGCTTTTCATCTACGAGCAGTGACGCATTAAACTGTGTGGATGTTTTCTGACCGTTGACAGTGAGTGTGACCTCAGTCTCTCCTACTCCAATCCGTGGGACGATGGCTTTACATACATACTGTCCGGCATCGGCTTGGCTCACCGACTTCAGATACAGCTGGTTGCTGTTGCTTAGAACCTGTCGGGAAAGAATACACGTATAAACAAGACAATTCTTCTAAACAATGGGGTTAAACAAACTAAAACCCCATATGTAAATAATTAGAAGAGAGGCTAATACTATTGAATGTCCATGTTGCATGTCTGCACATCTGGTCTTATTTGAGTATATGTGTTTATAGTCTATATCCAAGACGTCCGCTACCTTACGCTTTCTTTGTGTTGCTGTTCTAACCTACGGTGGATTTCTGAGGACTATGGTCAACTACTACTCAGATCTCTGCAGGGTAAATCCAGACTGAGTTTTATGTCCCACCAAACCAAGTTCCTTCCCGAGGCAATTTTGTAGAGGCACCGTGGCTGATCTGTCCGGTGCTTAGCGCCACCCAAGACAATTGTGATTGGTTTAAAGAAATGTCAATAAACCTGTGCAAGTTTTTCTCCCATCACAAAATGCTGTGTGGACTAGCCACACCCTCCTCCTACAGGGCTGTGGAAGAAGGTCTGGCAATGCAAGACGTGTGTGTTTATAATACTCAAGCTTTCTAGTACTCAAGACCGGTCTTGGTCTCAAGACCATTCTTGACGGTCTTGGTCTTGACTCGGAATTAATAGGAATCAGGATTTTATTTTTAAGATTGGTCAGACCACAACTGCAGGGATATCACTAAACTACCTGTGCATTGTCTAATTTTATGTGTTAACATCATTACTGGGATTGGATGTAACACCTCCTGCTTCAAATGCAAGCAATACCTTGGCTCATCTCTAATTTGAAAAGTGTAATTGTTAATCCCCGCTCCCCACCCCCCTTTACATGCACTCCCATGAAAGTGAATGCCGGAGGCAGGAGAACCTTTGGCTGTCTGGCACTGGACTGGTCTTGGTCTTGAATCAGTCACACCCTGCCTTGTCATGGTCTCGGCCTTGACTTGGTCTCAAACCCTCAAAGTCTTAGACTTGTCTCAGCACACTCTGGTCTTGGTGATGACTTGGTCTCGGTTTAGGTAGTCTTGATTACAACACTGATTCTGACCCTAACTGGCTAACAATGCAAACTTGCACAGTCGTTTTTAATATATCACAAAGGTTTTGCAGTTGCCTAGCAACCACACCTGAAAATTAGCTGTGGGAAAATGATGGCTAAATATGTAACCACTTGGAGAGAGAGAGAGATACCTGAACAATACTGATTACATATATGTAGGTGTAAGTCAGTCCATGGTTTGCTAAGGCAGATTGTGATGAAGCAGCCTTCATTTACTGTGCTGAAACTGTCTTCTCTTTAGTCATCTCCAAAACCTTTTGAACTGTAGTTGTAGTTTAATGAGCCAGTGGCCAAATCAACAAACAACAATGCTCACATACACATATTAGCCATGTCTTTAGCTTCTGGCTGGTGTGCAGAGTAATTGTTACAAAGAAAATTGTTGTGGTTAAAGAAAAAAGTTTGACATTTTGCAAAATATTCTTATTCCTTTTCTTGTTGAGAGTTAAATGATTCCACTCTCATGTCTGTGCTGTAAATATGAAACCAGAGCCAGCAGACAATTAGCTTAGCTTAGTATAAAGACTGCAAACAGTAGGACACAGCTAGCTCCTGGATCTATCCAATGGTAACAAAAGCCACCTACTAGCGAAAGCAAATCAATGCATAAACAACTGTAAAACCACAAAGTCATCAACAACAGTCAGCAAAGACATAAGTTGTTGATGTTAAGTTGCTGGTAAGCGGATTAAGTTACATGACTATATTACAGACATTTCATTTTAAAAATGTAATCTGACTTTAAAAGATAAAGGGAATATAAGATAAAAGGAGAAGTGAAATTGAGAGAAATGTCAGAAGAAAAAAAAAAAAAAACATCTACAGACCAGATATTGTTCCTGAATGACAGGCTGCTTTTGTAAACTCGGGAGAAGAAAGTGCGAAGCGTAAAAATAGTGTAAATATCAAAGCCGAGGATAGAGTGGGCTCCTAGCTTCTTACCATGTTTGAACCTTTTTTGAACCAGGTGAGTGTGAGCGGAGGGTTTCCGGCCCATTTGCAGTTAAGCGTGACATCAGAGTCAACATCTACAGTCTTTGGCTGCGGCTCAACCAACAGAATGGGACCGACTGGAGACACAGAAACAGAGAGAGATGTTCTTTGTTGTGTATGAGTAATAATGCGGCAAGACCAAAGGGGGGAAGAGGACAAAGACACACAACATTGGTGTGTGTTTATCCCTCTGACTCCACACTGTAGTGGGTGAACAAGGTGAGCTGAGTATTGTGTGACTCACAGTGAACGTCTACCAGGATGCTGACATTGGTCTTTCCCACAGCGTTGAAAACCAGACAGGAGACAGGCTCGGTGAAGAAGGAGTGGTCGGCCTTGGTGGTGAACACACTCTCCCTGGCACCCTGCAGCACCACGCCCCCTTTAGCCCAACTAGGGGTTCAAACGTTATGCATACAGTGAAAATAACATACACACCCTGGAACAACATATGTGACATACTTTATAGCTAAAGTTGGGCACCAAAAACCAGTTCCAAATCAGAATCAATTCCAAAATGCCAAGAACCGGGAACCCGTCAGTGAAAAATAAATAACAAAAAAGACATAATGTCGCTCGTGAAGCAACGTCTGGAGAAGGATGTGAATGAAATGTTGTTTTCAAGGCCACTGGCTGATTGTATATGGCCCTACGTATGTTTGACCCTGTGTCCTTTTTAGGGGGTCAGAGTACAGTAAATAAAAGAATGAAAAGACGTTTTAGTCATATATTTGTTTACCAAACAGAAATACTACATTTTGGTCTTACAAGGCCTAGGGATAATGACAATGTGCTTGCTTGTGGATGCAGACCTGTAGCCCATAATAGGGGGGTTGGCGTGAGCCTGGCAGGTGAAAGTGACCCTGTCCCCCTCCAGGACAGAGCGAGGCTCAATGGACAAGGTCACTGTCGGTGAATCTGGAAGAGAGTGAGAGAGAGAAAGAGAGACTCACATAACAATAGCGGTATTTACATCTAATGTATGCTGCAATCTGGAGGACTGTTTGATGCAAAATGGCTGCCATGCATTACTCAGTAATAAAGCTATAAAACATTCAACGGCTGGCAGATGTTTTATTTTTCAAAATATGATTCAAAGTTGTTTTTAATTAGTCTGAAATGTTAACAAGTAATTTATGTAGTAATTGTTGTAATAATATATTGTGATAAAAACTGCATCGTATCAATTGTAATGTAATATGTGTAATGTTTTTTTGTTACAAATCAATGATAGTTCTTCTCTGTGTCTATGTTATTGAATTGCTTACGGTGTACGTTGAGGGTGACGGTTGTGCTTTTGCCGGTGGGAACAGCCAGGTTGGTGGCCACACAGCTGTAGTTCCTCCCAGTGTCAGTGTCGACGGGGTGGATGGGCAGGTAGCTCCGTGTGGTCACCCTCTTCCTGTCTGCAAGCACCTCCTGATGAACGAGGGCGGAGAGATATTGATGTAACATTTACACAACAGATAAGCACTCTAATGGTTAATGTGACTTTGTGAATGGGTGTGGTGAACGTGGTATGTTAGCATTTTGGATGTACCGTAGTACTGGCAGCCCCCTCCACGGGCAGACCATCTTTAAGCCACTCGATCGTAGAAGGGGGTTTAGCCCCTCGAGACACACAGCTCAGGTTGTAGGACTCCCCCGCATTCAGCAACACCTCCGGACCCCCATCGATCACCGGGTTGTCTGGGGGGACTGGAGCAGGAGAGGAGTGTTAGAAACACATAATGTAGAAGATGTGAGCACTGAGACACACGTGCACAAACGTACTGAGGACTGTGAGTTTGGCCCTCCTGGACCTCAGGGCAGCATCAGGGGCCTGGCACTCGTACAGGGAGTCATCAGACAGATCGGCTGATAGGATCTCCAGGTTGTACTGGCCCAACTCCTGCACACGCAGCACGCGGTATCTGGGCCAGGCTGGGAGACAGACACACACACACACACACACACACACACAGAGAGAGACAGACAGTTAGTTATAGCTTCACATTTCTTCACTGAAAAAAATCTTAAATTGCTAATCGCAATCTTCGGCTTTTTCCTATTGTTTTTGTTGTCTTTTGTGCTAACGATAGCTGAAGGTGAATTCATATTTGTACTTTCTGATACTAACTGCTAATTTGTCACGTCTCAGGATCTCCACATACCCATGTGGTTTGTATAAGAGTTTGAAAAAAATGAGACACCACGCTGCATGCTGTTAAGAAAACATCAAGCCTGTGTCATAGATGAATCAAAAATCTGACTTTTTGGTTAACAGACTAAATGACATCAGAGAGATGTATGGCCACATGATGTGTTAGATATACACAAACGCATGTTCAAACAAACACATTCACACAATGCACACACATTCAACCCAGCCTCTCCAATCCTCCCTTCCCCCATCCGCCACACAGCCCAGCTGTGTCGCTGCTGTACATTCTCGCCATTAGGTGGCATCCATGCTCTCTCTCACCAGCAGGGGGAAAAGATGAATGCATCATGACAGCAACATTTTAGAGGACTCAAATCGACTCTTGTCCGTGGTGCAGAATTCATGTTTGCTGCCTAGACGTAGATTACACGTGAAATTCTCTATGTCGTTTCCATGTGCATCCTCCTGACTGAGCTCTGATGCTTGCCTAACCTTTGGGCGTCCTTGTTTCTGCATGCATTTGCATGTGTAATGTTGAGAGTGTTAAAAGCGTATGAAAAGCCCAGAGAACGAGGGAGGAGGGGGGCAGAGGGACAGAGCCTCACACACAAACACACGGGTGTTTGTGTGCATGAAGCGGTCAGTGTTCATTCAGGTTTTTATTTTTAAAAGCTTTGGCTTGAAGCACCGGACCCTTACAGTAACAATATGTTTCAAAGAAAAGGAGGGAGGAAAGGAGAAAGGGAGGGAGGGACAGGAAGAATGGACGGACGCAGAGTAGGAGAGAAAGAAGGGACAGGAGGGTTGACAGGAAGAGGAGAGCATGAACCGAGAGTGTGTCGAGCAAGATGAGGGTAAAGAGAGAGAAAGAGAGACAAGGTAGAGAAGTTAAATGAAGAATAGAAGAGAGGGCGCAGTAAAACATAGGCAGCTGAAAGAAGAACAAAAGGGACAGAAAGGAAGAAGAAGCTGAGATGAGGCGGTCACAGAGGAATAGCATGAAAAGAGAGGAGAGGAGAGGAGAGGTTTTTGGTTTTAAAAGTCCCTTTATTGGACCATTTTCAGATAAGATTCATAATCACAGAAAATCAACATGCATAAAACAAGACAAAACCAAACTAAACAAAATTTGAAACCAAATACTATCAATATAAACTTTGTGCTGTTTCCAATCAAAACTGACCACCAACTCTCCATCCTCCCTCACAGAGCATTACACTCCCCTTACAGCTCACAAACAACTGAAAAGCAGCAACTTGTCCATGGGCACTGGCTCTACACTACCCGCTCCCTGTGCCCTGTTTCTGCGTGTTAGCCAGATGGCCAATTTTGCCGTAGCAAACAAAAAGTTATGAAAGCAAGCAATAAAATGTGAACGGAGAGGAGAGGAGAGGATGATTACAAAGGCCTGAGTAAGGTTTAAAATATTTTTTTTATTCGTAGCGTACAGAAGACGGGAAGATGGTATGGGAGAGTACAATAATAAGAAATAAAAGGAAGGGAATATTTACACATATATATTTATTTAAAAACAGAATATTAAAGCACATAGTCTGGGGGAAAACAACAGCAACGTCAACAAAAAACAAGGGAACAGCATGTCAAAGATGATGCGGTCTCCCTGTGGACCAATCAGTTAAAAATGGCCACTTGTTTTGACCAGTAATATCACAGCCCCCCTTCAGGCTATACAGTGCAATTCTGAAAATGCTGCCACAGCGATGACATGCATCATTCCCCTCAAATTTTGTAAAAGTCGGACAAGCTTTGATTGTGGTTGTTGACACACAGACAACAAGAGACTTAATAAATCCCACTTAAGGGACAAAATGCTAAGACAAACCGGAGTGAACAGTAAGGGCGGCTGCATAACAGAATGAGGACTGCATGTACGTCATGTATGTTTCAATGAAATGGCCTTTCAAAATATTCTTTTTATAGAGGGTTTTCATCGATGTCACGTTCTGGGCAGTAACCTTTAAGTGAATGAAGCCATGTCTAAACAAGAGAAAAGCATCCAAGATGCAAAGGCATGTAGGGAAGGACTTGGACCACAAGAAAATACAGTTTATTGGCGGTGCAGATCCCTACAAGTTGGCTCCCTCTTTTTGGACCCATGACGAACCGTTCCTGTATGATTCTTCCTTCAGTTGCATATCCCAATATAGTCAATTACATGTTTTTCTCGCCAAGCCCATACACAGTTCTTCAAAGGTTTGGAGGCCTATAACCAGATGGTGTGTTGATGGGTGAGGGAGACGCAGTACCAAGTCATTAACAACCATTGTGTTGTGAAGGCCAAAGTAAGTAATGCAACAACGTCTTTAATCAACCGAACCTTAACTGTATGACATCATTGCGATATTCTACATGTCGCCAAGTGACTCTCAATCATTTTTCAAAGAGCCCCAGTTGGCTTTCTACACTACCTGAGTGAGTTTGAGCTGTCTGACCTATTGGTACAACCTAAAACAAGTCAATAATAACCATTTTCCTTGACGACGTTTGGGATCTACTTCAGTGCCTGTGCTTTGTTGTGATGCGGAGTACCTCTATACGGAATACCTGCGTGAAAACCCTCTATAACAGATATTAGCCGGTCAGTGTCACCCACTGCAGACATGACAGCGGTGATGATGTGATGCTCCTCAACCAAGTGGAAGAGTGTCAGTCTGTAAAATGGGCCAGAGGGAGCTTTGCTGTTTCCCATCAAGCATTGGGTGATATGTGTAGAAAGGTGGCCAAAGTTAACATCAACCTAAATAAGTGCACAGTTTGTCACAACATGGTTTGATGGGGCAGCCGCTCTCTCGGCCAAAACTGCTTTGCTGGCTCAATCTAGCTGTAACTACAAAAATATGTTGTCAGCATACATTAGACATCACAGTTACATACACGCAATGTTGTACTGGGTGAGTGTGTCACTGTCATTAAAAATGCTGCGAGACAGTGCATACAGGAAAACCAAATTAAACATTAGAGATGATTTGAGAAGAAAATTATTTTTGGTCATAGTGCAACATTTAGCCCAGGGCTAGGAAATGGAAGCATGCCCTGTGCAGTCCGTGGCTGGTAGTTTAGTGGTTAATGCTCAAAGCACCACTGTGCCGCCTCATAAAGCTGCAAGCATGGCTGTGGACTCTTAGTCTTGTTTTATGTTAGCTGAGTTACTCCAAAGTCTATCCAGATACCCCCTGGTAACTGCAGAAATATGCCTTGAGATACAAGATATAAGAGTTGTAATGTGGTTGCCTTTTCTACTCTGTCATCATGACGTCTCACCCTTCTTTACTGAGATCGGTAGCACCATCTCATCCAAGATGGCTCATAGGGATTATTTTTAACTTGAAGATTTAAACATCTAATTTACATTAAAGGCGGATACAAATACATTTAATTATAATTATTATGTACAACCTAACCCAAATAACAGACTAGGAGGAGTAACAACTGTATCAGTCCAATTAAGAGATATTTTGATGATGAGTAAAAACTTTTGAATTCTAAATGTTTAATTTATTTACTTACTTCCTTTCACGTTTGTGTCCATTTAAATGAGGTCGTTGTATGTCTGTTCTGCATTTATTTGTGCTTGATGTCACGGTTTTGGTCATCTTGGGAGGATGCTTGAGGCGGCAATCAGGGGTGGGATGGGGATTATACTAAAATAATTTCATGTGTTGATTTTGTGATTTAAACTGCAAATTTCCAATAAACATAAGTTAAAAACATTTATTTTAAATGTCTTCCCTCTGCATCTAGAATGTGTCAGAAGAAGTTAAACATGTAAATGGTGAGCTGTCTTAAAGAGTACCAGAAAGAACTTAAGGCCTTCAGAACATTTCCACCGCTTTAAACACGCAGCAAGAAATGTTGCCTATCAGCAACTCCAATCCAAAAGTATCAGCATCAGCTTTGAAAAAGCCATCGTAGTCACAGACTGAACAGAGTGAAGGAAGCCTGAGAGAGGCTGTATGATGTCTCACCCTGGAGGTCCTCGCCGATGCCCAGAGCCAAGCCATCTTTGGTCCACTGAACAATGCCTGAGTAGTTGAAGACAACACAGGACAGGATCACCCTCTGGCCCCGCACCACCGACTGGTCTGCCGGCTCCTGAGAGAACCTCGCTGTCCACACTGGAGAGAAAGATAGAAAATTGGGAGAAACAGAGGGGTTAATTTAGGGACATCCTCATTAAATTGTTTTACTTTCTAAACTCTGCCAGTGTGCTACTGTAAAATCCTTCCAACCACGCAGCATATTATTGCATCTGTGGTGTTATGGTTAATTGATTGAAAACTGCATTCCCCTAGCAGAAACGGAATGCCATCTTTGATCCCACATTGGCTTGCGGTCGTTAAAATAATGGCATGGAAAGACGGAGGTGTCAAAGGAGAGGGAATCAGAACAGAGTTAGAGAAGAAGAAGAAGAAGAAGAAGAAAGAGAAAGAGAATGAAAGAAGACACGGAGGTGGTTTAACGCTGACTCAGTAGAGAAGAGCAGGGAGATCAAACAGGCAACTTCAGCCATAGGGTTTCTCACACCCCTTTTCTTCTTCTAGTTCCAGACCTTTATTTCTTCAAAACTCTCTGGCCCTCCCTCTGTTTCTCCCTTCTTCATTCCTCCCTATGAGTCATCTCCAAAGCTTCCACTCCACAACTAAAACTACAGTGGTTGTCATTGTCTACTACACTCTCTCCCTTTAGTCTGCAGTCCACTCTTACAGCAGACAGACCAGCGGCATGCTGGCCCACCGACCGGCTGTCTAAAATGTGGGGAATAACCAGAAAAAAGAAACTCTGCTATTGTTTCACGCTGTATGATGACAAGTTGTAATTAGCTGTCCCTTGAAGACATGACACCCG
The DNA here is from genome assembly GCF_013103735.1 of Etheostoma cragini. Lineage (NCBI taxonomy): Eukaryota > Metazoa > Chordata > Actinopteri > Perciformes > Percidae > Etheostoma > Etheostoma cragini. Next base: position 10,424,852 of record NC_048425.1, read on the forward strand.
TACAATAGAGGAGAGGCGATCACCGTGGAGGATTTGCATCTTGCTTTAAATTTCCATTCTTTCCATTCTGTCTCTTGCTTCCATTTTTCTCCCCTCTCCCACTTGTTATTTCAAGGAATCTTGTACTGTGGATCATTAACCCGATGCTGCGTAGTACACCCTCCTCATCCTCCAGCCATTACCTCTCTCCTTCCATTCTCTCTCTATAATGTTGTATGTCCTTTATCCAAATTGCTTTGCTTCACTCTGTGCTTTTCCCCCAATATGTATGCATCCCCACTCGCCTCCTTCACTTTGTACATCTATAATGCTGTCTATGAATGTCCTTTTGCCTGCACTGATTTTCCTCTACCTCTCCTCCACTGTATGGACCTTTCTATATACATATATAATGCTGTATATGTCCTTTTACCCATAATGCTTTCTATTTCTGTGTTCCTCCTCCTCGCTGGTTGGAAGGGGGTTAGAGGCGGACTGTCACAACTCATTTATCACATTAAATATCAGCCCTCCAGCACTTTCTTTCTCCCTCTCTTTCTCATTCCCCCATCTCTCTCTTCTCTCACTTTTTCCCTCACTTCCTTTTTTTCACCTCCTACCATTTACATCTCTCCTTCTCACTTGTGTCTCAACTTTTTTTTATCTCACCCCCCCCCCGTTTCCCGTACACTCCCTCTCTCATTCCCTCACACATTCTCCCTCTGAGCCCTCCAGCTCTTTTCTGAAGGTTCCCATCTCTCTCACTATTTTTTAACAACTGCCATATGCCTCTGCACCCCACCTACTGCCTCGCATAATGACCCTCGGCCCCTATCCCTCACGTTTCCCCCTCTCTTTTATATACACAGACATGCACTTTCCCCTTATCATGTCAGATTTGATGTGATTTGCAGTCGTACAATATGCCTGATAATACAAAAGAACCCAGTCATGCAAAAATATTTCCTTACCAATCATAACAATGGCTTCTGACAGTGCAGCACATTAATATTCTGAAGATAAAGGAGATGTGTGAGGATACACAGTGAAAAGGGAATCAGATGCACATGGAGATCTGAGACACGCATACTTAGAATTATTTAGTACTGAACCAAAAATAATAATAGCGGACCGTAATTTGCTCCCTGAGGAACACCCAAATGAACTGGAATAAACAAAGCAAACAACAGAGCAACAATGATTGGCTATGAAAAGTTGGGAAGTAAAAGTCATGTCATATAAGTAAAAAAGCCTTCAACTGTAAACATTGAGAAAAAGCACCACAAGATTGCATGTTTTCACCAGCCAGAAACCACCATAGCTCAACAAAATGTCTTAGAAACGGGTTAGTTCATTTCACTTCCTTAATATTTCTCAATGATCCTCTTACTATGAGGGATGGAGTCCAACATTAATATATAATTTTCTTCCAAAGTTGGAATACTTTTTGGTTATTTAGAAAGTAGAAATTCACCGATTTGAAGTGGGCGGGGCTCAGTTGGAAATAAGTAATAAATAATACTTTTGTCCCGAAAATTTTATTGTTGCTCGTTTTATTAATTTTGTCTGAGCTTTTCACAAGTCGTGTATCATTGTCAAGCAAATTTCAAGCAAAATTGTGGCAAAAAATCTAAATACCAATAATTTCTTCAGTTTCAGGGTTTCGCCGCTGTCGGTGCTCGGGCCCTAATTAAGCGCGTTTCCATTAAATGGTTTGGCGCTAAACCACCACCAGCAAGCGTTAAAACAAAATTCCGGAAGTTTTATATAAATTGTTAATTCTAACCAGCCTTTCTAATGTGATACTTTAAAATGTGCATGAAGATTCGTTAATGAAAACACAGCTACTGAAAACCGCTGTCAGCTACTGTTGAAAACATGTTTTACAGCTGTGAAAACCAACAAAGTTAGCTGAAAGGTGCTAAAAAGCTCCATGTACCTGAGAGGGAGCACATAGTCTGCAGATTAATTGTCACATATGCACTGAGCCTATTATAGCAAACACATATGGCATTGATGAAGTAGTAATTAAGGAAGATCATTTATTGTAAGGTAGATATTACTGAAAAACTAACCTTATAAACAATACGTTATTTTCAAGAGTATAGATTTGCGCTTTCATTTCTTGTATACACCCTAATTTGATACAACCCGCATTCATCTAATCGCAATTACTGGAATGTACAATGTAGGTTCATACTATCTTAAAAAGCATAACAAGACTTTTCCCAGATATACATGGGTGTAAAGAGAGTTTAGCTGGGTTTAAACTAACACACAACCTTGACAGTAGCCCGAGGGCAAGCAAATCCTTTCCTCCACCACCTCAGATATGTTAGCTGGAGGTATTCCCTCAACTGCCTCAGTAAACCACAAACATAATCCAAACTGAACACTCTTGAGTATTCAGTACTCTACACAATCTGCAGCGAAAACACCCATGCAAAAAGGCTGAGGTCTGAAAACACTGACTCATTTCAACATGTGCTCATCGCCTTCTGATTTCCATATTACCCAGTTAACACTTGTCAACATGACGAGTATGTGCTTGTGTGCGCGTGTGTCTGTGTGTTTAACGAAGGAAATCTACACGCAGCGAGCAGTCAGAGCAAAGGCAGGACAAGAAAGCTTATGCGAGGGAGCTTGTGTTCTTTCATTATGTGGGTTATGCTGCAGTGACAAATTTAGAGTGTGTCCTGATTTCCTTGAGTCACTGATCCCCAAGATACCACCGGGAGACTCCGAGCACTCTGTCCACACAAACGCCACGATCACAAAGAGCTGCAACCATGACCACATGCACTGGGACGCACACACACAAACAAAAACAGGCGCTACAGATGACCTAACCTTCACCACATGGGCTAACAATTTCCTGTCAACACAAACAAAACCACAGCCCCAAACATATAATTCACACGTACAAGGCGGTTTCCAGAACATGGATTAAACCACAACTCTGGCCTAAACCGTCAAGCCAGCGGAGCATCTCCATCTCCATTGGGAAATGGTCTCAGTTTAGTCTAGGATTAAGTACAGCCCTAGTCAAAGTTTGTGAAGGGATTAGGGTTAAACTGGAGCCTAGGACAACAGCCCTGCAGACACTGTGACACCAACCTCGGTTTGTCAAAGCAGACACAAAGCCAAAGGCGAGCACGCACAGCTTGGCCGGGTGACTCACCAAAAGCATGGCCACACGCCGCCATAGTGTGAACCACCACAGCAATTTAGCCCAAGAGCACATCTCGCACCATGCAATGGGGTTTTATTATCAAGGTAATGAACCGTCAATTTGTTGCTGAAAAGTACTGAAAGGGTATATGCATGCAATGATGTGTGGAGCTATTTTAAGTATGGGTGCTGCTCATATGCCCTGCATTTCTTAATGTGCCACACACCCTGCTGTTAGGTGGTGAATGTCAAAGCTTGCTTTACAGCATTTAGATGCAGGCTTGCCTCGCCTCTGTCTGTCTATGGGACAGGAGACGAGTGATGCCATGCCGTAGAGGGTTCTGGGAAAGGTTCACTGACGGCATTCAGTCTCATTAAATCAGATGCTATTAAGTAAAAAGGCATTTGTATGGATTGTTATGCTTCGATCTAATTATCTTTGTGTCTGGCCCTCCCTGTACCCCTCTGTACCCCTCTAACAAAGTCCCCCTGCCTTCCTCTCCCTCGCTCCTCTCCAGCCAATCCCACGCTTCGGCTGGATCACAGACTTGCATCACCATAGCAACAGCTGACGTGTAAAGTAACTGCCCCAAAAAAAAAAGTTTTCTGTACGAGCGTGTCTGCAAGCGTACAGGCGTATGTGCATCTGTGTGTATGATGAAATCTTCCCCAGTGCTTGGTACACCCATTTTTTTAAGATTTTTTTTTTTTTCAATGACCTCATCCTCCCTCCACCTATCCAATTAATAGTCAGGCGGCCGCACTGGCCTCTCATTATTTCATCTTTCTCAACCCCCCCCTCACTGTTAGTCAATCAGTTCTAAATGGATTTTGCTATCTGTCTAATTCCATATTGCCGCTGCGGGTGGCCGATGTGTTAGTGTTATGGAGGGGCTGCCTGACAATGAGATGCAGGAATCGGGGAACAAAGAGACGGCGAGGTCCACAGACACAGAGCTGCGAAGTGTAACGGAGGAGGATGACATCATTGTTTCAGGACAAAGTTGCAGCCACAGGAGTCATGCAGTCGATGCTGTTCTCCGAATATTACTGAAAATACATTTGGGCGTCAGTCCGTCAGTCAGTCCGTGCACTGACGGATGTGTCATTGTGTTCAGTGTTTGTTTTTTTCAGATTTGGATCAGAAAGCTAGATTTTGTTGTCAATGAATGTTTTTTCAGCCAAGTAATCAATAAATCAACCAATCATTTCAACTCTAAAATCTATATGTGTACGAGTGTATGCAGTTCCTGCCTGTGTTTATGTGGCTGTGGGACTTCTACCATCTACCTATCTGTGCCTGCCTTTTCTCAACAACATGGTCACCTGGCAGGGCAGCCCAAATAACCCATAACCATGGCGAAGGCGCTATAGGAAGTAACAACAGACATACTGTAGATGGATTGGAGCGAGGAGTGAAAGGAGGCGACCCACTGAGCCCACTGACACCGTGTCACTCAAACACAAAGGTGACTCCTGGAGGTGGGGACGGAGCCGAGGGAAGATCTGGGCCGAGGGGAGAAAGATCCAGAAAGAGAAAGACACCGACTCGTTCCTTTGTTTGCCGCATTGTCTGGCTGCTCGCTCCCTTCCTCTGTCACCTTACCTTGCCGTCCTCCCCCTTACTAGCAGTCAGCGACCTCTCTCTTTATTCATCTCTTTTGTGGCCTTGCCCCTTTCTCATTACCTATTCACTTCCTTTTGTCCACCAGGCAACTACTCAGAATTGATCACTCCCCCTTCGTCCCTCCGCCGACCACCTTATTCCCTTCTTGGGCTACCTTTCCACCTTTAAGCATGTCTGCTTCTCTTTCCCTCCATTACGCCTCACTTTCATTCCTTCTGTCAATTACTATCAAAATGGTTGCTGTGGAAACGTGTTTATTTGAGAATGGCGGGAGAAAAATCATGTCAGCGCTTTGTCTGTCCATTTTGATACTAACGTGAGCGCATATGCTCCAGTCAAGGTGCGCACAACACTCAATTTTCCATAAATGTGTGTGTGTGTGTGTGTGTGTGTGTGTGTGTGTGTGTGTGTGCGTGTGTGCCACCCTTCCATTCTCTGAGGCTCCCCTCATACACACATTTCACATCTCAAGAGCTTTATTTGTACCAAACCTCTGTTACAGACATTGTTACCATAGCTACAGCCAGTAAGGACCACTGACACAATGACAGACACAGTGGCCATGGCAACCCCAGGATCAGTAGTGGTGGGTAATATGATAATTCACGGACGAGGCATCTGACACATTACGGGCAACATGAATATGCTCAGGCGCTGGGAAGCCGGCCCGTCGCTGGTAATCCACGAGCCTTTGTGCGGCTAACATGCTGTGCAGCTGACAAAGAATACTCTGCTGTAACCAAGGGTGACCAGAACTAACAATAGCCGTCCTCTGGATAAGCTGGACAAGGGGATACATACATTCCAGGCTGCTTCTCTCTGCAGTAGTGTGCTGGGTAGCTTGTAGCGCAGGGGTCGCCACAGAATTCAACTGGCACAATCAATAACATAATAAATCAATAATGGCAAAAGGCAGTAGTTCCCTATTGATTTGTGGCAGCGACCCATTCCTAAGTCCACTCCGTCTCTAAATGCCACGTGATCCAGCACGTTAACATCTGCACCATCAGCTGTGACAGCTTTCAGATGGTGCGCCGATCCACTTCCCGTTACAGTACGCCATGGTAATGGAATCCAGCAGGACTATTTTACAAGCAGCGTCCCATCGATAAATCACCTCCTCCAAGGTCTGCTTTAATTCAATCCAGTGTAATCTCATTTTATTGGTATGTACTGTAGCTTCGTGCAATGTCATCTGTCGCAAACTATCCAATAAAAGCCCGGGGCCTTGACCTCCTGGAGCAAAGTAATATTCATACGGAGCCCCTCGCCAATACTGTGATCAGTTCATACTGTCATTTTGAAGAGGCGACTTCTTTGTTGATAGCAAACACACACACTTAAAGACTAGACAACAAAGTGAACGGGGGTGTTAATAAATCTTGGTTGAGTATTGTAGACTTTTACATTTTAAAGCCTTTGGATTCGACAAATACAGCTTGTAGCGTAGAGTTGGTCTGGTGCTGTTGTTCACAGTTTGGGCTAGGACATTTAAATTCAATTCAATTCAATTCAATTGTATTTATATAGCGTCAAATCACAACAACAGTTATCTCATTGGGCTTTTCATAATAGAGCAGGTCTAGACCGTTCTCTGTGATGTTATTTACAGAAACCCAACAGTTAAAACATTAAATTGAATGGCCTGCATCCTATTATACAGCTATGGAAGGAACTGAACACTAACTGCAAAGGGCTGGGTGTCAGACACTTTTAAGGTATTGACCAAAATCACCCAGTACAATTAGTAAGTAGTATTGAAATGTTCAAACCATACCTGCATTCGACCCTTTGTGTACCCAGATTTAGAAAGAAAATTACTATTTATATGGCTTTCCTTGCATCCAGTCACTGCAAGCGTTATATTTGATGTGGTGTGTTGGCAGTTCAGCGTGTCGAGATGCTGCCATAAACACAATGGATAATGAATGAAGCAGATAAAAAAAGGTATCAAATGAAGTATTGGTATTTGTATCACTTTAAGGGTACTGGTGTACTTGTATTGTCATTTCTTTAAACGATACCTGCCATACAACTGTGAGCCAGGTCCTATCACCCAACATCAATGTTGGACCTCACTAGCGCTCTGATTGTTGAATGTGTGCAAATACCTGCAGCTAGGTTCCAAAATATTGTGGAGAGCCTGAAACCTGAAAACCTGTTACGGCAGAATATTAATGTCTATGGTCTACGTATTTTTAGCCATGTAGAAGTGGCTTCCATCAACTACACATGGCAAGATGTAAACTAGGTAAATCTGGAACTAAAACTATGGATATACTGAGTTAAGACAAGCCCTGAGGGTATATTAGGTTGACAGTGGCAGTCTTGGACAAAATAATGCATCTGCACAAAATGGTTTTAATGGCCGCCCTTAAAAGCCATTAATGATTACTACTACTAAGAGATGGCTCACTCATTACTCATAGTCGGCAAGCATTTAGCCTGCAGGCTGTTTTATTACATGACGACGAGGGGACGGCGAGCGTTGCCGTGCTGTGGTAACCGATTTGGTTGGACGGCTGACCCTAATGTTGTTATCGTAAGGGGAAGATGGATGGAGCGAGTCAAATCTCTCCGTCTATCGGCCCTGTCCCTGTAGAGGAGCACAAACTGGGAGAGCGGAGAAATGAAGTGACATCATCAGCGTCGGCCACATTCCTGCAGAGGGAGGGGGCGAGTGGAGAGGGGGAGACGAAGGAGGAGGAGGAGAATGTCCCAAAAGTTTTGAGGTTACAGGACCGACCTCCCCCCTCCCCCATCCCCTTAGACGCACACTCGCACACAAATGCATCTATTCTCCCTCCCTCTACTTGTGTGTGCACATGTTTTCCAGTGCACGTTTGTGTGTTTGTGTGTGTGTGTGTGTTACAGTACATGGGCTCCTCTTCCTCATCATGCGCTCCCTGTTTTAATTAATGTGCTTCTCCTCCTGTCCCCTCCCCCCCACTCATACCACCCCCTCCCCTCTCTTTCTCTCTCCACCGACCAGAGGAATGCAAGAACCACATCTGGAACTTATTAGAGAGCAAGAGAGAGAAAGGGGTAGATGGAAAGAGAAGGAGAAGTAATGGAGGGGGGGAGAGAGAAAAAAGAGATCGGAGGGGGAAAAAAAGAAGTCCAGGAGGGGACAGAAGGAGAGAAAAGAATGAACTTTGGTAAGCACGAAAAAGACTCATGTTGGGAAAGAAAACCAAAGAAGTGAAGAAGAAAGTTAACAGCTACACAGATTAATGCCAATTAACCTGGGAGGGGACGGGGGCGGGGGTAGGGGGGGGGGGGGGGGGGGGGGGGGGGGGGGGGGGGGGGGGGGGGGGGGGGGGGGGGGGGGGGGGGCTCTGCTGGCACCTCACATGTGGCTTCAACCACTCCAAATTCCAGCGCAATTGTAGCCTTTGAACCGCCCTGGACCATATACTGTCTGAATGAGCAGCTTCACTGTCCCCGCTGAGGAGGCAGTCAGGCCTGAGTAACAGTCCCTTTCTCTCTGCCGCTGGCCTCCCGACCACTCCTCCTCCTCCTCCTCCTCCTTGGTCCTCGTCCCTCTCTGCTCTCTCCTGGCTTGCTTTTCTTTTTATCCAGCAGACCCTCCTCCCACACTACAATACTATAATCCC
>NC_048425.1:10433282-10438088 GCF_013103735.1 Etheostoma cragini
CTCTATCAGGCTTCACCCACCTGCCCGCGAGACTCCCCCTCTTTGTCTCACCCAAAACAACTTTTTCTGCAACCCGCCTCACCCCCTCCCTATCACCCCAAATTGGTCCTCGCTGCAGAATGTGGCCGTGCAGTTACAGGAAAAACAAGCCCAATAGATTCAGTCAGATGTGATAAAGTGTTCCTCTCTTGCTTGGGGGACTCTGCATAAAGAAACATTTTTAAGGGGATGTGTGTGTGTGTGTGTGTGTGTGTGTGTGTGTGTGTGTTTCCCTCCGTCATTTTAGAACTTGGATGCCCCAGGCTTGTCAAACACAATCAGATTACGGGGCCTTTAAATCCCGGGGCTTCACCGTGGAGGAACGTGTAGCCGTAGAGGGTGCTCAAAGGAAATGTGTACACTTCTTTTTTTTTTTTTACCGGATGTTTCCCTGACCACCAGTTTGATACTGAATTATCTGACTAAATTCGTCAGTAACCCATCAGGTTTTTTTTACTCAATCGTCTGAATGCTGGCACGTTAGCTGCTTCTTTTGTTTCTCAGGCGCCGCTTCAAAAAGCATTACGGGGCACTCGTGTCCAGTGGAATGATCTTAAACAAACGTATCAACTTGAGAGCAGCCATCACCATGTCAAATGACCTGACCAAAAAATGACCAAATCCCGCCGCGACAGAAATGCCAAGAATTTGTAGATTGAATGGAACCCAATGGAGAACAACTGTACTGTACGTTATAACATTACAGGGTCAATTCTCATGAGCTTTACAACTGGTTCACTGATTGCTTTCAGTGGCTGGTGTCAATTAGAGATGCTTTTCACTAAACAGGCTTCATTCAGATTCAGTAAAAAAAAAAAAAAAAACATCACCCGAATTTGCACATCATCGGTAGGATGCTCTCTCCAGAGCCATACCTCGCTCGCTGGGATCAAAATTAAAAACAGACTTCTAGGTCACTCCAGATCTACACCCAGGAGCCGGAAAGGGTTCCGCATGGCACCACATAATGGTACAAAAGCACTAAAACCATGGCAGAACACCTTCAGGTTCACAGAGATATGAATAGTTCTATAAATAATAATCCATAAGGTCATCTCATCCGAGGATGTTGACAAGTTTGAGTTGCTCAACGGTGCTTTAACCCCCCAGCATCAACGTCCAGAAGGCGACGTGGGGGGTTTAAAAACCCAAACACAGTATGAGTTCCTTCAGGTTGCACATTTTTCTTCATCAGCCACAGTAGAAATTGTTCATTAATTAAATGTATCCTAGAGATTATCTGAGCACAAACTAGTGCTCCCAAGTGCCGTTTTAGTGGTCATTACATCCCACTATGTCCCTATTTTTTTTGTAACCAATACTAAGTGCTTCAAGTTCTCCAGATCTGCATGAGCTTAATGAAACGGAGGTCTTGGTTCGTTGGATTAGCTCAAGATTTTTGGATGTTATTGTGAAAACATAAAAGCCATTACTTGCTGTGTTATGGGATATTTGTTTACCCAGCAGTATCGCATAGAGAGCGGAAAAATGTATTTCGATGAAAATGTCTCTGAGAATTCCTGGCAAGAATGCATCAAATGTTGTTAATCAGCGGTTTTAACAGAGTGTTTTAGTATCGCAATGGATTCTTTATGAGGCTTTCCCAATTCTTCATTGTTATTTGAACTATTACAGCCCACTTTGAGTCGTTAACATCACATGAGAGGTAGTAGAAACACTTTGCTGATCAAAAAACCCTTGGGCAACCCTTCTTTTTCTGGGTGTAAAAAGCCCCCTGAACGTGTCTGACTCTTCCATTATCTGATTATTTTGACTTCGACTCTGTCTGAGGTCTACGCTTCACGGCTCGGCTGTGTGATTCAGGGCCAGCAGCTCGTGGCCTCTGTCCGCACAAAAAGACAGAGGCTGACAAATGGCACACCTGCACTGGAGCCTTTGTCCGAGTCAGCACTTGAGCCGAGCGTCTGGGCTATAGGTGCAGTGCTGCAAGTCCAGCCTCAAGGCTCTCCTGCTCATTAGGAAGTTACAGGCTTGTGTTTGCGATGATTGTTTATGCAGTAACATTTAACAGCTGCATTAATGGTGGCGCTTGCTCGGGACTTATGACCAAGTTGGTGTGTAGGTATACAACGCTGGGATGCTAAATCAATCACTCCAGTGGTGTTGCTAGTAGAGATACAGTCAATCGAAATCACTTAAGAAACATTTGGATTCACAAAAGCTTTAATTAGCTGCTCGACTAATAATAACCCCGCAGTCATTAGCACTACTAGGCAATTACATGTGTGCAAATTGCAGGCCATGAAATTCTGTTTTACTTGTCTAATGAAGAGATAAGAGTCTGGGTGCTCTTAAGGAAAAAAAGCGCCCGACCTTACGCAAGTATGATCTCTTTTGAGGTGCTAATCGTTTCATCTCTCTCCGGGTTAGGTTTACTCATCGCACCCAAATGCAAAAAAAAAACCCACAGTGTAACATTTGAGACTGTGCTTTTATTACACCGTTTTAAATCTCACGAAACAAAATGCAGCCTGCTAATCTCGTCTTCGGGAAAACCCTTGGAGAGCAAATGTCTTTTTGTTTGAGAGCCCAACATGGAGTTCTAACGGATTACACAGTTGTAACAGTGCAACAACAGACAATAGGACGCATGGCTTCACACATGCAAATAGGCTGTGTGTTTGTGTTTGCTTATGCACATCTGCAAGTGTTACTGAGATAGTCGTGTGGACTGAACGGTTTATGAGTGGACAGACAGGGCAACAGCATGTGACAAAGTGTCTCGATGGCGAGAGAAGGAGGGGGGGGGGGTCTGTGTGACGATTCCCACATCGTGTCATGTGTGGATTCGCAAAATCGCCTGATTTGTCGATGAAAAGCGAGCCTGCTGTGTATAGATTGTGGTGTGCTTGCGTGAGACCCCAACAACACACTATGGGTGGATGCTGAGCACGGCGAGGCTGGCTGAGCGATACAAAGCCTGGCAGACACGGTGACATCATCCCTTTCCATACCTTCCCTTCCCCGAACACGCCCCCTACCTATGATGAAGTGATGGACCGGCCGGGCCAGCCGCCAGCAATTCACGCTCCCGGTCAGCCAAGGTAGACAATAGAGAGAGAAAAAAGGTGGTTTGCTGTGGCAGCGTGGCCACGACGATGCACATGCTGTATGTGTCTCGATCAAACAGGTAGCTTATAAAAAGATTACAACCATCCTCCTACTTCAGCCTCCCGTCTCCCAGCAACTCGGCTCCAGCTGGGATTATCATAAGCCAATAAACTACCTGACACCCCACAGGTACAGGGGGGGAGCAGATGCATGGGCGCCGCTGCAGCTGCTACTGCACACGCCTCATTGTGCTGTTAAAATGCACAGAGAGGGGGGAAATGGGCTTTGTGTCAAGCACACAGGTAGGACACAAGGACAGGAGCAGCAGAGGGGCGGTGTGTGTGTGTGTGTGTGTGTGTGTGTGTGTATCACTACAGAGGCTGGTAGCAGTGGTCTCATTGACTGATAAGCCATTGAGATGCGATAGCAGTGTGGAAGTGCTGCCGGCATGTAGAGCAGCGCTGGTCAATCACTGTCATTCCCGTCACGTCTTCAGCGCCTCACCACGGCCAGGGCCGTGTGAATAACGCCAGCGCGTGCTCGTCATATATGCAAAAGGTCATTAAGTCCGGTGGGCGCGCGCGCGTCATGTTCAAGTTGGACGAACGCACGCGCACGCAAGGACCGTCTTTTGTTATACATTATTATTATTACATTATATCCGCACGAGTATAGAGGCGCGCGACAATGGTCATAAAAAAAAATGTGGCGATCCATTGCTGCGGTGCGGACACGCAGACACACACGCGCTCACACGTAGCTGCACGTGCGCGTACACACACGCCTAAGGTGATCCATTGCTGCGGTTCATGAGGGAATGCTATGAAATCATGTTATATGCCTTTCTCTTTTTCTCCCCGACACACACACACACACACATACACACTTCTGAGGGAATAGGCTAGGCTACTAACGGTGGGCTCTGTCTCGTTTAAAGCTTCTGTAGTTTCACACAATACTCATTTTAAACATTATTTTGCCGTGAATGATGCGCTAAAAAGATGAGAAATGCAGTCTTACCAGTTTGAAAACTCAACAGCAAACTCAGGAGCAGCAGCCTCTGCATGGTTCAGCCGACCAATAAGTCCGTTATTGGCTCAAACCTCCGTGAGGAAAGCATCAAAAAGCGGGAGTTTACTGACTTTATTAATAATTATACAAAGAACAATAATCCTCCTGCGTCGTCCTTCCTCGGTTGTCCGCTGATACGGTTTGGACTCGCTAAGCTTTTACACCATTTCACTCCTTTTTTCACCTCTCTCCTCTTCTTTGCTCTCCAGCGACAGTCCGTTTTCTACTCTACACTGAGGCGCTAAGCTAGCACCAATGACTCAACAGACTTCCGGTCACTTTCTTCAAAGTAAAGTCCACAGTAAAGCTAATACACTGGTAGAGAATGTTAAGTAATTGCAATTACTAAATCTTAGATAGCCCAGTAATACATTAACAACAAATGTGGCTGGCAACTCATATAATAAATACATAACATTTTTTATAGATCATATTTAAAGTGTGCACTGTGTTTCAGAGGTTGAATTAGGTTTTTCTTTAAAATAGAAAATATTTCCTTCAAAATAAAAGCCGTCTTCCGATGTACAAGGATGACATCAGCGTGCACAGTGACCTTCGGTTACCCAGAATCTTTTCTGGCAATTGCCATTATTCGATTTTTTTTTGGAGGGGGGGGGGGGGGGG
>NC_048425.1:10438229-10460782 GCF_013103735.1 Etheostoma cragini
CTCTCTCTCTCTCTCTCTCTCTCTCTCTCTCTCTCTCTCTCTCTCTCTCTCTCTCTCGTCAGCAGCACTACAGCACTGCCCCCTTTTTTCCCTCTCCCTCTGGATCTTGCACAGGTCAACACCAGCAAAAATACATCATGAAATAAAAAAACTGTATAACAGTTTAGAGAGGTATAATAATTGTTGACACATCTGCTGAGGTCGGGACTGCTTGGTGTCTGTTGTTCACAGTAAGCTATGTCAGTTCTGGACAGCCTAACTTAACTTACCTCCACACTCATCCACCTCATTCTATCATCTACATTTAAGAACGATGGAACATTTAAAATAGGCTATAAATATAGTGTAGTGATCCACACACACACCTATTGTTTACAATCACTGACACACACACACACATCAAATAAAGCACTATAGTTATTAGAAGAGATTATTATGAAGAGGTCATTATGCTGTAAGTATGTAGTAGTGGGAAACAAAACAGCCTCTGTAGGAATATTCACAGCATTGCTTGCTAGAATAATGTTGACTATTCAATAGAATAAGGCAGTGATGTCACTATGACGAAATAGCCCGAATACATGGCGTTGATATGTCCTCATTCCTGTCACATAATGTAGGCTACAGATTTGGGTGATGGTTCCCCGTGATACTGGAGCTGTCACAGCTCAGTGGGTCTGCACAGTGAGCCGGTTCTTTCCGTCTCAGACCAGGGAGAAGGGGACTTACTGATACTGGAGCGCCCCCTCGCGTCCTAAACCCAGAATGACCCTGCATGGTCTCCGAGCACAACTGGAGCAAGAATCCCAAAATATCAGCGCGCCCAAGGGATTGAGATGTGATCCTGATGAGAAATGTGAACCGGTATATCCTGAGATATTCATTTTTTTTATTTACAACATAGGCCATTTGGATGTTATGCACCTTTATTTAGGCCAGACAAAAGCCTGCAGGGAGGCTGTAAATAAAAATTCACATGTAAAGGTATTTTGAATGGTTCTTAAATAACTTGGGTCGTTTGGGAAATGTAGTTGATATATAGCCTAAACGCTTTATAGTTTCATTTTTTTTAGTGATTTAAATACTAGGTTTTAATTGTGCTTATGGACATAAAAATGGACTGAAAAATAAATACATTTACCACAATGTCAAATGTTAAGGTTCTGAGATATGAGATATAGCCATCGTAGTACTGTCAATATCTCTTTTTTGGGGAGAGATCTAGCTCAAAAAGCAGAATTAAGATAAGAAAAAACTGGGATTGTAAAATGTATTAGGCTATAGAACAACTAGGATCATATGAGTATGCTGAATATGAGATGAATCTATCCTAGGAATTATTTTGCTATTAGTTAAAATGTACCAGAATAGAGTAAATGATTCATAGCATATAAGAATAGGGATGTGAGAGTGTTCAAATTTAGTCACTACAGCTCACATTATTGCACGGACAGTGATTATTAGTGACTATACAACATAATAATCCGCCATCAAAAACATCATCGTTTCCATCTGCTAAAAATGACCGCAGGTCTGCCAGTGTGGCATACAGAGTGACTCATCTCTGCCGGGACTCGAACCCGGAGCCTCTGGATTAGAAGTCCAGCGCGCTATTCCATTGCGCCACAGAGACTGCGCCAGGATAACTCGGGCCTGGCACGGTTTACATACATATATCCTCTCACATCGCTGCTCACTGCATCCTCGCAGCATCAGGACCAGTCTGAGCCGACATGTTGGCCACGCCGGGCCCGACCACGAGAGGGCGCTGTTGCTACACGCTGAGCAAAGTCCCTCAGAAATGAGTCAGGTTATCTGTAGTTAGCCGGCATCCAACAGGAAGTCCAGAGCACGGTTTATGAAAAAATAAAAGTCGGCGTCACTACGTCATTGCTTGTTAATATGTCACGTTAACTGAGGCTTTGATTTTGAAAGGGCGCCACCAGAAATGTTGTTTCATTCAAACTAACTTGACGCTCGTCGCTCAAATAGCCGCAATGGAGCCAAAACGGTGTCTTTCGGAGCATTCTTTTCCCCGTTTCGACCCTAATTTCTACTCCATTAATTAAGCTATATCTCATCAGCCGCCGTTTTTAAAGGATTTAGAAACGAAGCGATAGCCAGTCATTTTATTCCAATCCCCAAAGGAAGAAAATATGTGTTTCTTATTATGGAATAACAGTGGATGTTGCTATAACACTAGGCCTGTTGGAAATAGCTGAGTGAAATTATGGAAGGTGTTTTTTATTTGATTGAAAATGTACATTTTAGGGTCATTTTTACTCTTCATGGACCCATTGCTTTGCATTCTCTCACAAGCCTGTCAGTGGATGTCCTTCATATGGACGTAGTGCAGACCTCTCACTGTAGCTATAGAGTGTCACATTAGTGGGTTACACCACGATTGCATCAGCTAACCAGCTCCACATGCCCTTCACCACAGTGTAACCCCAATATTCATTTATTTTCCTTTGTATGCTAACATTCCACTTTTCATGTCAAGGATAAGTCGGAACCTGGTTCTGTCCCGTGCTGCAGGGTTTGTGGATTATTGTGTAACTGCAGATGACAAAAATGGAGGTCCTAAACTTGTCTTGGTATTTCACCAGTGTCAATGGCTTTAAACCTGGCAGAGCGTCCCCGTTAGTCTCCCCATTCATCCTGCAAATCACACAAAACCAAATCCACCCTAATTTATCCTCCGGTGAATTTGGACAGAAATGATCCAGACAGAGTGAAGCCTCATTAAAATGGAATCTAGCCCATCTAGATTACACCAACATAACAGGAACAAGCTTCTTTTTTTGTTGTTGAAAGAAATGTACTGTTATTGTTCAACTGTTCTTGACAAAGCCACAGCATGTCCAAAGCAAGTTTGAAACAATTTTTTTACAAGTTTCGAAACTTCCGTGTTTGGCAAGTTACTAAAGAAATACTTGGTTCTTCAAAAATTTCACTCGAAGACTGTGGAGAACTGAAACTTGAAAGAATCATTATCAGTCTTTTCTCATTTAATCATTTCTTAGAACCTAAGTATAAGTATACACTAATCTCAAAGTCCTAATCTGACCTAAAGTGGTTTGGTTCAGACTGGAGTTATGTTTTTGTAGTCACAATGTCCCGGTCTGCCTGCCCACATATTCTCTGCAGGGGGACCAATGTGTCTGTCTTAGGACCGACAGTATTCTCTATTCATAAATTACATTTAGGACACATAATACACAGACTTACTGTATGTTCTGTTCCAACAGTTGGTCACAATCCCACTCAAGTTATTGACACAAAGATGAGACTCACTACAGTCATGATCCACAAAAGTTGATATTGCGAAACATTTTGTTAAACTAAATTCAGGTCATTATTGTGAAATAACGACATACAGTAGATAATGTATCTACCAAAGATTGTACTTTATTCCACTCTTATCACTATACTCTATAAACTGGTGTAAAGGAAAAAGGAGGACAAATATAACAGAGGGAGTAAAAGAATTACAAAACAGGATACCAGTAGAGGAAAGTATCTATATTTATTCTCTACTTACAGTATGAAGAGTTTGGAGCAACTCTTTTACTTTACTTGAGTATTTCCATTTATTGCTGGTTTATACATCTACTCCACTATATCAGGAAATATATTTTTTTTTCTTCTTCATGACATTTAGACACACAGATACTTTTAATTACTTTTTTACATTAAAAAAAACTTTTTACAGTACTATACTACTAATCTAGCCAGTAGTACACAAATTATGTGAATAAAATGCTCTTTTGTATTATACGTTATAGTGATAAAAACTGAATAATACAACATTTTAAAATGAGTGTTTCTGCTTATTGAGTACTTTTAATTTTGATACTTTAAAATTGCAGAAGTATTATCAGCAAAAAGAACTTTGCTAATAATACTTTTTACTTTTCTTAAGAAACATTTCACATTCAGGGATTTTACTTGTAATGGAGTGTTTGTAGACTATAGTATTTATACTTTTACTTAAGTTAAGGATCGGAGTACTTCTTCCACCACTGAAGGATACTGCCACTTACAGAAAAAAAGGTGAAAAAATCCCCCTTATAACCACAATGCCACACTTTTTGAACAGAGTAAACTCCTGCGATATGATGTGGTAATAGTATAGTGAATTTTACAATTAAAGTGTGTTTCATATTCTTTCTTCCTTTGGACAGAGCAAAGCTCGCTGTTTCCAGTATTATGCTAAGCTAAGCTAAGCACTGCTGGTTCCAGCTACATATTGTCAATACACAGTAGATGGTAAGAATTGTATCTGTTGTATCATCGAACTCGTGGCATGAACACAAATGAGCATTTTTTCCCTCAAATGTCAAACTGTTCCTTTAAGTCAGCAAAACCAAATGCCTGAAATCTAAAGAAAACAGATGCATACAGTATTTACTGATACTGTATTATTTCTACACAAGTGATTCATTAATTTCACATATTCCTCAACAGAACTAAAGAGGGTGGACATAGTTACAGAAGTTACTGTCCCGGGTGAATATTACATTCAATAGAATTAGAGGTCCGTGCATTCGTGGGTGTGCAAATGCATAACGGACCATGTGATTTTTAGCTTTTTTCTCAAACTTTATATTTAAGAAGATGTTGCACCCAGCACAGTTTAAAGCAAACCTGTAGGGCAGCTCTCTGCCTAAGGAACGTTTAAAGACTAACATCAGGTATGACATCGCACAAGAGAGCCAAGTTTTTTCATGGCTTTTGTCCAAGCTGGTGTCAAAGAAGCAGGCGACAATGCTGTGGTGAATTATTTGTAAACAGTACGTGGTTTTCAGAGAATGTGTAGTCTGTGAGTGTTCAGTCTTCTCACGGGCCACACCTTTATACATGCAAACATGTAAATGGCATCACCTAACAACTTGCTCAGTACAAGTCAATGATATTCAATTGACAATAAATGTATATACTGTACAAAAACAGAGGAAAGCAGCAAATCCTCACACGAGCTGTGACCAGCCAATGTCTAGCATGTAGGCAGCTTTGTTAATGCTAAAACAATGAATCAATTTTGTGAAATAGTTGTAGAAAAATAAATAAATTCTATTTTTGAATACGTTTAGCTTCAGCATCTGGGGCGGACATGAATGTAGAGAAGTATAAAAGTAATGCTTACACTGAAGGGCTCCTTCAGTCCAGTTTAAGATAAATATTTGGTCATGTAGAGGAATGGATGTACTTGTTTGGTTCATTCACTGAACATGTGTTTTTTTTGTGTAAACAAGGAGCTGCTGGTGTGCGTACTAGAGGTGGATATGATGGACATTTTAAATTTAAAACAGGGCGCTTTATATTAAAAAATGTCACCGACCTCTGGCCTAAATAATACCGAGCTTTGTTAAGTTGGACTTTGAACTGCATCAGTTTGGGAACAATGAACAGGAACGCAGTAGCTGCCCCAGTTTGTTTGTTGATGTGTCCCTTGACACAGTCGGCTAATGATGTCCTGCATTCATCAGTTAAACAGTTAGCTCTCTCCCAATCTCTTTGATTAGCCAGTACAAAAATAAGAAGGGCAACCTTTCAGCTGTTGCGGATTCAAGTTGTTGCCACTGCGGAGACGGGACAATAGTCCAATTTTTTGAGTTAGGGCTCTTCCACTAGAGTGACTTTACAGTTGTCTTCTTCCTCTGCCGGGATGTACAGGTTGCAAACAGTGCTCTGAGGGAGAGAAGAAGTAAAGGGAAAAGCAAACACAGATGTGTATGAGAAAGCCAAACCAGCGTGGCATTTTATCATGTGTTCCTGTTGTGGGCAGTTTGGTCTGACAACTCGTGGGGATAACAACTGAGGCTGCATTTTATGGCGTTGTTAGAATTATTATAATCATCAAGTGTTCTTGTTATTTTGTCCGGCTCATCAGGGTGTTTCACACTGCACATAGCCTGGTGCTAAGAAAGCTTTTACACTGGCACCAAAATCGGCAAACCCGGACTTTATTTGCATTGCTGGCCCTGGGCGGCGGCCTTCATTTTGGCCAACCTAACACGCTTGGTCGGAAGGCGGGTGCTGCCGGCAGTTGGACTCAAATGACCAATCTGATTGGTGGAGTGCTAACCGGGAAATGACGAGCGAGATGAGTCCCTCAAAATCTGACAAAAATATTCAGCAGCTGTATGGCCCATTTCTGGCTTAAAATGTTTTCAGAAACCTGTTTTGGTGAACTGTTTTAGTAAAATATGAGATTGTATTCTGGAAAAGGCCTCACTCCCATGTGTTCCATGTGGTCAACAGTCAGCCGTCTGGTTGGTGTGTCAGGGCCGTTAGCCCCGGGCTAAGGATTTGCAGGGTTAAAAGGGCATTGCTTTTATGTTTGTTGCTTTTATCATAAAAAGAATAGTTGCAGTAGAGATTTGGGGCTTACTTGTCAGGATTTAGATGAGAAAATTCATAGTGCAATTTCTTGGCCGAACGCAATGACATTCTCGAATCGTGTTGTCACCGTGAGGTTGCCAGGGAACCAGACTACAGGAGTTTTGTTTTGTTTTATACATATAATATTTAATCAAAGTAAAGAAATTTAAAGACTGGGAAAGATGGCAAATAAGCGCACTTCCCAAAATCGTCATACTATTCCTTTAATGACTTAAGTAGAAATGAACATCTGGAAGTAACCCCGGGCTTGATATAAAAAATAAAAATAAAACATTTACCTTATTGTTGTTGTCAAAAATATCACTAACAAGGTCCCGAGGTTCTGGTACTTTGGGAAAAATATGTTCCTTATGCCTGGACAGAGAGAGTCAAACATCAGAGACAAGCAAACAACTAAAACCAATAGAAGCCAAACAGAAATATAAAGACTTCACATACTTCCTGAAACACACAAAAGCCAGGACCGCCAGGCCGGCGAACATCAATGGGACGATGGCGGCAGCATACCGCCACGCATTAGGATCCGTTTCTGCAGCTGCATGCACAAACGTCTCAGAGTGAACTATACAGCTACAGTGTTTTCAACTTACAGGCCAAGAGCCGTGTTTTTACAAACAATTTATAAAGGAGTGGTGGAGGAAATATTAAGAGCCTTTACTTTTGCTAAAGAGAACCAATGCAACATTGTAAACTTATTTGAGATCAAGGTCTTGGAGTTTTTTAAAATCCTACACAGAGGGACTTTAAACTGCTGGACAGTTCATTTGTTTGTGATGCAGCTAATCCAACAAAATACACAAAGAGATAGAGAAAGGATGAGCATACCAAAGTTCTTTACATCACTCCAAGGTGTCCCTCCTCGAGTACACGTTGCTTTAATGGCAAAACTGTACGGACAGTGCGGGACCAGGTCCAACACAATGGATGTTTCTCCATTTCCAACTGATTTAGTCTGGGAAAACAGGAAATCACAACTGTTACAGCGTCTAATCAATTACCTGACTAATTGTTCCAGCACAATAATGAATCCAACAATATGACTTTCAGAGTAAGACTATGGTCATAATCACGTGAATCTTAGGAGCAACAGCATAACCATTGTTATTTTACATTATTTTGAAATGAAATTTTAAGACTTGAAATGTCATGGACCACATATCTGTTATGTAGTCACTTTGCGGACATTGTTGGTAATTTAGACCCAGCATAAACAGGATTTGGGGATATGTTGTAAATATGGAGATGAGATGTGCAGTGGCAGAAACCGTGGGGAAGAAGTTGTGTAGTCAGTGTGGGAGGAGTCATGAAACAGGACAAGCAGACTGTCCAAAGAGGAAGAAAGAGATGGAAGTCGTAAAAATCAGGTTTGAGAGAAGGTTAAGTCATGAGGAAGCAGATAGTAAGGGAGAAATTCAAGAAGTAACGGAGAACAAATCGGGTAGGAAGCATGACAAAATGATGTTCTTATAATTCCTGGCAATGAGGAATAAAACTGTGATGATGAGGCAGGAAGGAAATCTAAGAAAAGAATATTTTTGGGGTATCATGGGAATTACTGGAATGGAAGAGCCTGCAAGCGGTGGGGGGGGGGGCTTTTTCTTTTCTTTCTATTAAACTTGGATTACATAAGGAAAATGGTGATTTATTTACAACCCAGTAGAGGGCACTAATCCAACATTTTGGCGGGAAACCGCCTCTAAAAAACAAAACTATATGACTTTATGTATTTGGATTTATGTGGTTTTCCACTTAAGAACATTTCCAGGTAATTGAAGGTTTTTTTAGGGTACAAATGAGGATAGAAAAATACAGCTGAGGCTGATAACCTCTTTAGTTTTACAGGTATTTGGTATACACCAGTCCCAAATTCAGAATTCTAAAACTAAATACTTTAGGTTGTTTTGGAAACTGCAACCCCTTTAGAGCAGCGGTCTTCAACAGGTTTTTTTCGGCCAAGGACCCCTTAGATTAAAAAAAAATAGATGGAGCAGGGACCCCTTACTACATGCATTGTGTAAAATGTACCCTCAGACCCCCCGTTGAAGATCTCGGCTTTAGAGGAGTCCTTGACCACTAGTAGTGTATTGGAGTAATACTTTTTACAAGTGGGTGCGTTTTTGTTTGCATTGTGTACGGGGATGTACCAAATCCAGGCTCCGGCTTCAGCCAAATATTTGGATTTTTGAAGCCAAACCTCATTATTATTTTCTAATAAACCCTACGCTTGCACTAGGCGCACCATGCTGGTCAACGTAATGACGTCGCTGTTGATTACGAGAAGGTGTTTGCGTAGGTGGACCGTTCAAAGCAGTAGGTTGTAAGAAAGTGAAAATGGAACTCGTGAGCAGAGATGTGTGAGAAGTGTTGTTTGGCAGTACTTTCACTCTAAAGAAGGCGATGCAAGTCGAGCGATACGTGTTCAATTCGCCATGCTGATTTTTCTCGTGGGGTCAAGGACCCTAAAAAACACACAACATGGCCGCTGTTAAAACATTTGCGTATGAAACATCTGCCAGAATACGTGTTGTGCATGAAGGAATCTACAGACAGCAGCCAAAATACGGCAAAGGAAGGAAAGTCACAGCACAGGACGTAGTTTACTTCATTAATGTGTGTATTGTGTTAATGGACTAAGGATGGGAGGAGGATTCGGTATTCGGTTTTGCATTTGCCAGAGTGGATTCGGTATTCGGACAAACCCAATAAATCTGGATTTGGTGCATCCCTAATTGTGCACGCACATGAGGAGCACGGGGGCAGCACCATTCACAATCCTGTCTGACAGCAATGTAGAATTCTTTTTTTTTTCTTTTTTCTTTTTTTAAAGTCTTGCATGTTTTCAGGGGCAGAGGAAAATGCTGGTGGTTGAGAAGTAAATATAGAAGTAAAACACTTCACTGCTAAACCTACAACAAGATATCAAGTTGCTATACATCTAGGCTAAAAGTTGAGTCTCCTGAATTCCTCTATAAGACAAAAACACACCCAAAAAAAGACCCAGCTTGGCTTAAAAGACACTAGAGACAAAATCTAAAAGGTTGTTCTCTTACCTTTGTTTCAACACATTCGGTGTAATTTACTATGTATGTCCATTTCACTTGGATGTCAGGAGGAGTCCAGTTGATAAGGAATTTATTCCCAGATTTATTGACTGTCCACTTAAGGGCAGGAGGTCTCACTGCATGGAGACAGACATTAAAGACATATAGCAAGTAGAATCCAGTACACAATTAGGGCTGAACAATTAATCGCTTTCAATCGCGATTTGAAAGAATGCGATTAGCTAGTACAACGTGAATATTTTGTTGAATGTTTGGTGTAACATTTGGATCAACATTTTTGATTCCGCTTGTTATCATTATATGTACTTATTTCAGAAGAAAAATGCTGGAATAATGTTGAGCATCACGGATTTATTGTTCCATGCTCAATTAAAGAAGAACACTTATTGCTGGCCATTGACATCCATTTTCTCATCCTTAAGAATAAAGAGTTGTGTCAGTTACACAGGGACTATTTAACTTTGTTTAATACATTTTTTTAATGATCTCAAATAGAATTGTTATCGCAATAGCCGGCAGACAAATAGCAATTGAATTCCTCCCCCCCAAATCATTCAGCCCTTTTACACAAGCCTTACATACTGTAAAAGGTCTCTTAAAAAAATCCCTTTCTCACCCACACATATTTGTCCTCTCCTAAAATGGCATGTTGTCCACAGTTGTACACTTGGGATTCATTACATCAGAACATCTAACACACACACACAGACACACACAGACACTTCTCCAATGACAATTTAAAAAGTAAATGGGGAAGTGTTATGTGTTTCAACAGACTGTTTCCTCCATAGAAGTCCTGTTACTTAAGTAGTACTAGTTAGTCCACATACCATTAGGATTTTTCTTAAAGGTGTTCCTGGCAAAGCTGTTGTTATGCGTTCCATTTATCAAGATCTCAATGGACTGGCTGATGCTCGCCTCCAGATCACAAGCAGTCTTCCCCCCTTCAGCGTACAGGGAGCACTCTTTTAGGATGACGGGGGACTTGTCGTCTGGAGAGGCGCTGAAATCCTCATTCAATAAACTTGGAAAGATAGAGGAAAGTTCATTTACTTTCATGCTGCACAATATTCCTGAAATCCTAAAATAATTAAATTAATTAATCAATTCACTAGAAAATATTTATTGGGCCCAATTCTTCACAGATTATGCCTATCAAACCTGGCCAAGAGGACATTAAAAATACAACAGGAAACTGTTCAATAAAGCAAGAAGTATGAAACCATGATTTGTGGTGTTACAGGAAGTTAGGTGGTCTAACCCTTTCTCGGCCAGTTGCAGTAACATAAGGGAGTCATCCCGGTTGCCTGGCAACCTAATGTGTACAACAAGACTCCAGAGAGTCACTGCAGCTAGCCAAGAAATGGTTACACTACATTAGGTTCAACTATTATTGTCGTTGTCTGTTGATCCTTTTCTCGATTAATCAATTCGTTGTTTGGTCTTTAAATGTCTCTCAGTGATGAAAAATGTCCAAAGTATTTCCCAAAGGTCAAGATGTCTGCCTTCCACCAACTAGTTCAGGACTACAGCTCTACTGTAGTCCAGCCTTTACTTCCGTGACAAACGTGTGCCACTTTGTAACACGGTATAATGCTCGCCTAGCTGCTAGCGTGCCCCGCCATCATACTCTGCTTCTGACTGGCTAGTAGTCCTTACCTAGCTACTGCGCACGTGTGACTCCCAACAAAGATGGAACAGAAGTGAGATGTCTCACTCTGTAGCTAAAACAGAGAGCTCAACACACAGGGTAACAAGAGGAGTTGCAGCTACAGTATGTGCGGTACAAAAAAATAAGGTGTTTTTTGAAAATTAAACCATGTAAACCTATTCTGGTACAACCGTTAAATACAATTATGAACCTGGAAATGAGCATAATATGAGCACTATAAGTATCTGACCATCTAGTTCAATTACATCCGTGACAGTGAATTGGTTGATATCCATTGTTTGTTTTTTTTTCCAACCTTTTCATACAACTGTTAGCATTTGATGGTGGACAACATCCATGCGGACATCAGCTTTGGATTTCTGGTTATGCCCATGGCTGTTGGCAAAGAGGTTGCACTACATTTCCAAAGATTGGCTTGGGCCTTGGGTAATAAGCGTCACAGCGCCTGAACTCAAAAGGTCACCTGGACGCTTGGACTGATAAAGAGCTGAGTCCTTTAGCATCAATTCAACCCTACTTTCACTTGGGACTAGTAACTCTTATGTAAAGGAAACCAAATGTAACCGCTGTATATCAGGAAATATTGCAATCGCTTACTTACATATGTTGTGTAATAGTGAGTTTTTGTTCACTAATATTATTACTCTGAGACAACTTTGGATCTTCAGCATTGCTCCCCAATGTCTTTTTGTTAAAAAAAAAAACAAAAAAACTTTAAAAAACACATACCGATAGTAAAACTTTAAATCTGGAGCATGACTGCCCGGGAGCCAGGAGCAGCGAGTTTGTTTAGCGGAATGGATGTAGCACTCCAAATCCCTCACCAGCTCTGAGAGGAAAAGAGACACATACACTCATCTTAATATACAGATACACTGATGGAAATATATGGATCAAACTCAAAACTCAAGTATGTGTCCACTCAAAAGCCTTCAAACTTTGAGAACAAAATCAGGCGTTATTAAGGCAATGCTGAACATACCTGTGTAGTTGATTTCCATGCCAACCTCAGTACTCTGTTTGTCCCCACAGATAGTATTAACCTTGAACTGCAGATATCCTCCTTGCATCACAACGTGAAGATTCCAAGTAGTATTATTGGTTTTCTGAATCCACCAGGAACAGAAGAAAAAAACATTATCAGAAAGTATTACCACTAAGAAAAGCAAGCACCTTACTATACATGTGCACGGCTAAAGTCAGAAAGGCTGAGTTTTTTTTTTTTTTTTTTTTAAACATGCACCAGCCATTTATTATTGTAATAATGTAGAGATCACCATATGTACGGTTATGGGTCTTCTGTGTTTTTTTTTTAAGACAATTAATGAGATCCAAATGCTTATATAATGTGATCAAACCTTTGCTATGTGTAGAGGATCCTAAAATAGTATCAGAAATGATATGGGGTTGAGATCAGGATCAAGATGATGAAGAGTCCAAAGATTTCAGATCATTTGCAGCTTTATTCAAACAGTGAACCAATATTCATGACACAGTGAGCCGCCTCTGTAGAGACACGGGTGTCTATACACTAATCTGTCTTCTTGTCCTGCACCGGTCAGTTGATCTATTTCTGTGAGACAGGGTTGCCTTTGAAACGACTTCTTATTGGTGAGACACTTCTACTAGTTTGACACATTCCGATCTATTCCTGCAACCTGGTGTCCACTTCACGCTGACTCTGCTCTGAAAGCTCCCCGCGAATGTTTAAATACATTTGAATCCTTTCATGCGTGAACAGCAACCTATCAAGAAATAAGGTGGACTCTGGCAGGTCAAGCAAGTATTTTAATCTGCTTATTGATCCCCAATGGGGAAATTACACTCCACACTTTTGTTAGTAATCACACACAGTCGTGTGATGAACCAGTGACCCTCCGGTTCCCTACCCAACTCCCTATGGACTGAGCTACTGCCACCCATCTATGATCTAAACATTTTAAGCCCCTAGGCGAAGACTGTAGTACCCTGCAGGTACTTATGAAAAATTCTGAGGTAGTTTCTCTAGTATGTTTGCTATATTCTACCTTTACTCCCCTATGGTTCAGAGGCTAATTGCACTTTTTGCTCCATCCTGCAACATTTCAATGCCGCTTATACATTAATTTTTTTAAATAATAATAAGAATAAGAATAATAATGCAGTATTCTATGATATTATGAAAGAGGCCCTTCTGCAATAACTTTGATAGTTTGTCGATTATACTTCTGTACTTTTACTTAAGTAAAACATTTGAATGTTGGACTTTTACGTGTAAAGAAATATATTTTAAATTTAATGTGCTGAGAACTTCTTTTTCTAGTGTTTATAGCATCTTGCAAATTATTCTGATGGCATATGTTTCCGTTTGTAGAGACATTACAAATCTCTAGTGGTGTACAATGCTGTTTCTTTAATACTCCCAACTACAAGTTGCCAAAGTTAGCAATGTTCCTATACACAGAGGCTTTATATAACCAAGCTTTCAGCTCTCTAAAGCTTATAAACAAGCCGACTTTGCTAGTCTTACAGCTGCTAAGAGAATGATTGCAACCCGTTGGAAACCACCTCATGACTTATCCGTTCCGTACATTTTGGATGTCACATACTCTCTCCAGTTCACATAGGTGGAGCCCCGGGGAAGACTTTGGAGACTTGGCACAACAGTGTTTGTTTGTGTGTGTCTGTTTCTGCATGTGTTGTTTTGTCTCCCTCCCTCCTGCTTTGCCTCTCTGTGGTTCTGTGGCCCTGGGTTGTATTTCGATGTCCCAGTGTGTTGTCTGTAACTGTTTGTGAATATTATTCACGAGTTTCCAAAAACTATGTTTTTGGCATCCCCCAGTCGGAGCTGGTGAGTGTGGCTCGGTAAAGGGAAGTTTGGGGTCCCCTTCTGGAGCTGGTGCCCCCGCAACCAGACACCGGATAAGCGGACGAAGACGGATGGATGGATGGACCATACTATGTCTTCTAAACATAAAATTAAAAAATGCGATCGCAAAAAAAGAAAAAAAGAAAAAACGTAAAAGGGAGATATAATAAAGCCAGTACACTCCTTTAAAGTCATTGGGAACAATGCAGTGTAAACAGTGTATGAATGGTGACCCCTGTAAGTTGTAATTGGCTGTGCTCAGTGCAGTGTATTGGGATTACTTTGCTTCCAGAGTGGATGTACATGTTTTTCATTTGAAATCCTTGCACTGTTACAATATCAAAATATTTATAACTGGTGGAATACCTTGGTGCAGGTGCTACACGGATCCTCAAAAAAAGATTTAAAGGGTGCTGTGGGTTGCATTCTTAAAACCTTCAATGAAAAGCATGTACAGCTGTTAAACAGAACGGTGTTTTACTGAATGGAGAAATCCATGAAAACTCACATTTTCTATGTCGCTGTATTCCTCCTTGGTCTTTGATTGCACTTTATATCTCCAGTTTCCCTTTGCATGCTGTGGTGGTGCCCAGGACCACTCTGGTAGAAAATCATTAATCCATCGTAGGGACACATTTTGTGGTGGTAAGATTGGGTCTTAGGGTGGAGAAAAAGAAAACACCTTTAATTCCCCTCTTGATCTGTGAACACCACTGAGTCATTCCTTTCATTCAGTCTGCTTAAGCCTCCCTTGGTGATCCAATGTAAAAAAAAAAAAAAAAAAAGGAAGGCAACAACGCCCTCCCGGGTGCCCTTCCAGTAGCGAAACCCTGATAAGGTGCCCTCTCAGGGTGGCCTTAAAGGGGAACTACGCCTATTTTCCCAATTCATACATGTTATTCCTACGGTCTAAGACAGCCCAAAAACATTAGTCAACGTGAACAACTCTCTACCAAATCCAAAAACTAAAACAAGCTAAAACTTTGTGATGTCATTGAGTGTAAAGTGTGGAACTGCTCCATAGCAGATAGATCGGAAACATTCAACGGGGGTTCCGTGACACCTAGGGGGTCCTTAGGATTAGTACAAGGAGGCCACCAAATTGCGGTATGTTTAAAAAACAATGTTGAAAGCTTCTTTTAAAAAAAATGTAATATAAGTCTGAAAAGATCCATTAAAATGAATCTAACATTTTAATAGCAAAGATAACCGGGCCTATTTTTGATATTAAAAAAAAACACTTAAAATACACATTGAAAACGAGCTTACTACAGGTAAGGTAGCCACTATGGTAGCCATACAGTTCAGCTTAAGGATTCACCGTCATTCATGTCAGTCATTCAGTCATTTTCATCCAACAGCCTCCCGATCATTGTCTATGGAGCAGCTCCAGACTACTTAAAGACATCACAAGTTTTCAGACTTCCTTGTCTGCTGTTATAAATTAAGTAATGTCACTTGAGTGAAAGGGCTGTTGGTCTGAATATCATCCCAGCTGTGTTTATCTTGGGAACTTGGCTGACGATCACGGCCCAAAAGTTCTAAACTGGACTGAGACTGTTGCCAAGCAACACATACTGTAAGCTATGCCCTTTGTAAATAGTACTCCCTAATGGGCCACGTTACTGCAGCTTCTTTCCTAGCCTTCGTCCTCTTCTGCCAACCATTCATAACTGTATTAATATGCTATTTGTGGGAATTTGTGCATCTTTGCAGTGCAAGGTTTCTTACAATCTAAGATAGGATGGTGTGTATCCATGAGCTATTGGAACACGTGTAAAGCAGAGTTATACATTTATACAGTAGTTTAAATCTTAGTGATTTTATATTGTATCTCAGCACTCCCGGGATGCCTCTTGTCCAATCAAATTGCTCGGTCGGATCTGCTGTATAATACTGATTGAACTTTCTTATACCATAGACATAATATATTGTAATTCTTATTTGGGGTGGCGTTCCCCTTTTGAATTGATAAGATGTGATGCAGTGCCACATAGGCCGCCCTGCATCAAAGAAAACTAAAACTCTCTGTGTGCTACTTTCTTTTCTTTTCTTTTCTTTTGCCCCTGCCTTGCAGATAGCCTCTATTGATAGAAAAGTAATGGCTGTTATTTCAATATCTTCCATGTCATTGTTATTGCTTAGTGCTCACCCGTCAACTTCAGAAATGATGGACCAATGTCTTCTTACAACACAGTTCTTAGAAACAAGGCTATTTCCAGGTCCAAATGTATTAGACAGTTATTTGGGTAGTTCCTCAAACTGATGAAGTAAAACCGCTTGGTTTTGAGTATGTATGTAGTAAACGTTGTCCTTAATTTAAATGAATCAGTCAAAGTCAGGAATTATGGATCAATGTGTTTTTACAGTAACTTATGTTTAAGAAACAAACGCTTTTTCTTTTTAAAAGGTAGGAATGTGGGACTTTTATTTTGAAAATTATCTGACTTGATGACTTGGAGTCTGTCTAAAGTCAGAGCTGTCCTGGACTTAATATCACTCAAAGTCGGGGTCTGTTATTTTTTCCCAGCATCTTTGTCTAAAGGGGCACGGCTAACATGGTGTAGTACACAATGAACACGCTGACGTTTCAGTTGCTAACTTGCCAGACGTGACGCCATAGCCTGTAGTTCCTGGGAAACACCGTTACGTAGCGTTAGACTGTGGGAAAACTGGAAAATTCGCCAAGGGAATATGTTGCTAACACAAACAATGTTATGTAGCCTGTCATGTCCTACCTTGTTGGGATTTCACCATTAAAAAGAGGAAGCTTAACGCCAACAAGTCCACACTTTGAAACGTCCTGCTCATCCTTCTTGAGTCTTGTATCCCTACGTTTACTTCCACATTCTTCGTCTGTGAGGATAAAACGTTTTTTCTTGGATAATTCCGTCTCCTGAAGAAGTCAGCCTGCTGTCACGGTTTCTAAAAAAGACTTTAATGTCCTTTCGCTTCCTGTCTCTCCGAAGGAAAGCATGAAAACTGTAGGAGGCTGGACAAGGGGCGTGTTGCTTCCTTTTCTGCCAGATAATTAACTGGGTTGGGACGACACGCGGGCGGGCGGGCGCGCGCGCACGCACAAGCACGTGAGTAAAGTGTGGTGATTGCTACGTTCTTCTACTCTAAATGCGAACAAGAAACACACTCCAATCCTACGTTTTAGACATCCATATCCTTCCAGTCAAAAAAATCTTACTGTTACTAGTCAGAATGGTAATCTTCTCCTCGGGTTAAATTTGACCAATTTTCAAAAGGTTTCTATATAAGAAATGTTGGTTTCTTTCAACTATATTTTCCAAAATAAAATAACATGGATGATTCCCTAAAACGCCATTCACAGGTGAAATAAGTCAGTTTTACTCAATTTTATAGCATTTGAAGAAATAAAAGGAAAAAAGAACTTTGAAAAAAGTGATTAAAATATCGGGAAAAGCTTCAAAACTGTTGGAAAAAAGGTTTTAATTTTAAATTATTATATACGACTTTGATTGCACTTGTCAAAACTACATTTAAATCCTTAAAAAGTATGAGTGGCTTAATGAGAAACTGGATATTTATTGCAGATTCAATTCTTCCCACCTTCAGATATTCAGTTCTAAAACTGATCTGTTAAGTATTTTGATATAGGTATGATGCATTGACATTATATAAAGACATTAGCCAAAATCCTTACATTTATAAAGGAAGCCTTGTACTGATCTTTTGTGAGGACTTGCGTTGATATTTTTGCAAGTTACTTTAGTAGAAATGTTAAACTGAAAATAAAAGCCACCACCGGTGGTGGAAATTTACAAACCCCAACCCATTTACTCTGTACTTACCATACTACATTCTAGACGGAATACAGTGTACTTTTTATGCCACCCATTTTTTAATTAAGTTTACGGATTCAGATTAGTACAAAATCTAATCAATTCTGAAATAATATTTTCCTTCATAATCTTTAAACAAATATGGTCTTTATCTGAATTTAAAACGACTGAGATAACATTTGTTTAGGGAATGCAATCAGTCTCTGCTAGCACATAATTACAAATGGAAGTGGGATTTGTTTTGTTTGTAATAAGGTTATAATTCATGTTAAAAATCCACTATGGAAAAAAACATAAGTGGTCATATCCAGAATAATTGTCTGAATTAAGTCGGGAATACATGTTTATCACCGGAAATAAGGTAAGGCCATTGATTTTCAGTAAGAAAAAACTTAATTTGTACACATTTTCTTCTTGTAAAAATTTGAAATGGTTCAATTTGACCTGAATACCATACAAGGGTTAATGTAAGACTTTTACTTGTAACTTGAGTATTTGTATACTGTGGTATTAGTACTTTAAAAAGATCTGAGCGCTTCTTCAACATATGCTGATTTAGACCCAATGACACACAAGCACAGAAAGCAACACATGTTCACTTTCTCTTTCTTTATTTTCTGTTAAAGCAGTGGAAATCACCAAGAATCAGCCAATTAACAGTGTCGGTAAATGTAACAAAGCAAAAAGATGCCAAAAAAAACGGAAGCTTCCCTCGGTTTAAGGAAGGAACGGGGAGTGACTAATGGTGATGTGGCATTTTGGGTTTGATTGCATCTGAGCAGCCAGAAGATGTCAGCTCAAAACTCTACACAGTTCTCTAGCATGGCTCACTTTCTAAAGAATTCAGTGGTTGTTGTCGTTAGATTTAGGTTATT
Organism: Etheostoma cragini; assembly: GCF_013103735.1. NCBI lineage: Eukaryota > Metazoa > Chordata > Actinopteri > Perciformes > Percidae > Etheostoma > Etheostoma cragini. The sequence goes on from NC_048425.1 coordinate 10,456,907, forward strand.
GCTAACTGCCCGTTACATTGCCGCCATGACGGTAGTCATCCCGGCAACAAGGAAGCCTCACGCTGTGCCAGCACAGAATCCTCTTTTATTTATTTAACCACTTCCTGTTGTTATTCTCTTGTCGTCTCTTAGACTCGCATGGACACCAACGCTCCTCTCACTAGTAATACCTATTTTAAAACGAAGGTTCCAGTGACAACAGCTTCCAGCTGGCCCACTTGCCGTCGTCCACTTCGTTCAACCAAACATGCGGCCGCCATGCCTGGGAGCAAGCCCCTACACGTCTTGTCCTTCCCCATATGTCTCCACTTTCACGTTTTCATCTGTCATGTGGAAATAAAAGCACTAAAATGCCCCCAAAAAATAATCAGAACACAAACAGCCTTGTCCTCGTCTTCCTCCCCGGCGTTCAATGCATTGGTATCAGCAGCACAGGGCAGACAGGATCAACTTTCTTGTCCTCTTTGTGTTCCCCAGTCCGTTGCCTGTGTTTTTACTTCAGAGAGTAAAACAGCAGCTGATGAGACACCGACCTCCACTGGTTGCAGTGGTTAGCTGTTTGCTGCAGCAGTGATACGGGGTCAGATCAGTACAGAGTGCAACGCAGCTCACTCCTCACCCCAGAAGTCAGGCTTGAAACTTTACACCAGAAAAACTCAGTGGTTAGGATTGTGTATTGTTTGGATTTTTTCCGATCCCGGTGCTAAAGCGATACTCTTAAAACGGGGCCGGTGCCTAAACCAATACTTTTAAAAAGATTTTTTTCAAAATACACAAAACGACAGCAGGTGACATTTAAGAATGGCTTGTTTATTGCTAAGGCCATATGATCAAAATCAAAAGATTTCCTAAGAATGTAATAAGAATAACTTATGTCCCCAGTAAATGGCTGGTAAACTACAACAACAAAAAACTTGATGGAAAAAGGGTAAAATTGCAATAATTTTGAACGCACCACGAGACTGGCGGGGCGAGTTTCAAGTGAACGCAAAGTCTGTGTTGTTTTTCCAACAAGGGCAGCTGTAGACTGTTACGTCTCGGTGGTGGAATCCTCTACAGGGAAATACAGTCACACCGTATGTTAGCCGTCGGCATTTTAACCGGGATTTATCCAGCTGCTAGCTAACGGTAGGCTAACGTTACCTGCCGCCAAGTGGATCATGTTGACTAGCTTCACGTGCAGCGATGCTTCTGTGTCATCTAAGGTCCGTTTCGGAGCATTGGAGGGCAGCGAAGGCATTTCAGCGGTGCCGAAATGAGGCACCGAAATCCACGTTACTATTTGGTCCGGCAAAAACCGGTTGTTAAGGCACCGGTGCCGTATTAGCACTGGGTTTTGGTACCCAGCCCTATCAGTGGCACAAAGCGTTCCAGCCTGGTGTTAAATTACTCTGGTAATGTTCTTAATGAATTTGTTCAGAATAGGAGTCCGGCTGCACCGCTGGCAGTCTTCATGTGCATGTCAGGAGTTTTCCTGGGGGACCTTGTTACACGGTTGCAAGCAATATTTTGCAGGGTTGAACCGGTTCCGGCACCGGCGTGTACAGACTCCCTGTTGTGGTCTGAAAGACAAAACAGCAGAATGAGCGTTTGTGGAGACAGAGAGGGGCCTGTGAGTCTGTCATCATACACATTATTTGTTATTTTAATTTATTGTTTCCTAAAACATACCTTAAAATCTTTGTTTCCGTTCATCATTTCCTTGAATATTGCGGAAGGATCCGGTATGGTGGGGCAAATAATGGAGCGGTGCCTGTGAAACAGACACAATTACAGAAATCAACAACCCGAACACAGTTCCCACCTCCTAAACGTCCTTTTTGAAATGTCAACAGACAAATGTTTTTCTCAAAAAACATAATATTGCTTTGAATGTTCAACCAGATATTGAACATTTGGTAGCAATTTACATTCCACCACGGTAATAAGATGGTGATAGTGGGGTAACGTTGTGATAATAAAGAGGTAATATATAGGTAATAACCTGTAATTACCAAAGTAATAACAGGGTAATACATCACAATAATAGGATGTAATACTGGGGTAATAAGGTGATGAGAAGGTAACAGCTGTAATAACATGCAATTACCAAGATAATAACTAGGAATGGCTTCTATGATGATCATATGCATATCTTGGTAGTGGTAATATAGTTATATTAATATTGTGATAACATGATAATAATGGGGTAACATATGTTGACGTTTTCCCAGTATTATAGGCTACTGTCTACGTGATACCTTCCAAATTAGATAAAACGTCTTGGAATTTAAAAATGACCACATTATAATGCTGAAATGTATACACCCTTTATGTTCCAAATATTTCCCTTTGGTATAGGGAATACTTTACAAACTATATGTTTAATCTTGTGAATTCTTACCTGGAAACACGTCTGGTATTGTCTGTGTAACAACCACGAGTGGTGCAAAATGCAAAATTGCCTGTTTCTATTTAATCACATGGTAATATTAGAATAACAGAGGTGTGGACCTGAAAAAAACTCCAATTGTTAAATTGTTGTTTTTTTGCTGCCTCCAACTTCTTTTGAAACTAAATTTATTTTCTGGCTGCGGCAAACAGCCGAGAACAACACACCTTTGGCGTTCTGTGTGTGTTTCGCGTTAGGTCACGGCAGTTTATATATCGCCATGACGACCAGCCACGCACGCCTCACGTATGAGGCGGTTCTAAATCTACAATGGAAATTGGAGGATGGGGTAACCAAGTGGAGCAGAGCTGGTACTAGCAGTGGGTAAGCGCCATTATTAGTCACCAAATCAATATTTAGACAAGGATAAGGTGTTGCAGTGATCTCAGTGGCATGTTTTCCTTGTTGCAGATTTCAAATATTGCTGCACAGAGGAACATTTTACAACATCCACTCTTGAAATAGATTGCAGTTGCAAAGGAAATTTTGCATGAAGCAATGTAGGCGCCCAGAAATGTACTTGTCACCATTGTTACCGGCCTACTGTTCGGTTTTCCTGAAACATACCTTCGGAAGCAGTAGCAGGACAGAATGATGCAGGCAGACAGAATGATGGGGACGACGATGGCAACCACCATCAGTGTCTTGTCAGGAGGCTTATCAGTACCTGGGATGAAGAAGAGACCCGTTTTCTTCAGCTTTCAAGTACTTTTCAAGCTTTGTGTTTGTGTTACATGTGGTAATTGATAGAAAGTTGTTGCACATACAAGAGAGGAAAAACTTCAAGAAAGTTGTAATGCAATCAAAGTCAACGTGTGGGTTTCTTTTCTTGTAAGAAGCATCATTCGATAATTTCTATGTGCAGAGAAACCACCAAACATGACTGATAAAATGTGAAAAGGCAGACAGAGCGTGGACCAACCAAGAACACTGTATTTCAGTGCTGTCAGACATGAGAGGGAACAGCTGATCCTGCGACTGACACTGGCTAATTGTTGAGTTAAAGCATCATTTACATGCTGGTTTGGCTGCTTTTCCACCTGTTCCTGTCATTTTGATATTTGACCCACATTTGCCAGCAAAACACAGTTTTGGATCAGGATCTATTTTGTTCATTTCTGTCTGACAAGAAATACAAAACCCACTGGTTAAATTTCAATCCTGTATGAATTGATATATCTATTTTATACAACAATCCATTAAAGAATGATGTAGAGCGAGCGGACTTCCTTCTGCAAAATAATAGACGTGGTCCTTCCTTTCAGAAACAACAGGCCGTAGAATTCAGTTATTGACCAATCAGAATCGAGTATTCAACAAAGCTGTGTAATCATTTGGAATAAGGTGAAATGCACACTGTGAAGAATAAAATGCACTCAAGTGTGCAAATCGGGTGATCCTTTGACAATAATACGCTGCAATGAATGTCCACCTGGAGGTGTCAT
>NC_048425.1:10460882-10467107 GCF_013103735.1 Etheostoma cragini
TGTCAATAAACCAGAGCACGTTTTCCTCCCATCCCGAAACACTGTGTGGACCAGTCAAACCCTCCTCGGCAGCACTGTGGAGGAAGGTCTGGCGATGCGAGACTATTGTAAGTACAGCTGGTTGGACAGTTACCATAAGATACAACGTCACCGAAGCCGCTGAATATTTCCTTGACGTAGGGACTAGTCCTGGCTCGGGATTGGAACTCGTAACGGCATCTTTCATCGTAGGGCATCTGGACAGGCTCTCCGGGTGGGGTGAAGTTCAAGCATACCTAAGAAATAGTGAGTGAGCACACAAAACCGCAGTGTTGCGTTTAGTCAGGTGTGGAAACGCTACAGTATGGGACTTTGTTTAGTATAAACAATGAAACTGACTGCTCACTTTGGGCTCATTGCATTTCTTGTAGCAGACCTCGTATACCCAATGACAATAAGTCCCAACCACTGGAGGGGGCCAGCTCAGGTTGAATTTATCCCCCACGGCACTGATGTTCAGCTTTGGTGAAGGTATTTCTGAGGACAAAAAAAAAGATATCTTTCTACTTGTACTTGGCTGCAAAACACAAATATATTTACTTTCACATTTTGTGAAGACATCAATCATAAACCACTAGAAGTAACACCAACCAAGCACAGGTTTAAAAGTGCTGAAGGCAGCTCCAGTGTCCAGCAGTATGTAGATGTCATTATTGACAGCATTGACGTTCAGGTAACAACCGCTCCTTAGCGCACTGCTGTAAGGCCGATCGCACTTCTTTAACTCCTTCGAAAAATTACCAAGAACCCTGTAAGGACAACATGGGGGGGGGATGAGAGCAGGGAAGGCGGCCACCGCTGGCAGAAACACATTTCTGCAATTCCTTCATTTGCCACTAGATGCTCATAAAGTCCTCAGATTATTATCTGCCCATTAATATCTGTGTGGGGCTATAAATGCAAATAAATAAACAATCACACCCTGAAAAAACCTCAAAATCACACGTAGGCTGTTACCCTGCAATGCTGCTGGCAAGGTGAGCACTTCCATGCAGAGATCTTAATATTTTGGCTCTTAATCCTGGTTTATCCTGAATTTACGTGTGCTGTATTTGTTATTCTTTGCCCATTTTGTGTCGGCTGCAGAAACTTTCCTCAGGCACTAGGAACCCTTTGAGGAACTCGTGGCGTTTCGTGTGCAAAGACCAGATTGTGAATTAAGTTCTGGGGCCATTAAAACTAAATCTGTTTCCACTTCCCCTGATCAGGTAAGTTAAAACAATAATGTATAGTCCCTCAGAATATCAACAACCATCATAACAACTGCACATATTTGGAGACATACTGGTAGCTCCTTTAAATGGGCTGTTGCTGTAATCCTCACCAATAGAGATCCATGGGTTTATTCTCCGGGCTCCAGGAACAGTTCATTCCTGTGGCGTTGATCAAACATTTGAAGTCCTTCACTTTAGCTGTGCAGAACAAAAACAAAGAAGTCATATACATGCGTGCAAAAGCCTTTAAAATGCCTCATCGTGGATGCACTGGAGTATTTCAGCGTCCTGCTTCTTACCTCGGGGCTTAAGGGTATGAACGGTAATGGGCACGCTTGTGCTCTTGTTCAAATGATAACCACAGGATTTACTGCCAACTGTCCAAACGTGGTACGTCCGACGATCAGAGCCCATCTCTTCTGTGAGAAAGCTGTCTGTGAAATATCTCCAAATCGTGCACGAGGAGTGCACGGTTTGTGGAGACTGTAGAAAAAACAACACAGGTTTCAATGACGGCTATGCTTACACATATTCAAACACTCTGCTTCCAACCACCTCCATTTTCAGGAAGGGACCTTGTTTGTGCACACAATGAAACTTGTTATTTTTTTGTTGTTGCTTGTTTTAGGTTCACGTCATATCCAAACAACATGTATTTTTTGTATTTTATATTAGACAATGGGTCTTATGCAAGAACCTTTTTGTACCTTTATTCTAAACCTCGCTTACTGTTTTATGTGAGAAGGGCTTGACCTGAAGTTAAATGCTTAAAAAGCGTATTTCTCTGCAAAGTGCTTGTTCTAGCCAAGAGGTCTGCATAAAGACTGAAACAGCTCGAATGAGAGTCTTGCACAACGCCTTATGAGTATAACACTGTATTCAGAAACTGCTGATTAAAGTGTGTTCTTTGTTCTCATAAAGGAAAAATTGTCCTGTGACCTAGCAATAATCTTATCAATATACTGTCAACGGCCAACTCTCAAATTTACATGGATTGACTGAAAGCATAGATGCTGTGTTCTCTCTCACATACACACACACACACACACACACACAGACAAACAAACGCACACAAACAAACAAATACCCAAGAGAAAGTGACCTACTTTATCAGTTTGATCGCGGTACATGTACAAGTCCTCCCCGTCCTGCAGACCCCTGGGCCGCTGCCAGGACACGTTGACAGTAAACGGGTCCAGCCAACGGTAGTTGAGCCCGGTCGGGGGAGGGGGTGGAGCTGTAGGGTGACAAATGAGGAAATAATCTCACCTGAATGACGTCACTTGAATAATACATCCCTGGTGCTTGAAATCATGAATATGTTGCAACGTATGCTCATGAAGACATACATATATATGTACAGTTTATGTATATATATATACGGTATATTTATACAGTATATGATTCTTATATTCAGATTCTTATACACTTCTTAAACACTTTTCATCAGCAGGTTAACTAAAGGACCAAATAGATTCCTATTATATTCCTGCAAGTGCCATTTTCTGTGACCACATAGCAATAAATATATAATATATAGTATATTTCATATGGGAATGCTGAGGACAGAGTAGGAATTATTTGGGATTTTTAACATGAAGGAGAACTTTACATTAGAGGTTCAATATCATCAAAAAAAGTTGTTTGGCCTGTTTTTTTGTTGTTGTTTTGTTTTACAATGGAAATGAATGTACCGCGATATTTCTTAAATACACTGTGCTAGAATATGTGCAGTAAGCCTATATGATGGCTACTATTAAAATGTTAAAGAACCTTAAAGAAGAATGTTTAAGCAAACCTCTTCCATAGTGCTTCGATGTGATGAATGGGCTCCAGTGCCTATTGTTTGCAGGCTCCCACACTACTTTCCAAAATGTTCACAAAGATTTACGGCAAAAATATGTGACATACTCAACAACAAAAAAAATTCTTGGTATTAAATGGAAGTTCAAGTTCACTTTTGGGAAACAGATTGTCTGAATTGAAATATTGTGGTGCTGCAGAGAAGTGTCTCCGATTAGCGACTTTATTCATAAGATCTTCAGATGAGGCTTAACACTGAGAGGATCTCTTAATATTAGCCCATAATACTGAAATGTTTTTAAATAATAAGTTATTACAAAGCCATATACATATATATAAATGTAGAAGTATGTGATGATGGGGGGTTAGTTTAATTCCAAAGGCCAAGGAAACTTTATCAGGAGGCATATTATCCTAATCCATGAAATAACTGACCTTTAATAATAAAACTCTGCCTGCCTCTATGGGAATTTAACATAGGGGTGCCTCGTGTCCCCTGTGTTTAAAGGAAGAACATTTATTTATTTACAACACATTAATCATTCACAAAGACAATTGGTGTCCCTAAGGGTAGGGTTTTTCCTCATTTTTTAATTAAGGCATTGAGGTTAATTTCAATAAGATGGATAATGAAGGAGTCTTTACCTGTTGCTTCACAGTGGTAAACCGTGTTCATGGCGGTGCATAGAAGGAAGGAGAATAGCTCCCGAGTCAATGCCATGTTTAGAAGCGTCTGAGGGGTTATTCCGACTGGAAGCGCTTCAACTCACTTGGTCCTCTTGTACTCCGACTAGAAAAAAAAAAAACTTGGAGCCCAACAGATACTGCCACTGCAAACAGGTATCAAAAACAGTCGATGTGATTTCTATCAAAAATAAAAATAAAAACCAACAAGAGGAAATGGAAGGTAAACTGTCAAAAAGCGCCCGGCCAGTGCGCGGTGCCCGCTCGGTCTACCGGGAACAGCGGGGCGGAGTCGCCGTGACAGAGGGAGGAAAGCTGTGACAGGAAGCCCCCGGCATGACAGTGACCCGCCAGGACAATGTTCCACCTCGTCCCCGCCGTGTCCAACACAAGACACACCTAGCCACTAGCAGTCTAGAGACACACTGAGCGCTGAAGAGTTCAAATGAGTTATATGAAGCTGTCGCTTGCATACGTGAAGGGTTCGATTAATGAATGGCAGACGGCGCATGCGCGGGACCTTAAGTGCGCTTTTCCAAACCCAAGTGCCCTGCCATTTCTCCAGGAAGTCATCGGCCTCTAAATGAGTCTGAATCAATAGGCGGATTAATGGCTTTATGCACCAACAAACAGTAGAGTGTAAAAACTGATGTTAGGGAACATGCTGTACATATTTGATCTCAGCTGTATTGTTATCTGAAACCCTGTTACGCTTCCAATGAGAAGCTTGTTTCACTGTATACACTACTGGCCATATTTCACTTACATACACACATTAACACATCAATGGTGGTCCAAGGCTGTTTTGTAGGCTATGTCATGGCTCTGGCCCCTTTGTTTCAAATACTTAAATTATTAAAGGAGTGCTCCTGTAATTGTGTATAAAGTTGTGGGGCTCACAATGGACACACTAAAAAAAGAATGGTCGAAATTGATGCAGCAGAAGTCAAGATATCCTAACTTATGGTCTTATAATATGGGTCAAGCTCTAAAAACGCTGGATCTCCCACTTCTCATAATGCAACTCGGGGGTTTTCATACCTGGCTCACGATGTCATGGGAATGGAGATGTTTTCTGAGTACTCCTTACAATTTAAAGTTGAGAATGAATTCCATGGCAACCGGGTAAAATCTGCGAAAGGTCTAGAATAACAATTTCTTCATCAGCTACTGTCTCCAAGCACAAAAAAGAACTTTCGATAGTTTTCAAAGTTTTTATTGGAAAATGGCTTTCCAAAGTAAGTTGGACAAGCAGCTGCACATCAGTATACAATGCAATAAAAACGGGGGGGGGGGGGGGGGGGATCTCTCTGCTAGGACAGATTTGAACTATAGAGTCCAAAGTTTTACAAATATAAATACATACATACATACAGTACGTACAAACATACAAGGAAACTGGATTTACTTTACAGCATGGCAACAAATTATGTACATTCGCTTAAATATTATTCATCTCTGCTAATTACAGTGTAGCACTTGTGAAATACTGTATAGAACCAGCATGTGATAAAGGTATTGTTACTTGAGATAAGGTATTCTTTTCAGGAGGCCAAGCACAAAGGCACTGCATCTCAACCCCGATGTTCTTCACTTACTCACTGTACTGAAGTAATTCTGATCAACCAAGCTGTGATCAGTGTGTGTCCTGTTTCTGACTCATTTACAGAGAATACCGCTTTATGATTGTTCTAAAGCTCTGATAGAATTTCTAATCATAATCTTTTCCGCTACATTATTTCTTACCTCTAATAGGATTTAGAACGAGGTTCACCAAAAGGCTTTTTTTTATATTTACAACGCGATTGAGCTATGTCTAAGTTAAGCAAACCCTTCTTAAAGGGGGACTATGCACCAGTGAACTAGTTATTACCTTAAATGAAGAGCTTTGGAGTAATTGGAATAGTTATTTAATTTCTTTTTTCGAGTTGAACGGTGGTTGTCTTGCTTCCCCCTAGCGCCTGTGAGCGGAAAAACCACCCTTGCAACTTTTGGCCAGCCTCGGCGTCAGAAAGTATCGCGTGATATCAGGCCAAGCAATTTAACAAATTGCTTCATGGCACTGCACACATATGCCTTACAAGGTAGCGATGAGTTTTTCATACTATCGTCATGTCTGAGCTGGCAAAAAAGAAGCAGAAAGCCAGGAAAGCATTGTCGGAGGAACAGAGGAAACGGCCAAATATCTACTCCGGAGCTGTGTTTTGGCCAAAGCGAAGACATGGCCCAAACTGCATAGCGCCCCTTTAAGACAGCTTTCTCACACAGCTTTAATACAACCCTGATGTCTTTTCTTAATTTCCAAAGCAAAAGTCATTTGTCATTATAGAAACTGGGCAGTAACCTTGGCGCTCCCTATTACGTTACTCATCTGTTTATCACAATGTGTTGCCCTGGTTGGAATGCATTGACAGCCAATTAACACTTGGCTTGACTGAGTAAGTAAATGCTTTTGGTTTTGCTGTCTTTTTACAACACAACCAGG
>NC_048425.1:10467301-10467604 GCF_013103735.1 Etheostoma cragini
ACCTGACATGCTGACGTCTAATTGGTGTTGCTGTGATACATTCTCCTAAATATTGCTGCTGCGTTTTTAATATGACATCCACCCGCTGCGCTGCGATCTTTCACCCCAGCCATCTACTGCATGTACAGCAAAGATGCTGACAAAATGGCAATGACCAAATGGCATCGTCACACCAAAGTGGGGGAGGGAAGTGTTTGGGCAAGTATAGCTAGGCAGATGTGAAACCGAGGCCCGCCATCATTCAGTTCAGGTCCTTAAGGGAGAAGTGGGAGAATATACGTAAAGGCAGGCGGAGGCAGCGCA
>NC_048425.1:10467704-10482518 GCF_013103735.1 Etheostoma cragini
GGGGGGGCAAAGGACACGCGCTCTCACTCACAGTTTACAGCTGCCTGGCTCTGATTCATTAAAAAAAACATGTGTAAGACGGGAAAAAACTATATAAACTCTGCTATTGTGTTTTTATTGTAATACAGGTACACCTACATGTAGGCCTAATAGATTGCACTGCAAGCCATTCTTCCTACAACCTATTACCAGTTTTTAGGCTGCCACATGGGAAATACAGTACATCAGTGCAACTAAACCCGAGATGTCAGGGTTTCAATCTCCACCTCTGAAAAGTGCGGCTTCTTTGCCAAGTCGCAAATGATAGTGGCAAGGCCTCAAAACCGAGAATATATTGGGCCGTGATATTTAAATTACGACTGTTTCCAGCCGCTGCCTTTATCGATGTACGACCATTCTTACGCTCTGATCGGTGTGATACAAACGTTTTATGAATCTTAAATGAAGCCTGTCGTAAGAGGATTTCTGCGCTCATATCTGCGCTGGTTTCTACGTTAGGTTGATAAATGGCGGCCAATAGGGAAAAAAATTGAGTATTTTTGCGGGGAACTAAACAAAAAAGTTTTCTTTAGTCTGGAGGATAAGATTTGTGACTTCTCTGCAGCACCACTGCTGTAATTCTGATTTTTTTTCTTCATATTTTGCCTTTAACAAATATTGCACACCCCTTCGATATGGATATTGCACTAGTACATATCGTGATTTCGATTAAATTGCAATCACTTGTGCAGCCCTACTCCAATCAGCTATTGTCTGCCTACCCATATTACAGTGAGAGAGAAGTGAAGAGTAAAAATAAAAAAAATTGTATATTGAAATACATAACACTATTAAAGTTAAACAGAAAGACCTTGTAACAAACATAAAGATGAACAAGAAAGTGTCCACACAGTATTTCTGATTGCTGTATGTAGAGTCATGTTTCCCTTGCAACATATGTTATACATTTGCTTTTTCATTTTTTTCCAAACTCATCAGTGTTTCTCTGATTGGTTTGCACACATTCCTTCTTTGCATATTGTTTCACTTTATTCACTTGATCATCATTCTCATGTAATCACTGGGATTCAGATTTCTGGTAAAAGACTTCCAATGTGGTCATTTGTATTAATGTTACCAGTTACTCAACAACTGTACTTATTTCAACCTAACAGCTGTTGCTACAACAAGAAACCAAAAGAGTACATGCAGCAGAATAGAAAATAATTGCAGACACTGTGTTTCGAGCAGTATATGTCAAAGGTCTACCGTGCTATTCCAACTAAATCACATTTGGGTATTATTTTATTGATTTAAGTTATTTTATTGCACTTCTGTAAGATATTGGCACTTTAACTCTTTTTGGAGTAGAACAGTTAATGGACCTATTTACACTCCCCTGGGTTACAAGTGATAACTAGAAGGTCATCCAGAGAGCGCAGACCTCCACCAAGGCACGCACTGTCTCCCAATGTTGATTCAGTGTGATTTTTCCCCTCATAAACTCTTTGTTTTCCCGATTATTCCGGAACTACGTGAATGCACCATAAATGCCCTATCTCGCAATGTTGAAGACAAACATGTTTACATTGATGCTGAGGTAGAACTACCACACTACTTTTATCGAAATTGTATGAGGGCCGGGCAATATATTGATATTATATCAATATCAATATATGAGGCTAGATATTGTCTTAAATTATAGATATCGTAATATCCTGATCTTACACAAGTGATTTCTTTTCCTGGTTGTAAATGTTGCATTACATTAGAGTGATGCAATTTTCTGAACACACCAGACTGTTCTAGCTGTTCCATGATTTGCCTTCACCCACATGATTATTATATCAACATTACTGATTATCTGACTGATTATCGAAAATCTCATTGTGTGCACATTTTGTCATAACAACAATAGTCATCCCTACAATATCGCCACAATATCATTATTGAGGTATTTGCTCAAAAATGTCGAGATATTTGATTTTCTCCATATCGCCCAGCTCTAAATTGTATAGTTTTTAAATTAATAATTCCCTATTTTTAAATATTCTGTCAGATATTCCCTAAAATATTGTGATTATTATTTTAGGGCCATATTTCCCCCACCCTAAACCCCAACTTTCATGAAAAAACTGGTTGTTTTTCTGTAATCCTGCTGACAGACAGACAACGGAACAAACAAACAGACAGAACAGACAGACACATCGCAGACAAAAAACACGACATCCTTGGTGGAAGTAACTAGTAACAAGTGTTGCTGGAGTTTCTGTTCAGCCTGGAAGATCAAATTGTTTCTAGCCAATAGGCATTCATCCATGCCCATGTCTGAATTTAAGTAGCCATAGATGATAATCAATTCAAATCTGCCCAGCCTGTTGAAAGGCTCCGCCCTCACAGTAACCAGACCTCAACATCTCTGGGGACATTAACAGGACATAGGCCAAACATTTTGCAACACTACAAGGCACTCTGCGTGCTCCAGAGGTTTCAAGTTTTGCTATTTACAACCCCAACCTGCGTGACTTGACACAAGGAGGTGACTGACAGCAGAAACCCAGATGTTTGTTCACCATCTTCCTGGTTTGTTATCGACTAACCAGGATGTTGTTTTTACTCGTGTGGAAATGCAAAAAGCTCCAACCTTAACCAACGGGTAACTACTGTGTATGTGGACATAATTTTAATAGGGGCATATAGCATTTGCATTGTTTTTGAATGCCATCTGTGGTGCCAATGTTGGCCATAACCCACAGGGTAACTACCCTTTCGTGCCTCAGAGTTATCCAACAAGTTTGTTGGAAGGATTAAACAAGTGCCAAATGTTTGCCACATGTGCCAAAACCACTCCTTTATTCCACTTGAATGCATTTAACATGCATTAAATTGCCACATTTGCCTGATTTATTATCTCTTATTATCCCTCGTCTACTGTGTAATGAAGGCCTGGCTAATTCATCACCCATTACCATAGTTTCGCTGTTTTATTGTTGTTTTTTTGTATCCGGATGAATGCATTTAGATTACCTTAACATGTCTGGAAGAAATGAACAAAGGTGCAAATTCAGAATGAAGAGAATGAGTTGCAAAAAAGGACAAAAAGACAAACTTGAAAAGCTTCATCCACACATTTCATGACCACATTACCTGTTTTTCCTCAAAGCTAAAGGCCAGCACATTGGAGAGAAAAAGGTAAACCAGTTAGTTTGGTCAAAAAAAAAAAAAGATATCAAATGTCAGCAGGCACAATCAACACTGCTGTGAAACACCCATGGCTCATTCCAGTGAGAGAACAAAGTACAGTATAGATGAGGTTTTAAGAACAGGGGGCAGATGAGTGCATGCCCCCATTGCATACATCATCACTTCAGGAAATGTTCCAGAGGAAATTCACTTTTCCATTACTCCAGGATGTTGAATTAACAGAGCCTCCGCAACTCATCATGACTCCCTTAGAAGTGTGATCATGACATACAGTATCAGTTATATTACATTTGGTTAGGTTTGATAATGACATGTTGTATTTGCAACATATCATAATCAAACGTAACTAACGCGGTTACACTGGAGAGGTAAAGTTCTCCCCCCCATAAAAGTGAATCACTCAGGCTCACTGATGTTGATGTTTATAGCCTCACTAGCAAAAAAACAACACAGTGCAATTAACTTCAAATCTGCTACTGCCCAAAGGGAATTATGGGTATAATAAAATAGTAGTCAATCATTACAATAATTCAATAAACAGATTTGTGTGTTTACTTGTCAAAAGAGAAAACATGGCAGTGCACATCAGGGTATCACATGTTAGTGATTACTGCTATGCATCTAAAGTTAGATTTATCTCAGTTTTCACTGATGCTCAATTATTAAAATAAAAATAATAATGGGCAACAACTTAGAGTTTAGGCAAGACTGCAGAGAAAAAGCCAAAAAGGAAACAAAATTAAAATGTTGTATATATACACATGATCTAATAAGATATACATAAAAGAATTAGGCAATACACATATAGGCTGTTCATCTACTTCATGACATTACATCCAACCACCTCATGTTTCATGTTCTAAGAAGTCAATTCTCCACCTTTAAACATGGCTGAGCCTCTGACATGGAAGACCACTGTGAAAGAAGGGGACTTTCACAAGCATGTTTAAGGCTTAAGCCTGGAATGATAACACAAAAAAAACCTCAGTAGACAAAAAAATTCATTAAATACTGTATATGTCAAAATCTAACAAACTAACCAACTCAGATTTATATGTCTATTTAATGCACGCATGAAAATATATATAAAAAGAAATTGTTGCATCAAAATGCATCGATAATCGGTTTAGAATCGGAATCAAATTGAATCGTGAGGTGCGAACCGATTCCCACCGCTTACATTTTCCAGTGGATGATGATGTCATTAACACTCCTTATACATGGAGCATGACTGGCTATGATGCAACAATAACGGCCTGCATCTGTTGCAGGTTGTCACTGTAGTAACTACAAATAATTTAAACGTGTTGCACCACCCAGAATTACAAATACAGATCTACAGATGGTTTGTGTTGAATTCTTTTGGATTTTCAGATATCCGCTCTCTCCACTGTCTCCAATCCGGGACCACAGAGGTTGAAATAATTTTGTCTGAGGTGCCTCCATCATTGAAAAAAGAGTTTTAAAAAACGAAGTAAATGTTGACGATGGAGCCATTAATATTAAATTCAGTGCAAAATTGAATCTCATAAAACTCAAACTATCTGCAGGGCATTATGCCTATAAAGGGTGTGTTTTATTACACTGGATAAACTTTTATAGTGCGGTCTTGTTTCTGCTGAGTTATTGTGTAATGATTCTGTTTTATTGCAAGAGATACAGTGACTCAACACAATGTCCAGTAAATACGTAGTAACTAACATACTGTAGCACTACAACAAATTATTTCCTCCAGGTCTGACTAGTCCACACACCATTCCAGGATGGGAGTAAAAAGCAGTCTGGTTTTCAAACCAATCACATTCGTCAGGGGCGGCGCTGTGCACCATTAGGAGCAATGGCGCCTCTGCAAAAAAGCCTCGGGAAGGAACTTGCTTTGGTGGAACATGTGTACGATCATAAGTAGTTTTTTAAGATAGTCTAGCTAGCTGTCTGAATTTACCCTGCAGAGATCAGAGGAGCAGCTAACCATAGTCCTTAGAACTACACCGGAGTTTAGAATTCCAACACAACGGAAGAGGAAGGTGACGGAGATCCGGCTGAAATGAGGGACATGCGGAGGAATTTCTGGCAGCACCGGAGCAATCCCGGAAGTAAAACATTGTCAATATAGACTACCACTTACGTATCCTCACATCCAGCATGCTCCAATGCTTCAATGAATTATAGTTATTATTATTTATGCAGACAAAATTGCATTATATTTATAATGGTTGCAAGGCAGAATTTGAATTTGCAATACAAGAGGCCCATGTTGGATTTCCAGGCCACTGCAGGAACAACACATTGAAGCAGTGTGTGTCTCTGTGTGTGTGTTTGTGTGTGTGTTATCGAGGAACAGGGTGTGTCTGGCTGTGAGCCGGTAGAGAGTAAAGTTCCCTCCGCCAGAACATTGAATGGTTAAAGTAAGATTACCTGCTCGTGGATGATGTCCGAGAGCTCCTTCACCATGTCTTTGAAGTTGCCCTTCAGGCCCTCATGGTACTCAAACTGGTCCTCTTTGATCAGACGCTCGTTTATGTCCAGAGCCATACTGCACGCCTGGACAAAACGCCTGCACATAGCAAAAGTTAAATGACAAACTTAATTGTTGAAATGCCTTAGAAACTAGGCCTGCAAAATATATTGTTTCTTTTCTTGTCTTCGCAATATCAACTAGTGGAATAAACACACTGCAAAGGCTGCGACTTATCGCTGATGAAACTCCTACACAGCTTTTTTTTTTCATCAGTTGAAAGACAATATGAGTAATATATATATATATATATATATATATGTTACATTCAATTCAATGTTCAATTTGTTCCATAAAATAGTGTTGGAAAAGATTTTCTTTCATTTTTATTTTTTTTTATTTAACAGGCAATTTGTTGTGTTTTTGCAGAATACTGAAAGCAAAAGAACTGAGAACACTCTGACATTTGTTTATGCGAATAATATCGCAATCGCAATATTCAACAATGTTATCGCATATTTTCCTCATATTGTGCAGCCCATATAGTTTTATAATAAAAATAAAATGTGATTTTATTTATTTTTTAACCAGAGGGGTGTACCACAAAGCAGAACGGTTTGCCAGATTGGATATCTTCACAAGAAAAAAGGGAAAGTACGTGAGCCTTCTGAAGGGCTCCTAGGAAGCTTTGTTTGGGGGAGAGACATGTATGATGGGCTCATGGTGTTGTCATTTATATATGTGTTTATATGGTTTATGGCTTATTGTGTATTTTGTGACTATTTTGTTGAATGGTATCAAATATTGTAGTTACTGTGTCATCTTTTCTTGATTTTTGTCTGGGTGGGTTGGCGAAGGGGTGGGTGGTCATGTTGGAGTTTAATGTTTTGTATGTTAATAATAATAATTATGAAAATAATATTTTCTATTTTACCGCTAGATGCATTAGTTTGGAAAAATCTAAGTAAAAAAAATGTCCCCCTCTTTATTTTAAAGGGACAATTGATAGACAGGAAAGGGCTGCAGGTCGGGAGTTTTTGTCAGCTAAAGGGCTCCCCAGTAAACTATTTTACTGATTGAATATTATCTATGATGAATAGCAATAGACTAATCAATTTTCTAATCTGTGATCTATTAACTGCAATATAATAGCAATGTGTAAAACAAACTTCAGCAAATCAGAACCAATAAAAACCTCATCCAAAGTAAAAACGTAATGGTTAGGAGGAATAACAGTGCATTTCATATGCAGGTAAACAGCATACTGAAGATTAATCTACTGAACCTTTAATGTATGATTTATACAAGCTTCTTTTATAGCCAGCATGGGCAAAAAAACAGATAACACTACAGACATATTCAGTAGTTCAGTGGGAGAATCAACAATGTTACGGATTAAATTAAATGTGTTCTGGCTCAGATTTTCTGCATAACTGATGTAGTTTCCCATGGTAAATAACCTGCTACGTGATAAGTAAGCGCTAACTTCACCGCGGCATAATTAATGTAACGTTACAGCTCATGAGGTTTTCATTTATGACGTACTCCGTCAGCTGAGAATCTGTTTTGCTCATAGATTGAATATCAACGACAGAGTGATGCCGTTTTTGAAGAAGTGGATTAGTAAACTGATCTTTTTTAGCTGTTTACAAGCCGTAACTTCTATTGAAAATTGGTCCGCACCAATAAGCTATGCAGCATAAATTACCATGGCGATCTAGAGCTAATTGCTCTAGTTCTTGTTATACACCCCTCAGCAATGAGGAAGGAGGAACAGCTTAGTCATTTAAAGGACAAACAAAGTGTACCTGAAAATGTCTTTAAGGTCTTTTACTTTCTTGTTGCCTGACTGGTTGTATTTACTGTCATCCAAGAATGCTCTGGCATAGGCCATGGGACCGGCATTCACCTGTAGAAAAACATGCCGGGGCGTGTTAAGCATTCTTTCACTCCATTCAGTGCACAAACAGATGCAACCACCAGCATGTACCATTTTTGCTTTCTCGTACCCCTCAAAGGATCTGTTCAGACTTGGCATTACAAGCGGACCGATCCAAATGTGGAATCACACACCTAGCAGTAGAGTGTGAGTGGACACATAAATATGTGCATAATTTGCATATAAAAAAATACATATTAAAATGAACAATCATTTTTGTTATTGTTATTGTTATTGCGTAGTTTTTGTGTCTACATTTCATTTGTAGGGAAAATCCTACCTCCAATGTGGCCCAAGACATTGGCATACACACTGCTAAAAAAATGTGGCCATACTTGGCACAGACTACTTGGGAATGTGGTCTGACCAAACAGATCTCAATGTCCTCAAAACGCCTTTCACACCGGTACTTAAGAGCGGCCTACTTGTGACCGGATCACTCAGGACACATGGTAATGCCAGGCGTGATCAGGACCATATGCTGACCCCAAGCGTGTTTCTTCTTTACACAAATGTGATATCTAGTCAAACTTTACAAATGAAAATATGTTTGTCTTTAACTTGGATGTGTCTCTGAGGGACTGGGACCTTGCTTTACCTGCACAGAGACGCAGCCCTGCAGTTTGAGTTGCAGCTGGATCATGTCCACCTCCTGACTGGAGCAGAGTTTGGTCAGCTCTGCTGTCCGCGCCTTCATTTCATCTATGGCCACATCCACCGGCTTCAACTCCAGCTGCTTCTCCCCCACCACCTCCACGCGCTTTTTAACATACGGGAAACTGTTGGTAGCTGGAGATAAGAGAGAACAGGACAAACTGGTTGGCGCATTGCATGCAAAGAACACAACATGCTTTGGGGTCATTTTCAGGTGATGCATGCTAGCATTCAAATGCCATGCCAGAAAGGCACAATGTGTAAAGGTTTTTGCAGCAGAAGTAACCAAAGCAACTGTCTTTTTTTTCTGCTGTTTAAGCAAATAGACGCTGTCAGAGAATTGTCTCTCTGCGTATAAAACTGGATGTTCACAATAACAACTGCATGTGTTAGGTTAATAAGAAAGAACAACAAGGCTTGAGGCTGCTTGTCAATAATATGTAATAAGCCAGAGGTACTTGAATTAGATGTGGCTGTGAGGGATCCCGGCTACAGTAACAAGTTGTTTTAATGTAAACTGCTAATTAGGAGGTTCCTAGACAATGGGTTAGCAGCCAAAGAATGCCCTGTAAGATAAGATTGAATTTTTTGTACAAACACCATTAACTATGACTTCAAATGGGAGAGATGAACAGCTGAGGTTTTTGCTTTGTAGTCTGTGTCATCATGACAGCAAAGATAAATGCATTATTAATCTGGCGTAGTTTCGAGAGATAGCTGTGTGTCTTTGGTGCATTTTAAGAGACGACACAGAAACTCAAATTATTTGTGAATGAGCGTGTGTTTATGTACTTGTGAGCACGCTTCTTCTCTTGCACTGCTCCTCCACCCCGCCGTGTTTCTTGCCCGACAGCGTGTACGGCGTCTCGAACACAAAGCGGTTAATGTTGTGGCACTTCTCGAAGTCAGTCTTCTTCTCCGGTGCCTCCTTCTCCTCAAAGTAGGCCTTGACAAATGTCACCTGGATGTAGGCAAACTTGGCATCCAGGTCTTTGGGGTTAACCTATGGAAAAAGTAATTACCTTTTATAAAATAAAACTGCAAAGACAGATACTGAGATAAGATAATTGAGGCTCGAATAGGAGTAAACTAAGTGTGATCTAAAAGCAACATTGCCTTTCACTAATATCACCACATCAACATTTTTGCACTTCATGTCCTTGTATTGCTGTCTTTGTTTTTTTGAACGTTGCTTGTATGTGTTACTTATCTGACTGCAGATCAAGTTTCCCATTTGGGACAATAGTGCCTGGACAAGAAAAAAAGTGACGAAACTGAACTGATATCACTATGGTGATAAAACATCCCTCTATTTAAAACACCTGACAACATCCAATGACTCACAATCAATGTTAAACCTGTCAAGTGAAACTCATATATGATACCTCCACAGAGAGGAAACTTGATATTCCCCACATTATGTTGGACAAGTGATATTTTCTTAAAAAGAAAAAAGCCAGGCTGAGATGCCAAATTACTTTATCATTTTTAACTGGATTTCGGCCATTCATTTACACCAAATACTATTCATTCCAAACATCTTCCACCTTTTCCTTCCCACATTTCTCTACCGCACCTTATTTGAGTCCTGTATTATCTTGACGTTTTCCGGCCCAAACTTTTCCCCGTAGAGTGTCAGCAGCCGTTGAGAGATTTCGGACAGGCCAGTGAGTTTGGGCTCTTTGTAAATGTACTCCTTCCCATCCTCCTCCTCGAAGAAGCCCTGCACAAAAAACACGTAAGTTCACTCTTACTCTTAAGTTCCCTCAATAAATACAACAAGAGACAGTTCACCTGAAGTGTGCGAGAAGAAACATGTACACAAAACACACAATTAATTTAGTAACGAGCATTTAATACAAAACAACTTAAGGTGCCAATATCATTATAAAGATGGCAGGATAGGACTTTTTCCATGTTGTTTTTGCCCTCTGGACAAGTAAGATGCAACACATCCACCACATCTGCATGACACGTTTTCTGAAAGTGTCTGTTTACTTCTAACTTCACTGCAGCTATTCACTTTCATTTAATACATCCAGAGTCTTGAACCTGGTTGTCGCTGAGTCATCACAAAGCTGTAGATGTAACCTTTGCATGTCTATAGTTACTGTGTTTCCCTCGGTTGCCAAATTATTTTTGTATACTTTTTTACTATCTAATTATTTTACTACCAGAATTTTTATTTACCAGAATTATATACACGAGATTGGAAATGGATTGTAACATTTGCTTAATGCAATGTCAACAAAAGGATTGAGATGTTTAAACATCCATTCTTTCTGTGTCATGAGGGCTGGGCATTTACTCTGAAATCCAATACACAGCATGTACAGATAGCATCATATTGCATTTGCTGTGCAATTTTTCCAGTCATTAAAATGACACTGAACATCCTGCTTTGTATTTATACAGTTAATGTAGTCTAAGGGCTGCAACCAACGATCTTTTTTTTCATTTTTATTTCATTTTCTCAATTAATCAATTAGTAGGTCTTTAAAAAAGTCTGAAAATGGTCCTAAAATGTCAATCAGCGTTTCCTAAAGCCCAAGGTGACACCCTCAAATGTCTTGTTTTTTCCACAACTCAAAGATATTTAGTTTACTGTCACAGAGGAGTGAAGAAACCAGAAAATATTTAATATTTAAGAACGTAGAATCAGAGAATTTTGTTGTTATGCTAATTAAAGCTCTCCCTTTATATGCAGTGGCGTGTTGGACCTTATGGTGGGCAGCCACACCCCACAGAGAAAGGACTGAACAATTGGAGAGCAGTTTGTTGGTTTTGTTAAACACTGAGAAACTGCCCGTATGTATCAAGTAGCTGGACCTCTGGGGGTGCACGTTTGTAATGGTTAAGCTGTGTTAAGTGTGAGCAGTCAGAGAGAATAAATATTGTTGGCTTGTACATTGTCTGTCTGCCGTGTTCTGTGGAGGGTAACTTGCGGTGGCAGCGAATTCTGCTACAGGGAGAGTGTACATAGTTAAGTGCTATTGCTGAGACATGGTCGCTTCTTTTTACCTGCTGGAGCGTAACAAAGCCTCAATGCACGAGTGGTACATGTGATAATCCCATTAATTCAGCTCCACTTGTGCAGTCGGCCCACCCAATTTATAGGAGTCACTACCACAGCAACAAGGACATGATCCCTCAAAGGCTCCCCACTGACCAAGAACGCCAACACGTTTTTTTTATAATTATAGCTGAAAATGTCACATACGCTACAGATGTGGATTCTTATCACTATCTGTAATCCACAACTGCTTTATACTTTAAATGCTGTATATTCCTTCAGTTAATTAAGTTTATACAGCCTGAAGGCAGCAGGGCAAATATGTGTGATAAATGTACAGCAGTGCAGAGCCATTGGCCAAGATGATCCACTGTAAATTGATTAAATCATGCAAATTAAACACATACTTGTGCACGCATCAAGCCTGTTGGTTCTAACGCTGTATTCTGTTACTTTGTGTGTGACATCCTGGGGATGGACATAGACACTTCAAAGTCTCATTTTAACTAATTATTTATTTGTCTTCAGTATATGTTAAAGTTTCCTGGAGAGGTGGGAGTTCCCGATTACTGCAATCCTATTTTGACTATTAACTGTGAGAATGATCCCCACCCCACCTATGCCATATACTGTACATTTCAATGTACCCAACCTTTTTGCGCAGAGCATTGTAATATGTGCTTAAGGTGCACTTTGTGCCTAAGGGGACTGTGTGTTTGCCGTTGCACTTTACATTGAAGAGCCCTTAAAGCTGCTTGACAACCTTACCTGTCCATAAAAAGCCACTCTGAAGTATGTCCCAAGCATCCTGCGGCCTGAGTGTATCACCTCCATTATCTTGTTGTAGGCTCTGTGCAAAGTGTCGTACAGTCGGCTTAGTTTCTGGAAAAACAAGACAGATGTCATCAGAGTTGGACTATTTCCTTAATGCTTGTTTAAACACCTAAGCAGCGTGTTAAGCAAGCCAGGGTGCCTTGAAAATACATTTAATTTTTTAATTGAGATAATGATTATGGCTATTTAGGCAATTACAAAACTCTTTGGTGATAGATGTGACTGTGAACATGAGCCTGTTGTGAGACTGGTAATCTCACATCTCGTTCTGATGTGTGTAGGGAGACTCCAGGCTCCAGTAAACCTGACCTTCCCCCATCCTGTTGTATTTTTTCAAAGCAACAAGGAAGAGCCATTGAAATAACTAGATAGCATCTAAGTTGCATTCCCAAAAAGTGAGACTGTGACATTAAAATATGTATTTGGAATGGTCAAACCAGTCTCAATTTATGTACCTAAAGTGGCTGCTTTTATATATCAACCTGCTGGGTGGAAGTCAACAAGTCGAGGAGTTTAATGAGTGGAAAATTAATATCGTAAACTTTACACACAAGTATTTATATCAATAAAATGTTTCTACAAACCAAAGACCTTACATAGGTGTGATTCCTAGACACTCATAAACAAGGGGACGTTGATTAATCACTTTGCAAGGAAAAATAAGAAACAGTGGCTGCATGTTTACGATCTATCTGTTTAAGGGATGTTGCCATAGTACCTCATACTCGTGACGCTTCTCGTAGATGGGGACAATAAGCTTGGCAATGTGCGTGATGAGCTCATAGCGTTCTGCTTTCCACAGTGCCTCCACACAGACCTCGAGGTGTTCGACGAGGACTTCCTAAAAAGGGGTAGAAAATGAAGAGGTCTCTTATTAATATGGATTAACATTATGAAGACATCAGATAGAATATTGAGATTCAAAGGTCCTTTATTATTCACATTTTCAGTAACATACTTGTATTTTGGGTTTCTATTAAGACATGTTTACATGCTTTAATGTTCAAAAACACACTTTTTTTCTACTGTACTGTCTGTCTTAATATACCTGTATTCCCCCTCTATTGGAAACTCTGTTTTAGGGCCTGTCACTTTAAAGCCCCATCACGAAAAAAAAATTCTGCTCTGATTGGTCAATGCATTCCCAGGTTTTCCACACCAGCCGTCTCAGGGTTTAAACACCGTTATTGCAGCCGGGGGAATGACTGTAACAGTACTGTAATGGCACTTTCTACCTATTGTGTATATGTAATAATAACAATAGTAATACATTTTTTTAAAGCGCCTTTCATGACACCCAAGGTCACTCCTCAAAAATATATATGTAGTATAGTTGTGACTTCACACCCATACATATGTCCTGACGGCTCGTTTAAAGGCGCAGTTTCTGAATAAAGGCTGGGGCAATTTCTCTGTGGATTGGGCATTTTGATACTTTACGTTAACTGTATTTATACAGCACCTCAACAGGTTTTACAATCAAAAAAGACATCTAATTTTTACAATATGGGTACTTTAAACCTGGGTATCATTTAACCTTTTTTAAATACTAGTGCTGATACAATACCCAAGGTACAGTGCCAAAACCAACACCAATACTATTTTTGATACCTTACTTAGAAAAACAAAAGTAGCTAAAGTGCTCAAATGTTAAATATTGTCTAAACACAAGCAGCCATGCATGAACTAACTAATAATCAAATAGAAATAGAGTTCAAATTAACCAGTATCTGATTAATTAATAACACAATTATACATTTGACCAGATATTCAGGGACAGTTTTTGATGCATGGTGCTACAGACACATTTTGCTTACTTACAAGTAAAGATACTGAGTTGAAATACTAGATATAGAATTACTATTGAGCCAGCTGCTTGTTTGTGAGGTACAATCAGGATATCTGAACTGACTAACTATGGCCTAGGTTATTTTTGTCACCAAATCCTGTCCGGACGGCCACACCTCAGTGTAATAGACATCTTGCATTCCAGTGTCTTCCCTCATGGCAGCTTCCTCTTCAATATTCAAGGTAATCTTCTTAAAGGCTGCAAGGCCGCTGGGGAAAAGCTCTAACAAATGAAAAGCAAAGACAAAGTAAAAATACTGGTTCACAGACTGTAGACGTCTAAAAACCTTCTACCAAATATTGTTTTTTTATGTAAGTTCTGAGGTTACAACAGGTGTAGCGTCACAGCAAATAGTTCTAAAAACATTTGAAACAATCATGAGTCATGCTAGAAAAATGGGTGCTGTCAATCCAGGAGTGGGCTTGTCAGATGGGTAGGGTGGCGGCGTTTGAAAAACATGTTACCTAAAGGGTTTTTCAGATTGGACACCTTCACTAGAAAATGGGGAAAGTAGCTAAGCTTTCTGGAGGGAAGCTCAGAAGCTTTGTGTGGGGAAGAGATTGGCTTATGGTGTTGTCATTTATACATATGTTGATATGGTTTTTTGTCTATTTTGTTTCTATTTTGTAGTTGAATATTGTATATTGTATTGTATTATGTGTTATTGTAGTTATTGTGTCATCTGTTCATCTGGGGGCGTGTTCATGTTGAGAGTTGTGTGTTCGTGACAAAACGTACAGTCACATTGAGTTGGAACAGAAACTTGTTTGTAGAGACATGTACTGGTGCCGTCTGACAAGACGGCAAACAAATATTTTCATAAGCGTTGGCTGTCAACCAACCACAAATTATCTTTGTCCGTTGACATAACTTAAAGATAAAAAAAA
>NC_048425.1:10482618-10487164 GCF_013103735.1 Etheostoma cragini
AGTAAGTAAATAGAATAGAAATAAAATAGAATAGAATAGAAAATAAAACCAAAACCAAAACCAAACCCAATCCAATGTTTTAGGATATTTGCTGGGTTTGTTGTGCTGTCTTCTCGTCTTTCCGCTGTGTGAAAATCCCTTTTAGCCTTGCTTGTAACATAAAAAGGTTAAATAAATAAATGCACTTAATCTCAAGCAAACAATGTATCATTTCGACCACCCAGGTTCCACTTCTGCATCAACCCAGACCTTTAACCTTCCTCTGGAGAGGAACTATAAAGCCTTGATTGTTATTACAATCCCATTAAAGTAGTAGTAGAAGAGCAGCGTTTCCCAACATTTCTTTTAAGACTTGACAACGTGTTTATTATATAACTACTATATTTATAAATAAACTTCAGCTTTTAAGTCAGTATCAGCCTCCCCTTGCTTACACTGAACTTGAAATGGCCAATGTTTACTTTTTTAACCAGAAATAGACTTTTTGTTGTAGCTTAACCAAAATAAAATGACCTGAGCTCTATATTTAATGTTGGATATTGTAAATACTGTAAATTTTGTATTAAGCCAACAGAACTCAACAGAACCCATGTTTGTATCATTCTGTGTTGGACCTAGGGCAGCAGTTCAACTATGTAAACCATGTAGGAATATATTTATTGATGTGTTAAAATCTTTTTTGTTTATTTTGTCCAGGAGGGACCAGGAGGGATACAGTTAGTAAGGCCAGAGACACCCCAACTCAGAGTAGTTTCCTGTAGTGTATCTGTGTCACGTGGGTTTCTCCCCGGCCACGCCTCTCTACAGGGTGGCTGCAGGTTTAATCAAGTCAAATTTAAGACTTCTTTTAGACTTTTTTAAGACCATTCTTAATGAAATTCAAGAGTTTTATCTTAACAGCAACAAAGACCTAAGGTAAAAAAGGTATCGCTAAACTTGCACCAAATCTGAAGAATAAATACGTTTTATGTCTGTGGTACAATCCGAAAGAGACTCATGCCAATACTATATAAGTTGTATATTGGTCTCATTTGTAGTCGTATTACAGTGAAATTATATCTGGACTGGCGAGAGAAAAAACTACAACACCACGGAATAATTTTAAAAAAGAGCCTTCGAGGTAGCATTGCATGGACGTAGGAAAATCAAGACCTATTATTATAATTATTTAAGATCTCGAACACAATACCAATTTAACACTTTTTGATTTAGAAATTTTAGACTTTTTAAGACTGCGGAAACCCTGCTTTAGGTGACTAGCGCCAAGACCTGTGTATTGATTCTAATAGGAGAAGCAAATGTGAACACGGATTATAAGCGATTCTTTTGCTCCATGGTCACCAAAGTAAATATTGTAGCCATTCTTCACAAGCCACACAACTCTTTAACATTCTGACACTAAAATGGCATTTTTCAGACGGACACATCAGGAGAAAATAAACTTAGTTTGAGAGCTGTTTCCGTCTCAGGACTAAATTCTCACCAGATCTGGCAACACAGACAAGCTATTGTCAACTAATGTTCGTGAACGCCCTAACAAAACAAATCACATTATGTTGAATATGTCCTTTAGCGGTGAAAATATGTAGTGTTAGCAAAATAAATATTAATAATTTATGCATGCAAATATGACCTCAAATCGATCCACATTCACTACACAAGGCCACGCCCATTTAGAAGACGTTTCATGTCATTGGTATTCTTTAGTAAAGAATTAGAGGATCTTTGGGAATGCTTCCTTAAAACAACAAACTGAAGGGCTGATTTACTGTGTACTACCAGAGTATTACTGTAGTTACACTTTCTGGTACAGTGTTTGCTTTGGTGTGGCCACTGAACAATGTGTCACCAAAGCCATTAGTCACATCACTTTCACTATAATTTTTTGAGTGCGTGTTTGACAGTGTTAGGGAATTTACTTTTAAAAAGTAATTAGTTAAAGTTAAAAAAGTTACGTTGTTAGTACCGCATTAATTTATAACGCCGTTATTCCCATCACTGGTGTTTGATAGTGTTTAGTTTAGTATTTCCTAGTTTAGATTTCAGTTTCAGAGAGTTAGTTTAGGTAGTTTAAGTTTGTTATTGTCATGGCATATACTATTTTCCTAGAGACAGCTATCTGGACACAGCTAAAAATAAGAAAAATCTAAACAATAAGAGACAGACAGGTGAACATATGACACAAAGTGAAACAGAGATCATTCAAAGTGTTTCTGCTGATACCTCAGACAGATCTCCATTCTTGAGGTGTGCTCGCGCCATGCTGTCCAGCCAGGTACGTCTCAGTTCGGGCGTGCTGGCGTAGGACCGGGCCAGGCTGTATTGGAGATCCAACAGCATCTCTGGGTCTTTCTCGTGCTCCCTCATCTGGGCTGTGGCCATCAGCACTGTGCGGATGCGTTTGGTCAGACCCTTCACTTCAGAGGGGAATGCCGTCGACTGCATTGTGCAGAAACGTGTTAACGCACGCACACAGGAAAACATGATTGAATCTATTACAAAAAAATACAAGCAGGGCTGTTTTCCTACACATATTGTTAATGTTTACCATACCTTCATGGCCTTGTCACTATTTGCAAAGTTGTTGATGATAGAGAGAGACTCCTGGAAGCGTGAACTGCCGGACAGCGCCACATCGGAGATCAGCTGGCTTACAGCAATGATGATCTAGGCAAGCAAGAGCAAAGAGAGGGGATGGATCAAAAAAAGACAAACAAGGATTAAAGTGTTAAATAGAGTGCATGAGGAGAAGCACAAAACGAAAGGAGGCTAAACACAGATCCAAATGAAATTTAGTTTATGTATTGACCAGAGTCCAGTGAAAGCAAATTCTGCTCCTGTGTTAGCAGAGAAGCTGGAAACACAGCAGTCTGTGTTTAAACTGGTCAAACGCTATCGTAACATTCTCCACCTGCCTAACAAAAGCATATCTAGCACTCAGAGGAGTTTATGTGGACAAAATCCTAAATATCAGGTTGAATAAGACTGGAAATCATGACAGACGTTGTTACAGACCACCAAGTGTGTTAAATGTTGACAGCATGGCTGTTATATCACATATACAGTGCAAATAGAGGCCAGACTTTTAGAGGGATGACATGTTTCCTCTGTTTCTTCCTCTGCTTCAAATGCCCACACACGCTCCACTTTACCTGCAGGTGTGTGCGTAGGAAGGTCTTCCTCTTGGTGTACTCGTAGTTGTTTCTCATCAGCAGGTAGAGCAGGGCTGACACCTCGGCCCTCAGACATCCCAGCTTGGAGACGCAGCACTTGAGCACCTCGCAGCACAGAGCCTCGCACAGCGTGACGCGGCCCTTGAACAGCACCGATGGGAACTGACGGGACAAGGTGTTAGTATATTAAACGACAGGGGTGCCGTTAGAAAAAACACTTTACGTATGTAGGTAGAAGAGCAGGAAAATGTCATTGAGACATTAGAAAGGAACCGGAGCAGTGTGTCCCAAAAAACACCGGGAACCTAAAAAAGACTGTAATATGAGGCTTTTTATTTTTCGAATACATTGCAGATTTGTTTTTAATGCATGTCCATTCATTCCGTGTATAATCTGTTATTTCTGCAAATAAAGATTAGGCTCCAATAATATTATTAGTATTCTACCCTTTGTAGAATTAGATTACAGGAGGAGGTAGGAGTGTTTCAAACTTGTGTGATTAAAACATTTCCAATAACTTCAAAATTGACGACATATTTTTGTTTAACTAAATAATTCTGCTTCAATTCATTATGTTTTGCATCCAGTCTTTCAAAAACATTTTCACTGCAAATTAGGCGTCAGGGGTTAACCTGCTCTCCCCCCGGCTGCACACAAAGGGAAGCTGACATCTTTATTAACAGGGCGACATTTATACATCTAAATTGATGGATTTTGTTTGAAGATTATTATTATTATTATTATTATTATTATTATTATTATAATTGTTATAATTATTACAAAATGAAATATGGCAATAGACATTCATCCCATTCATTCCCACACTATGTTCAAACTTTATTCAATGCTATGATTCGATGCCCTTCTTTATCCTTTCACCATTTTATTTGTGACGTTTGATTCAGAGTTTTGTAAGTTTGAATGTTATTTGTCTAAATGTTGGAATTTTACTTCTTCTTGTATTGTCCTGTGTAGGCAGGGTGCCCATGCAAAGAGAGTGAACTTTATTATTATTATTAATCCTTTATTTAACCAGGAAGTCCCATTGAGATTCAGAATCTCTTTTACAAGAGAGACCTGGCCAAGCTAGCAGCCAAATCACAACACATACATAAACACCAAGTTAAATTTTCAAGGTAAAAAAGTACAAAATGTTAAAAAACACAATTAGACTCTCAAGAAAAACAAGAACATGTCTCCATCACAACCGTCCTAACAATAGTTTTAAATTCATTAATGGACATAAGGGTTTCTAACTTTAGTACTTTCTGTAGATTATTCCCCCCCCAAGGTGCTGAATAATAGAAAGCAGTTCTTCCTAATTTGGTTGCAACTCGTGGCACGTTAAACAGCAACCACTTTGAAGAGCGTAG
>NC_048425.1:10487264-10512940 GCF_013103735.1 Etheostoma cragini
GTAGCAGCAGTGATAGTGCTATGGCCACTTCTGAACCCTGACTGAAAATTATTGAAGATATTTTTGTCAGCTAAGTACTGTTTTAACTGTATATCCACAAGTGATTCAAAGATCTTTGACAGAACAAAGAGTTTTGATATTGGACGGTAATTATTCAGTTCTGATGAGTCTCCACCTTTATGTAGAGGGAGAACATAGGCTGCTTTCCAACTTTTGGGAATGGAGTTGGAAAGAAGACTCAAATAAAAAATATGCGCTATAGGCTCAGCAATCATATCAGCTGACACTTTTAACAGAAAGGGATCCAGATTATCTGGACCTGCAGACTTTTTGTGATCAATGTCTCTGAGAGCTTTATGAACTTCTGACACTGAAATCGGTTTAAAATGAAAGTATTCCGGATTTACATTTTCAGTTTCAGATGCTGACATGGCAGGACATGGGACAGATTTATTGACGGTTTGATTAAATATGAATCCCGCCTGAACAAAGTGTTTATTAAACTGATTGACTATAGCTGCTTTGTCCTTTATTTCATCTGAACCAATGAAAATCTGTTCAGGGAGGTTTGAGGTCACATGTGCACCTGACAAGGATTTAACTGATTTCCAAAACTTTAAAGGATTGTTTAAGTTTTCTGTGACTGATCTCATTAGATCACCCAGTTAATTAAAAACCTTAATTAATTATTGTTTACTCTTTCTGTTGTATGTTGTGATTTTACTCATTTTGTTAAGCACTTTGGATACCTGCTGGTAGTTGTAAAGTGCTATATAAATACATTTTGATTGATTGAATTAAGGTTGAACAAATTATAAATTGTGTCTTCGGGATTTTCTCTGTACATGGGACTGAATCATAATAAACTACAGAAACCTCTCCCACTCTTACTGTAACCGAAACAAAACATGCCAGAACAGAGTCTACCACGCTGCTCTCCTGTGATTCATCACACAAGCAGCCTAGTAATACCGCTGATACTGTACTATCAGTTGTATCAGTATAGAAGTGGGTGGTCCCTTCCCTAGGGAACTTTCTTCCACTCCCTTAATGAACTGTGTGAATAATACATTTTAAAATAAGAAATATTAGGAGTACAAAGGCAGCAAGTGAATGACTAAAACAAGGCAACAGCAACAAACACAGGGAAACAGGAAATATTTACTTTAAGCGTCCGCTTTTTTCCTCAATGATAAATGACATTTCCACTCAATAGTGCTTCCTTGTTTGATTTGTATAAATAGCACAATGAGAGACCCCAACACACGTAGGTTGGACAAGTGACAACATACGTCACTTCTGTTTGTTTAATCGTGGTGGGAAATGTTGTTGGCAGCGTCCAAACAACAAAAAAATATCCCAGCCTGGATGTGTGCTTTTGAGTGTCGACATACCTTGTTGATGAAAGCCCTGAGCGCGGCAAACACGTGTCTGAGGGCGGCTTCTGATTGGCCAACTTTGAGGAAGGTGAGGTAAACGTCAAACACCTTCTTCATCAGGGGGTTGTGACCGTCGCTGTCTAGCAGCTGGGTCTGACACACACACGCACGCAGGCGCACACACACACAAACACACACACACACACACACACGTCATTATTATGTATGTTCATTTTAGTCCATTGTCAGTATTGTACTGACAAAAAGCAGGTAGACCCACATGCTTGCAGCAATGACTGTTTCTTTTAATATCTCGCCATTCAGGTTTAGTTTGTGTGTGTGTGTGTGTGTGTGTGTGTGTGTGTGTGTGCGTGTGTGTGCTGACCTTAAAACACTGAGTGAAAAGAGAGAGGACATCCAGGACACTAAGGGACACCTCGGTGGAGATGTTGCCCTCCAGCAGAGCCTGATGATGGATCTCTGCCTCTGATGGCCCGGTCCCTAGAACACACACAGACCACACACAGTTGAAAAAAAGAACTTCAAAACACAGTGTCTGGTAATGGTTCATATACAGAATACATAAATAAAGAAGAAGAAACGCATCCATTACTCAGTTCTGTGTAGAAGAAGCTGATGATTACCACAGTATCAACACTGTTCCTGATGTCTGCCCTGCTCTGAGGGTGAATCTAAGATACCCTACCCTACTAAAAATTAATATTTTTTGCTACGTTTACGTTTCGCGTGCACAGTATTCTGGGGTTGCTGAGCCCTTAAAATGGAGACATTTGGGTCACTGCTTCCCCCGTTTCGGTTTGAAACCTCTGGGGTTGCTTTGTAGCCGAGGCATGAACAAAAAGAGACTTTTGGAAACAGCGATGCTTAACGTTACATACTGTACCTTTCGGTAACAGTTTCACCTCGTCATCAGTCCAAGCAAATGAATGCCTGCTCTTACTTTTCGCCTTTGTTGTTCTTTCTCCTCCTTTGTTTAACTGCAGATAACGTCAGACAGTCTGCTTCCTGTGTACACCAGCATGCGCATGCCCGGTGAATGCTCCTGTGATATATGGGTTGTCAGACGTGTTATTATGAACAGAGATTAGTTCTGCTACGGAGCTTAAACTCTTGGACGGAGATTACCAATGTCTCAAAATGCTACTACACTTGAGTGCCAGTTCTCCAAAGTTCTACTCTATGTTTACTTTTGCAGAACGACAGCGGAAGAAAAAAGCTGCATGTAAGACCCAGAGTTAGAAAGTTGTTGGAACAATCTGTCCCGTACTTTAAAACATAGTTTAATTAATTCGTAATAAGTGTATTTGCATTAACGTTATTGGAGTTTTACAATTTTTTTTTTTTTGAAAAGGTCAGAAGGAAAAGGACAACCATATTTTAAGGGGGAAAAGGGCTAATTTTGCAACATCATGCACACACAGCAGTGGAGTCTGTGACACACCAGAAAATGAAAAACATATACAACAGACATGTGTTTAGAAAGAATGGAAAATGAATGCAGCACAGGCCAAAATCTGCTTATATCTTGTCCCGCCATCTAATGGCACCAGATCCTAGAATAACCGTAACAGTAGCCAGCATGGGCTTCCCAGGGGATGATGAGAGATGTGGTGTCCTTTCGAGACTTAGCTGAATCTTGGATCCTGGCGGAATTCAACTGGGTGACTCATTTTCTGAGAGCCGCACATTCTGCTTCATGATGAATTACGCACAACCTCGTACGATTTCATGTGACAAATGAAAGATTCTTTGAGTTTTGGGTTTTACACCAGCAAACTGTGTGTGTGTGTGTGTGTGTGTGTGTGTGTGTGTGTGTGTGTGTGTGTGTTTCTAACATTTGTGCTTAATTTTCTCCAGACCATGCAAGATTAATTTTGCATTAACAAATCGTGCGGCCGTCTCCTTACTCAGGGTTCAAAGTCTTTCTTACGTAGTCATGTTTAAACAAGACTTTCTTCCAGGTTTCAACACTGACATTTTGTTTGGTTTAGTCAGGCTGAAGTATTAGACTGTTAGAGATTAGAGAGAAAAAGTGGTCTGCTCTGCCATAAAAGCTGTCATTGTCATCACAAGTGTCTTTTGACTTTTTCCTGATTATAAAAACATAAGAAATAAGATAACACAAAGGAATGAATTAAATTATTGAAAAGGTTACTAATAATAATAATAATAAAAATAATAATAATTTATACTTTATTAATCCCACAAGGGACATATTTGACTCTGTTAGAACACACATTACACACAGGACTGAAATATACACACATGCTCAGTACCTATTCATGCACTAATGGAGAAATGTCAGAGTGAGGGCGGTGGACAGCTGAGGTTGCCTTGCTCAAAAACACTTTGGCAGTGCCCAGGAGGGGAATTGGGCACCGTCCCATGCCAGTACCACCACCGTACTTTGGTCCGTATGGTGACATGAAACGGTTCCCAACCCAACTCCCTACAGACGGAGGTATAGCCACCACTGCCATTGTACTTTTCTGTTTGGTTGGAGGTTGTTTACTGTTGGGTTTGTCCATGTCACATTCAGCATGGCTTTGTTTTACTGGTCCAGTAATTTCATTATAATTTCCTAGATCATTTCCTGGGTTATGCAATTTGCCACTAATCAAAGAGACAGTAATAAGTACCGACTGATTTTTTAAAAGTTTTTTGGAAATTATATATTAGTTACATGGTTGTGTAGAGAAAACAGACTTCCACAACGCCATTTAACCCTTTGCAAAAATGAATGTATTACTGGAAACTTTATTTTCCATATTGTTTAAATAATATACTCTCCTGTAATTTACAGGGGCTTGAGGAAGTTTACACACCCCTGCTAAAGTTGATTAAAAATAAGAATAAACATCTTTTGGAACTGGTTCTCAATGTCTTAATTCAAATGAATTAGGAAAATCCATATCCCCATGTCTATCTCCATAGAGATGAGGAACTTTTCATAAGATCATCTCTCAATGCAAATCATAAACCAGCTATTAAGCTAACTGAAATAATGCCATGTCATATCTATGTGATGATGGGGGGTTAGCTTAATTCCAAACGCTAAGGGAACTTTATTAGGAGACTTAGTATCCTGGATCCATGAAATTACTGGCCTTTGAAAATAAAAATGTGCTTGGCTCTGTGGGAATTTAACATAGGGGTGTGTATACGTATGCACCCTGTATTTTAAGGAAGAATATTTATTTATTTACAATATATTATTTGTTCACAAAGAAAACTGGTGTCCTTAAAAGGTTGGATTTTCTTTTTTTTAAATTAAGGCATTAAGATAAATTTCCAAAAGATGTTTTTTAATTCCTCTTTTTAATCAACTTTAACATGGGTGTGTAAACTTTCTCAAGCCACTGTACATCTACATTGAAAAACACCTTCTCAACAAGTCCTTTTAATGAACCTTTCTAGGACAGTACAATTACATAACAGTTCCTTTGTTACTGGAAAATTATAAAGGGCATGAAAATAAACACACGATAAAATGTGACCTAAAGTTTTGCATATGAACTGGTTTGTGTGGTTACCGATATTGAGAGTGAGGGAGGTTTCCATGGTGCCAAACTGGTGTAACTTCGTCTGCATGAGGCTGGCTCGGTTGCAGCGCATAGCCGGCATCGTCTGTGACTTCCTGTCTGAGGAGAACAGCTTTGGCATGCATATGTCCTGACTCCTGTATTAAAAATACATCCACAGAGAGAGTGCATTTATTTGTATGAAAGAGAAGAGAGGGAGATACAGAAAGGATAATGAGAGCCTGCAGTTATGTAACCTATTATATTAACATACAGTAATACGCAAAGATCTAAGACTTTTTCTATGAACACAAAAGACTGATTTATCTCAAATATTGTTCACAAAACTCTGTTAGTGAGCACTTCTCCTTTGCCAAGATAATCCATCCACCTCACAGGTGTGGCATATTAAGACCCTGACCTGGGACCTATTAATGACCTGGTGTTGTCTGGGCTTTCCCTTTAGTCTCATCATACAACAACATAGTGTTTCTGGAAATTACACAAGTCACCACAGATCCTAATTTAGTAATGTTCCTGGATTGGAAAGAACATGAACGTTATTCTCAAGAGACAAGGATTGATTACACCTAAATTCCAAATTGTAAGCCGAACAAGACAGATCATGACCAAACACCCATCTAAAAAAAAGAGGGATCTAATAATAAAAAAAAAAAACAGTGCTGTTGGTTTTTCACACTTACCGGACAATGTTCCTTTTCCCAATGTAACGGAGCTGAACCACACAGATCCTGCAGGGAGAGTGAAAATAATAGAAAATATTAGCAGGAGCTCGATTAACTTTTATGTTTTCAGTCCTGGTATTTTTCTATAACTCAAGTTTACTGCATGAAAACAGTCCATTGTGGTGTTTTTTGCATACTACTCACTCAAGCAAGCTGAGGAAGTTCATAATGTCTTGAGGGCTGATTTTGTTCCAGTAGGCCATGAGAGTGTCTGTGGACAAAAAGAAAGCCATGTGTTATTTTTTTAACCAACCACTAATCAATGTTTTGTCAGATGTGAATAAATGAGTCCCTGTTGATATTAGAGGTATGTAGCTAAACTGACTAAACATCCTAAATAGGACGTGGCTGGCTGACAATAATAAGTCAGTTGTTGTTTGTGCAACAGCCAAGCCAAGATTCTGAGTAGACTCTATCCTGAAATAGCAGAGGGGACAGTTATGTCATATCCTGTGTGTAGTGAATGGAGGCCTGACGTGAGGTTAGAGATAATCACTGACCCTCGGACAGGGTCTTGACAATGTGCAGGAAGGAGAGCAGGAGGCCCCTGATCTCATACTGTCCTAGTCTGCCGATGGGAGGCATGGGGCTGCTGCTCATGGTGGAGCCACGTCTCTGCAGCTGGAACAACACGCACACACACACAGACACACACACAGACACACAGACACACACACACAGACACAGAAAAAACCTCAATGGTGAGATATTAAAAGAAACAATTATTGCTGCAAGCATGTGGGTCTACCTGCTTTATGTCAGTGCAATATCAACAATAGACTAAAATGAACAATACATAACAATAAACTTTATCTATATAACACTTTTCTGAAATTGGCTACAAAATGCTTTACAAAATCATTTGAAATAAAAAAGAAAGTAACA
This sequence comes from Etheostoma cragini, assembly GCF_013103735.1. Classification (NCBI taxonomy): domain Eukaryota; kingdom Metazoa; phylum Chordata; class Actinopteri; order Perciformes; family Percidae; genus Etheostoma; species Etheostoma cragini. The sequence continues at coordinate 10,493,817 of NC_048425.1, forward strand.
TTTCTAAAAGATTTCCCAGAAAGTCAAATAATGTCATTTAATGTGGTGTTTCACAGATGTGTGATTAATTGAACAATGGAGCTCTATGACACAGAGGGATGAGACATACCAGTCGTTAGTTAGTACTTGCTAGAAAGAAGTGTATATTGTTCCTTTAGGTCTGCACATGGCATTTGTTGACAGTAAGAAAAATATAGAATTTCGCCGGCCTTATCCTTTTACAATTAGTGTGCATAGAGGATGCTACTATAGATTCAACTATTCCAGCGAGAGAGAAACTCCATGTAATGATGTCTATAGATTCTCGTGTCCACAAATGGTCTGCACATTAATGATATTATAGCTGTATGACTCATTTTAGATGAAACTTACAAAGGAGCAACATGTTTTTGTAAGACTAGCGCGTCTCAAACTGTTTACAAAATGGAACTATCTGGAGTTTTCAAGCAGAAGTGAGGAGAACATCTGCACATTAGTTTGTGTAATAGGTCAAGTTCAGGAAAAGATGTGGCCTAGAAGTGACACAACTTTGCAAAAGGTTTTGACCACTAGTTTTAAATTACCAGCTACCATAAACCAAAAAACGATGTGCTGAAAAATGCTGCAAGTTTGTATTTATACAGGTGATAAATAATCCACTCCAGTCCTACTTTATTCAACAGCTGGATCCATGACGAGACGGCGGATGCACACAAAGCTCCGTCATCAGAGCAGGAAACGTCTTTTCCAGTATAAACCTAGTAGCATGTCTCCTTCAGCACAAAAAATGTGGCGTCTCTCATGTGGTGTCTCTCATTCCAAAAGAACATTAAGATCAAATCAGTGGTTGTCTTTGGCGTATGTACATGAAGATTGATTCAATGCAATCCCATCTTATTTGATGTGCAGCGGTTGCACAGCAGGAACAGTGAAGGACTTGTTATGTTTGCCTTGTGTTCATCGACAGCAGCCACTTCACACTGAGTGGGCAATGTGGTACTGTTCAAAAAGAAATGTTTTCTTTAAAAAAAATTACTTTCATGACAGTGTGTTACGAGAAAATGTACTGTGGAGTCTTCAGATTTGTATCCAAAACAGTGTGTGTACGTGGCATGAGTCTTAGCCAGTTGGTTATGAACAGAGTTGGACAAATCCTGCACAAAGGGTTTGACAGACCCCCCCCCCCCCCCCCCAAATCAAATTTTTCAAGTGCAACAAAGCAAAGATAGGCCCATGTGCCAGGCTCTGCTGGGGCTACTTATTATGACGTTTTTGGTAGTGGGGCGGCAGACGTGAAATGTTCTCACCTCAATGCTGTCTGGTGTTCCTGAGTCCATAAACAAAGAGCATCTGGAGTCGTCTCTCCTCACAACATGGCCGTTCTGAGCGGGCAGACCTGGAGCCAACACAGTGCAGTTTTATTAATGCCAATTGAAAGCAGCACAGGAAGCGATACCTCAAATTCACAATTGCACATTTATTTGATCCAAAATAGACACCAGGCGCACTGGGCACACCCATTAGTACTGTATTATTGGCTTCCCGCATAATATCTGACAGATACACAGATCTTAATAAGCCACGCATCAAGGGATAAGTCTACTGATTTTCAAACAGCAAGATCTGTTTACTTCTCATGGGAAATAATAGTGACCATGTGAACCCACATGAACCCAGCTGTAAGAAGTCTTCCGTGGCTCTGGAGAGGCATCGTAAAATCTCAGAACATAACTCTAAGTTATGTCACCGGGGAAATTAAGCTATTGACCTGCATTTGGGAAGATCCTGAAGAGACTAAAGTTCAGGATATTTTCTTTTCTCTTTATCTATGTGTTGTGAGCTCTTGGATACACTGAACCTTTTCACAGATTAATATTTTAAAGGTCCCATGTTGTAAAAAGTGTGATTGTTTTAGCATGAATGTTTTAGTATTAAGCAGTTCAAGGGGCTTGCTGTAAAAGTATCAAAATGTTCAATCCACAAAGAAATGCACACAGCCCAAAACTGTGCCTTTTAACGAGCCGTCAGGACTCCTGTACGGGTGTGAGTTACAACTATACTACACATAGTATAGTATTTGGGGTGGCAGTAGCTCAGTCCGCAGGGAAGGGAGGGTTGCTGGTTCAAGCCCCCATATGGACCAAAGCATGGTGGTGGACTGGTAACTGGAGAGGTGCCAGTTCACCTCCTGGGCACTGTCAAGGTGCTCTTGAGCAAGGCACCGAACCCCCAACTGCTCGGAGCGCCTTTGCATGGGCAGCTCCCTCACTCTGACATCTCTCCATTTAGTGCATGTATAGGTACTGAGCATGTGTGTGTAATTCAGGCCTGCGTGTAATGTAATCATATGTATCAGTCCCTTGTGGGACTACTAAAGGATAGATTATTATAGATAGATTATGTAGGTAGAAAGTGTCATTCCTCGACTGCAATGATGGTGCAGAGACTCCGAGAGCACAGAGCCGGAGGACCGGGAAGCATTGACCAATCAGAGCAGACTGGGCTTTTTGTTTTGGGAGGTGGGCTTAAAGAGAGGGTGAATACAGGTATATTTAGATACACAGTATGGGACAAATAATGTATGTTTTTATGTATTTATATATTAAAGCTGGTAACTATTAGAAACCTGTCTAAACCTGAAAGTTTGCATAATATGTTACCTTTAATGCACAATGGGAAGATTCCATCAAAACCTCTACCTCAGTTCAACAGTTTAATCAGAATATAAACTAATAAAATGACATGATAGTGAACATAGATTAAAAAGCTTGTATGTTGCACTCAATGTCTATTTCTGACTGCTTTTTTTTTCTTCCTTTTTCCGTAAAAAAAACAAAGACAATAACAACAACATAAATCACAAGATACCTCACAAACATGCAATATAATAACAGACATTAAAGACTATGCAGTCAAGTTGTTGCATAATGTATTCTCTATACATTCTTAGAGTCCACAGGGTGCCTTGACCATAGTCTAAGCAAGCCCCACAGTAAGCAAATCTAGAAACTCCTTCAGCCAGTTATCCTGTTATAGTAGTCTAATTTGCGTTTTCCAATTCACAACACAATTTTCTGAATACAACTACACTGAGAAATACAGAGAGAGCTGTGTGGAGCTGGTAGTCCTAATAAGCTGTATATCAACTCATTTGGCAATGGCTTTAATGTAATGGATGTTCAACAATATCAAAAACCTACGCATTAAAGTTTTAAGGAATATGAACATTTTAAAATATTTATTACCTCAGTCCAAAATCTCTTTAACAATGGACAAGCCCACAAGTAATGCATAAAGGTACCACGCCTACCACAGCCATGCCAGCACAGTTCCACTGCATTGGGTCCATTTTTTTGAAACCTATGTGGTGTAATATAATCTTCATTTGTGTAACTTTATACCTTACACAGTTGGACATGGATGTTGAAAGTACTTTCAGTATAATAATAATAATAATACATTTTATTTATAATGCCCTTTACATTTCAAAAAGAAATCTCAAAGTGCTACAATTAATAGGGAGTTAAAAACAGTTTCCAGAGTACGATAAAATTTACAAGGAATAATAAAACTAAAATTAAAACAATTACTGTTTAAAAGGCCAAGGCAAATGCTATGCAATAGAGATGAAAGATTTGGGGGGGGGGGGGGGAATTTGACTACAATTTTCCTGCCAGAAATTGCAATTACGATTCGCAAATTTTTCTTTTAGCTACATACCGTATTATACTCGTAACACAGAGTTTCCCTTCGGGAATCAATAAAGTATTTCTGATTCTGATTCTGATTGCACCCTCTGCAATCAGGTTAAATAAAGTAATACAAAAATAAATGAAATATCAACTGAAATAGGAGATTTTTGTAAACAATCTGTGATATGTAACATTATTCCAGTATTTATCTTATGAAAAAACAGCAAAAATCTAACTGAAAACAGTAACAAAAAATGTTACATCAAATGTTACCAAACATTTAACTTAATATTTCACATTCTATTGGCTAATCACATTCTTTCTAATCGCGATTTGGATTTGAAAACGATTAATCCTCTGGTAAGTGCTATGATGTATGCAGCGCCCATTCCCAAAAAAAGAAATAAACAATGTACAGCTAGGGCTGTTTGCAGAGAGAGGGAGAGAGTGCTGCTAATGGACCAAGATGTGTGTGACATAAATTATGCCTCTGTGGGGATGGTAATGGATGATCTGTAAACAGGAAGAGGCCAAATGCCTTGTGTACTGGGAAGTATCTGCAGTTCTGAACTCACCATGGTCTCTCTCAATTGCAGTGCTGATTCTCCTGCTGTCTGTGGAGCCGGTTGATATCAGGTCATCTCTGGAGCCCTGGACAACCACAAGATAGAAGAAATAAACTCTGTAAACTTATGTTAACTGTTACATACTGGAACAGTTGCTTCATCTTTTAGTCAAGTCAGATTTCACTATAAACAATATGTGAAAGTCATTTTTTTAAGGTACAAACTAGGGCTGGACAATTAAATGAAAAATGCATCAACGTCAAAATTCTGCAGCTGTTATGGACGTATTTTTCACATGACAATAATTTTGATATTTTTTATCAAACTAAAATGTGACTTTTTCACGAGACATTTTCATTTCAAGAAATGTGTGCTTTCATTCACACATTTTCAATAAATAGCCCGCTTTGTGAGTTTCTTTCAATTATTTTTAAATCACAAAAATAAGCACTCTTATAGAAAAAAAATATCTCACCTTCAATATTTGAACCTAATTACAGTACAAAGCTTGCCAAAAAACTATGAGGACTAAAGAAAAGAAAAAAAAAAAAAAAATTAAACCTTTTTTCAATTATTGAGGTAAAATGTGCAATTAACCGTGATTTTGATTTTAGGTCATATCGTGCAGCCCTAGTACAGACACTCTCAGACTGATACCATTTTAAAGTTATTTCACTAAACAGTCAATGTGAAAACACACCAATCTGTCTTTTTTGACAGCTATAACTGTGAGTCTTTCCAAAGAATTTGGAGCACTGTCAAATGTGCTTGTTAAAATCTTCTTTATTAGGGCGCCCGGATAGCTCAGTTGGTAGAGTGGGCGTCCATATATAGAGGTTTTGAGTCAAGTTATGAATCGTGATTATGATTGTCTCCTCATGATGACAAAAACAGAGCAATGGAGAAAAACAATTATTTTGCACATTACGTTTTGCAAGTAAACTCTTACTTTTTGCTATATATGACAAAAAAAGTTCAACCAGAAAAAAGTATTACGAGATATTTCAAAGCTCAAGACGTTGTCTTTGTTCATTTGTTGAACTGTTTTGATTGTTTTTTAATTCAAAAATTGCAACATCTTTCAAAAAGAGTAATTGTGTCAAATAATCGTTATTTCAATATTGACCAAAACGATTGTGATTATGATTTATTTCCATAATTTGGCAGCCCTAGTTCCAAGCCACAACTGTCTTCGTTATGTGCATATGATTTAAGGCGCATTTGTATTTGAAACAAGCTTCCCGTTCACCTGATGATTGAGGCTTGAATTTTCAGATGTTTCTTAATGTTATAAACAAGACATTTTGAAGGGAGTAGATGGCAGTGTTGCCAGTTGGTGTGCAGTAGGTGTGCAGATTTTAAAAGGGATTAAGGAAAATTGTTAATCACAAAAAAGAAAGCAATAACTGAGCACTATGTAACCCTGCTGTGGACATCCAGGGTTCCGAGGAGACTCACATTGAGGCCGAGCCCGGGGCTGGAGGTGTGCGGCTGGGCAGACAGCTGCTTCAGGTTCTGGTAGAGTAGCTCAAAAAGTGGCAGGTAGAGCATACAAATCCTGGCCTGCTGGTTCTGGAAAATTAAATATGACTAGATGAGTTCTTTATGTAAATGAATGCATTGATCAAACTGTCAAATGTCTGTATAAATACTGTAAAGTGACATTAAATGAAGTTACAGGGCCAGACAAAATGACCACACCTGTAATAAGAGAAGACCGTTGTAGGTTCAAATTAAACACACAGTTGTTGCCTGCACACACACTATTCAAAAGCCAACTGCGGCCAGCTGCTATCAATGGGCCATGGACTCTTAAAACTAGCTTGTTTGCATAACAGACACCAGAATTTTGTTGGAGGGGTGAACACACAGTTAGACCGCAGTTAATTGCACGTACAGATGGGGATCTGTGCCCAACTTGAAGCCTATGAAACATTAACTTTTTGGGTGCAAAAAAGAAGGATCTAATTCAGATAGGTTGCACTGTAAGATGTGAGCCAATGTGTGCATTTTTTATACTTCAGTGATTGCTTCAGCTAAAATGTAACATAGATTATTAACTGAACAGCACGGCACTTTGACTTTTACTTAATCAGGTCAACATCTGACCTAATTCCATGTTGAATTAGTAATATTTATTTGGGATCTCTTAAACTTCTGTAAATGATGAATATACTGTACACACTATTGCATGACTTAACAGGTCATTTGGTCTCATATTTATATGGTCCCATGACCTTTAAAAGCCAGGCGCGTTTGTACCTTGGCACATTGCTATTATATTTTTATTTCTAATCTTTTACATGTGCGTGTGCTGCTGCGCTTCCCTGTGTGTGTGTAACAAGCACAGTGTGTGCGTGCTGTGCATAAGCTTAGGCACTTTTTACTAATGCACTGTTAAAATAACAATGAGATGCTGCACTTTTGACTTTAGACCAGGTTTTTGTTGGTCAATGGCGCAATCACTTCCAGCTGCCTCAAGATAGCAATACGCCAAGAATTCACCCGAACGCCCCTCCCTATAAGACCAGTAAGCCAGTGGGCGCAAAGATGGGTGCAGCTGCATTTGCTATTTAAACGACTCAGCCGCTGGATAGGAAAGTGACAACTGCATTGGTCTTAAACTAGCAAAGACACTTGCGTCAGGCTTTGCGCTGCTCTGGGTGTAAGATATAGGGCCAATAAAGTTCAGTGTTATCAGTGTGTGTGTGATACAAAGTTATGACTCATCTTGCGAGTGTTATTACTGTCACTCTCCAAATGTAACTCTTATGAACAAGGACTTTGTTCTGCTTGTCTTTGCTTCCTCTCATCATGAAGTGCGCTACCCTTCCTCACCTTGAATGCAGTATATCGATCATCCATGGCATGTTTAATGAGAAGGTTCTTGAGAACGCTCACGGCCAGCTGTCTGACCTCGGGCCCTTGCTGCAAGGCCTCAGCCACTTCTCTCAGCAGCAGGCCAACCAGGAAGTGGTTACGGCAGTATTCTTCCGTCAGGCTGAACTCCAGACTCTGCTCTGTGGTCAGGACAGACAAAACGTGTCAGTATACATCAAATGTGCTGAACTGATAACATTATGGCTTACTGGGACACCCTCTTGGACTAAGATTGAGGAACTGTTTGGGGGAAATTTCTTAATTCTAAAATCTGATAACCAGTCTGGTGAAATGTGTTTTTTTAAGCTAATTACTTACTCAGTACATGCAATATAATAAATAGCGTTCAATAAGCTGTAATGCAACACAGACGCAAACATTCAAAGTGCAACTTTTCGAACAAATATGCAACACAATCTTAACAGAACCACGTAACACAATCATTGAAACATAAATTACACCCAAAAGGGAGGAATTACAATAATTCATGACTCAATGCCTACATTAGGAAATGTGTAATGTAGAATCTGTATATTCAGAACAGACCAATAAATCAACAACATTAAGAGAGACGTGCCACTGGAAATGAGAAGTTGTCTGTCTCAACACAAACAATGATGTAGAGTTTCACAATAATGCTGTGATAATATCAAAACAGGCAATGCAGCCTGGGAACTGAGCACCCATCTGCAATTATCTTCTCGAATGACAGAGACAGACAGACAGGCAGGCTGAGGGAGAAAGAGAGGCCAAGAGTGAACCGCAGCTTCCAGAAAGATGTTGCAGTCGTAGTGTTTGCAAGTCACTACGACAAGAACGGCCAGTTCAATTTCCACACAACAGCCAAGCTACTCTCCTCTACGACACACAGGCTCAGGCACGGGAAGGCGTTAGCCTAGCATTGGCATTGTGCTGATTGAGTGAGTGGGAGTGAAGGTAGGTGTAGGTGTCCTATGAGAAAAAAAGGGGAAGCTGACAGGATGGTGGGTTAGTGCAGGTCAGAACAAGGAGGTGCAAGTCGTTTGCATACGGCAGAAAACGAAACGGTGGTGGCGTTGATGTAGAGTATGGTTCGAGGAGCATCACCTACCTACAGGGCCAAAAAGCTCCGTCGCATACGGAATAAAATCTGACCACAAGCAAAACACAAAAAAAACAGAGAGGGGTTGGGAGTAAAAATAAAGAAATTGGGAGTGGAAGTGTAAACAAACCATGCAGCATTTACACAGCACACAGTTGTTTTATTTTTCACTTGGTTGTGTCAAATGTGGTGTCAACGAGTGCCGCTTGAGCTAGCCAGTGGTTACATACAGTATGTGCTAGGAAGCTTAATGCATTCAATGGAAGGCAGGATTCGATATCTGACTCTCACCTTGTACCCTCTGCAGCTTGGTGCGCCCGAAAGCCATTGGCAGGTTAAGAGGGATGAAGTGTTCGTGGTTACAAATCGTCATCAGGAAATCAAATTTCATTTCAGTCAGCACCTGTGGCAAACATAAGTAACATGAGTGCGTACCCTGCCCATGCATAATACAAATTTCTATCAACCACCGCAGGGCATAAATGTCATATCAATATTATCCCTAAGGCTAATAACGGTTTCTCAAACAAATCCTTTAGGGTGTCCAAGTTGGTTTAATTTGTTAGTCAAATGAGCTGGTACAGATACAGACAGAGTGGCAGGTAGGGCAGGAGGAACAGAAAGTTTATCTGTTAAGGACACATGAAATACACAACAAGTCCGAAGTATCTCATCAGTAAAACAAAATAAATTTAATTAAGATTATTTTCAGGAATTAAGTTTACTATTCTCCTCTTTTCAACGGCGTGAAAAGAGTGCAGTTGTTGTGTTTCCCACTGAATCAGATCATATACCTTTGGATCTTTGAGACCGAAATGACACATGTAGTGGTTGACCAGGCCGAAGGCAAAGCCTCTGTTCATGACGGTCAGGCACCTCTGAGAAAGAAGAAAGCTAGGTTAGCACGTGTGCTGCATTAGAATTTGCAATATGTGTTATAAGAGACAAAACAAACACATTTTTTAGACTGTTGTGTTCAGGAGGGGAGTTACAAATGAAAAAAAATAAAATAAACAGTTGCAAGAAAAGTATGTGAACCCCTTGGGATTACGTGGAGTTTTGCGTGAATTGGTATTAAAATGTGCCCTGAACTCATCTAAGTCACAACAATACAAAACTACAGATATCAGACTACTGATATTGGATGTGTTGCTGACAGCTGTCCTGCCCTTTAGAAACACACAGCTCTTTTGGGTTTACTGGTTTCAAAAAGCCCTGTTTGATGAGAACAATGCCTCGCAGAAAAAAGCTCTCAGAAGACCTACGATCAAGAATTGTTGACTTGTATGAAGCTGGAAAGGGTTAAAATAGTATCTCCAAAAGCCTTGATGTTTATGTGTCCCCGGTAAGACAGAGTGTCTACAAATGAAGAAAGTTAAGCACTGTTGCTACTCTCCCTCGATGTGGTGGTCCTGTAAAATTGACTGCAAGAGCACAGCGCTGAATGCTTCATGGGTTAAAGAAGAATCCTAGATTGACAGCTATAGACCTACAGAAATCTCTGGCACATGCTAACATCTTTGTTGACACATCTACAATAAGGAAAACATTAAACAAGAATGGAGTACATGGGAGGACACCACGGAGGAAGCCATTGCTGTCCCAAAAAAATATTGTAGCACGTTTGAAGTTTGCAAAAGAGCACCTGAATTGTCCACAGCACTACTGGCAAAATATAATGTGGATAGATGAAACCAAAATGGAGTTGTTTGGGAAGAACACACAACACTATGCATGGAGAAAAGAAGGCACAGCACACCAACATAAAACCTCATCCCCACTGTAAAACATGGCGGAGGGAGCATCATGGTTTGGAGCTGCTTTGCTGCCTCAGGGCCTGGACGGATTGTTGTCATTGATGGGAAAATGAATTCCAGAGTGTATCAAAACATTTTGCAGGAAAACGTACGACCATCTGTCCGCCAACTGAAGCTCCGCAGAGGATGGGTGATGCAACAGGACAATGACCCAAAGCATACAAGTAATTCAACAAAAAAATGGCTTCAACAGCACAGAATACGCCTTTTGGAGTGGCCCAGTCAGAATCCTGAACTCAACCCAATTGAAAAGCTGTGGCATGACCTTAAGAGAGCAATTCATACCAGACATCCCAAGAATATTGCTACACGTTGTGCAGGTCTTATCTGCAACTACAGGAAACCTTTTGGTTTAGGTTATTGCTGCAAAAGGAGGGTTAACCGGTTATTAAGTCCAAAGGTTAACATATGTTTTCCTCCTTGCACTGTGAATGATTACATATTATGTTCAATTAAACCATGGCAACATCTAATTTTTGTGTAGTATTATTTTCAGCAGACTGTGGTTTCCTATTGTTGTGACTTAGATGAGTTCAGAGCACATTTTATGACCAATTTATGCAAATTTCCATGTAATCACCAGGGGTTCACATACTTTTTTTGCAACTGTATAATGGCAGGAACAGCCATGTAAGAAGCTCAAGAACCAGGTTTGTCAAACTCAATTTCCCTAAGGGCCACACTGGATAAAGAGAATCACATCAAGGGCCAGGCATGCACATTTCATTGACATGCTTTTATTGCCTTAAAGTTAGCAAATAAGTTCCCTTGCCATCAAAGAGTTTAGCAAATCAAGCAGAACAATTATTCTGACTACATATTTAAAAGTAGACTACTTAAAATAAATTGGGATTCTGATGGGAGGAAGTACCTGAGAGTCAATCTTTCAAAACATTTCTACATCTGTAAATTACGATATTTTAATTTCCAATATCAAATTAGATTTGTCTCAGTGGAATAAAATCCCCTTTCTGAGTGAAGCACAGAGGGTGGAAGCAGTTAGAAATAATGTACAAGACTTTTATATTTGTTTCAAACCATCCCATCTGAACTCTCAAACGGACAATTCCAGGATCTGGACAGAGTAATTTTTTGATTTATTTGGCGGGGGAAGAAACCTTGGCTAAGGTTTAAGACGCTTCAACTATCCAAGGAAAATGGAGGTCTCTCCTTGCCTGGTCCTACCAGACTTGTACATTTCCTTTGTAGTACTGAAAGGAAAATTGATTGGAAGTACATAGGTGGCGGAGCCAGGCTAGGTCTCTGCCTCCCAAATATAAAAAATTGCTATAGAGCAGCACAGATAAAAAATCTGGGAGATATATGCAATCCATCCTTTTTTTCTTCAGTAAATTCAGCAATATTCCTCTTCAAGCTGTTATGGGTGATGATGATGCCTTAATTAAACATGTGCGGGTTTCCAACCCATGGATAATGTCATGCCTCAAAATTTGGTATCAGGTGTTAAAAGATCACAGCTCCCAGGAGCCATACCTTGAGATACGCTGATACGAACCATACGATGAGATGGATAGCTTATGATTCAGAATTTACACCCATCAGAACAGATGCAAGATTTGAAAAAATGGGCTAAAAACGGTCCGGTAAAATATAGTGACCTTTACAAAGATGGAGCACTAAGACATTTTCAGCATTTAAAAGTGCACTTTTCTAGACTTCTACAGTTTTTTTGCAACTTAGACATTATACTGACAAAGTGATCACAAAGGCAGACATAAGACAAATTCGGGTATTCTGAAGGTCTCCTTAACAAGTCGGACCCAGGTCGCAGGAATGTCTCAAAATTGTATAACAAGTTGAATGAGTTAAGTGGAGTCACAACTACCTGTTTCACAGGTTCAAATACGCAAACTCACTAGCTGTGTGGGAATTTCTCAGAATCAAAGTCTTGGAACAAATCTTCCAAATTTATTGTGAACCTTAATTGATATGCAGGTTGGGTCAGAGTTTAGAGCCAGCCTTGAGTTTGACACATGCTCAAGACCCTATGACTTGAACAACTTGAGGATCAGAAACTATCTCAGGGAGGACTTACTGTAGAGTAAGTAAGTTTCCCAACAATCAGCATTTAGTAAGTTAAATCAGGTGTGTTGCATGTTTTTGCCTGTGGCGTTCAGACCTTGATGAAATGGGCCAGGCTCAGGTTGATGCAGCGAGCTTCCTCGAGGATTTCCATGTGGCGGATGGTGATGTGTGGCATGATGGACAACACCAGGGACTGGAGCGCCTGGTGGAAACTGTCAGGGAAGCGCTGGGGCCGCGGCATCTAATGAGATGGTCAGGACAAATTTGTAATAATGGGTCCCTTGAATTACATGCATCAAAAAGTTTAAATGTCAAACAGTCAGAGACATTACAAAGACAGACGTCCAGTATGTAGAAAGGTATATAGATACATTTTCTCTAAACAGATTAAAGTTAAACATCTTCTTACTAACAGCAGCATACAGCTACAGCCATCACTTTGGCGTTGCTTGTTACAACATTTATAAAAGTAATTGCATGCACATCCCATCTTCTGGCAGGTGCAGGACAAAGGCAAATACTAAAAATGTAATGTCCACAACAACCATAAGTAAATTAATAAAAAAAAAAGTTACCTGAAGAAGACCCAGTAGGGTTGCAACATTGCCTTTGCATTAAATGATGGGAGTTTAAAGCAGTGTTGCGGACAGTTGCGGACAATTTTTTTCGCATAGCTTACAACCCAGATGAAATGCAGAGCCATGGCATCAGAATGTGGAATATACACACATTTTAATGATTCCCTACAAGTCTCCTGTTATTTTTTTGAGTGCGTGGGAGGTTTGTTTAAATGTGTTTACATTTTTCTAAAAACATTATGTTGTAGAAATTGGCCTGTGAGATCCATGCCAGGAATAAACATTTTAACTTTCAGGTTGTGTCACAAGCAAAGACTAACACTATAAAACTCACAGATGTGATCAGCTGCTCGAACGTAATTTCGCAAAAGAAGAAGAAATTCCTTAAACCAACCTTTATGCGGTTTCCCTCTTGCAGGTACTGGGCCATGGATTTGGCCATGGTTTCAAAGAAGAACCAGGAGTACTACAGAAAAGCAATAAAAGACAACTGGAGTTAGACTACTATGGTTGTTTCCCAATATGCTAAAAAGAAAAATTCAATTCAATTCAGTTCAAATGTATTTATATAGCGCAAAATCACAACAGCTATCTCATTGCGCTTTTCATAAAAGAGCAGGTCTAGACCAAACTCCGTGATGTTATTTACAGAAACCCAACAGTTCCCACAAACACAAACACAGAACAGTGTTGATGACTGAAAATGTGTCTCTGAATGTCACAGAGATAACATTATAGTACAAGCAGCTACATGCTGAAGTATATCTTCTCTGGAAGTGGTCACAATGTAAGTGATAAATTTACTAAGGTCGAAATTTTCTGTTTCGAGGACATGATGAGCCTGAGATTTTTGAGATGACATTTTAAAGGCTAGTATGCCACCTTCTGTTTAATATTGGTACTATAACTGGACTGGTGCAGGACCTGTATGGATAAAGCCAGATCACACACCTTGAGCAGTTTGTTGCTGGTGTTGAAATCAGCTGTTTGCTTGAGAGTGGCTGTTACAGCGGTGGCCAGCACCTCATGGGTGGTTGCTGAGTGTCCCGACGCAGGGTTGTTGGTTACAAACACATACTAAGAAGAAAAAAACAACACACAAATCAATTATGGAACTGTTTTGATTCTACAACCCATGTAGAGCTATTTGTGTTGGTAGGTTACCTTCACAAAGGAGCGCAGGTAGTGCTCCAGGCCCTCCTCGTGACATCTGGAGACTATATGTATGATCACACTGAAGGCATAGAGACAGGGCAGTGTTATACTGTGAGTTTTTTTTTTGTATCAGTGTTAAATGGTACAAACCGCAGCCACAATTATTTTTAAACAAGTAGACAACTGACCGCAGAGAGTTGACAGCAATCTCATGGGTTTCTTTGGTTGCTGCTGTGAGCACGCCAAACAGCTGCATCAGCACCGTTGGCAGGAAGTTGATCATTACTTGAGTCTCCATGGCATGCAGGCACTATCGGAAGGGAGAAATAAAAAAGCCAATGTAAGTAGAGGTGTCCAGAATACTATTTTTAAGCAGCATTAGTTGGGAAGGGATTAGCCAGCCAGTGCCAAGCTAGAGCAACTAACGTTGGTAATGATGGCAAAATAGGAAACATTAAAATTCAAAACCAAATACCTGTTGCCTTTTTTTACACAGAAAAACAGATAACTTAGAAAAATATCATGTAAGGGACTTGAAAAAAAGTTAGTTTAAAGGTGCTCTAAGCAATGTCACGCGTGTTTTAGGCTAAAACATTTGTTGTCACACACAGCACACATCTCCTCACTATCCGCAAGCTGCCTGTCCCCAGAACACACTGTAAAAAAAAAAAGAGGTTCCTGTTTCTGACAGCCAAGGGTCTACAAACACACTGTGCCCACCTGCACCACAAAGCATACCAAAACAGTGTTCCAGCTTTCCAGAAAATAACCGACAAGAATGAGGAAGAGGGAATATGTGTGTGAATGGAAATTGGTGCAGGTACTGAAATTGAACCTTGTTGATGGGAGTTGAGCTGATTCATCACTACCTTTCCAGTAGTGATGGCACTTGCTGTATATGAGAGGTACTGTAAGAGGTGATGGTTCTCAAAAATATTGATTCATTATGAATTATACATAACAAAACGTTTCTGTGAAATCCCAAAATGGCTACAAAGAACTGCAGTCTTTGAAGTGGATGGGAAGTCTGGTAGTGTCACATGACTCTAATTGAGATATAGTAAGGAAGCGTAAGCTCATCTTAGGGATCCCTGCTCTTACAGTAACTCTTACCTTAAGGTATTTTATCAGTTCTGCTGGGTTGCCCTCTGATGTTGTCCTCATCAGCTGGCAGTGCTGGAAGAATTTGTGTAGATGCAGATCCTTTGGAACAAACAGTAAAATATTACTATCATCCACACAGTCTCCTTGTACCAGCTACATCAATGCATACTGTATTTGTGTATTCAAAGAATAGTTAAAGGAAAAAGTGTTATACCTGAGCATATATTGTTGATGCTACATGGGTCTTCACTTTGAACAGTGTCTTGGCATTTTCCACCCACTTGATATCTGGTTGGGACTATTACAGTACACACAAATATTAGTCATTTAAGTTGTTTTTTGTTTTTGTCAATAGAGATTGAGACGTAACATTTGAGCTATCATGTCAGCTGTAAGAAAGACAGCGTTATCATGCAGTGTTGACCATGTGTGGCCCTTTAATTTGTCTTTACACATTTAGCTCATAAGTTAGCACTTTAGATGACTGAATCAGATTTCCGCAGTATTTTATTCTTTGAATCATTTGCACGTCTATTAGCTTTCATTTTAGCTTTGACCATTAGTGGGGTCTTGGTTTAAGGGAATAGGACTGTACCTTCCTGGATTCCTGACAGAGGTATCCAGGAGGCAGGGTGGCTGCTACAGGCAGCTGGAGCTCCACTGACTGCATCCTCCCGTCTTTTAGCAAAGGCATCCATGAGTAACCCACTGGAACACACAGAAGTAACAGTGTTGGCTTACTGGATCTCAGCTATCAGGATACATACCATGAAACAGCCAAACATACTGTAATTTAAATCAGAGATCTTCGGGCACCCAGATAGCTCAGTTGGTAGATATACCCATATATAGAGGTTTACTCCTCTATGCAGCGGACCTGGGTTTGACTCTAACCTGCAGCCCTTTGCTGCAAGGCATTCCCCCTCTCTCTCCCCTTTCATATCTTCAGCTGTCCTGTCAAAAATAAAGGCTGGAAATTTCCCAAAAAATCAAATAAAAAATATAACAAACAGGACTGGTGACAAAGCGCCAATCGGTGGGCTGGGGAACTCATTGCTGCTCTTTGCACATGATGTGGTCCGCATAGCATCATCGGCCTGTGACCTTAAGCACTCATTGGATCGGAAGATTGGTCGGAAGATTGGTCGGAAGATTGGTCGGAGAATCGGCACACAGGGATTATATCTCCAACCTGGCCAGAGAACGCCTCGGGATCCCCCAATTGGAGCTGGTGAATATGGCCCTGGAGCTGCAGCCCCGTAACCCGACACCAGATAAGCGGACAAAGATAGATGGATGGATGTATAATGAATAAATAATATCAATTTCATTTCATCCATTCTGCCCAGTTTAATATGAAACTCAATTGTATACAATTTATGTGGTAGGGGTCCCCATTTGGTCTCTCTCAGCTGAGGAGTTCCTGGCCTATAACACATTGAAGACCCCAGGTTTAAATAAAAAAGGAAAAAAAACTCTTAAAACATGAAAACTGTAGCCAGCAATGTGGTTTACCTTTCTGTTCCTTTTTCTTTTTAAATAATATTGCATTCAAGGACACATAAATACAGTCAGAGGCAGAGGGAATTCCCCAGTCCACTCACCCAGGGACTCTACTCCCTCCCTCTTCTTGCTGCTTGCCTTGCTGCTGGACTCACAGCTGATGTGGTAAAAGGTGAAGAGGATGTGGTGTTTCTCATGAACGTGGACCGGCAGCTCAATCTTTACCTGTACACAGTGGAACAGGTCATTGCTTTAAGCTTAATATATCAACAACATTTCAACTAACTGACATGAGAAAAGGACTATCCTGTTACCTACCCGTCACAATATCAAAGGTTGTGCCAGTTGTTAATTAATGCTTTACTAGTTATACTGAAAAGGTTTTATCTTGGAAGGAAGTGCATTTTCTATCTCATCAACAACACTCCCCACCCCACCCCCAACACCCCCCTCATCCCCCTCATAGGTACAGTAGTTGGAATGCATTAGCAACTGTTATAATTTCTCTACACGTTTGACTTCACTCTAAAATAAATGTCTCTTATGTTCCACAAAAAGAGGTTTTTTTTTAAAAGGGTATCTCCACATTTCCCATTCTTTCAGAAATAGTGAAAATGGGTTGTTTATTTTTTTGCCAAACAAAACTGGTATTAAACAAACTGAAAGTGGGGCATCTTGTTTTCTCAGCTGTCTATCGTGCACAGTTTGAATTATCTTTGATTCAAATCATTCAGATTGGTGCAACCTATGCCTCGTCATTCCCATGTTTTCACTTTGAAATTGATATGAATTACTGAACATGTTAATTTGCATATTACATTTCAACACGTGATCCAGTATTTGTGAATCCTTGAAAATTGATTTTAGTGCAACCTAAAAAAGAAAAGAAAAGAAACCCCTTATCACCAGAGGGCAGCAACAGCAAAGAAATGTATTTTCCCTTTGTCCTGCAAGTGCTAATTTACTTACAGGAAGTGAGACATACAAAATCCCTTAACTGATTTTCTACTGATACACATCTACAAACCAACAAACTGCTGAAGAATATCATGAATGAATATCATGACTCTCCAATTTGTGACGTGAGTATAAATCATTCAGTTAGTGTGTTAAATTGTCAATCTTAGTCTTGGAAAAGCAGAGGCTTCCATTTGATTGTGACTATGTCTATGATAAAATGTCCTAAAATGTCAGAATCCCTAAATAAAATCTTTGACAAGGAAGATAATCAATTAAATGAATATTTTATAGAGGGTATAGAGGATAAAAAAGACTAAGCAAGATATGTAAAAAATAAAGATCATTGTCCCGTTTAGATGGAAATTCTCAAGCATGCGGAGGTAAATCCCAGTGAGAGTGCCTGTGTGTGTGCATGCGGCGGCGGATCTTAAGATCCTAATCCTTTTGATATTAGGGCCATATGCCCCCCCCCCCCGCTCTACCTGTCTAACAGTATCCTGACCATCGCGCTTTAGCTGAGCTCCTGGCTTCATATGTGTGCAAAGACAGGTCTGTGACTTTGTCATTATAATTGCAGCTAAAGTTGTCAGCGCCGGTATCAAAGAAAAGATTCCCCAATGGAAAAAAAAAAACGTATGATTGAATTGAATTGAATAAAATATTAATTAATAATACTATTAATTTTAGTCGTACTTTACTATCTTTAGTGGTACTATAATTGCCACACTAACTGCTATAATAATAGTGTGTCTATGTGTCCCAACCGTCAGCGGCAGATGACGGCCAAAAGTCAGGGTCTGTCCGAGGTTTCAGCCTCTAAAAATCTCACCTCGTCGTAGAACTCGGGGCTCTGATTGTGGTGCAGGACAGCTACGTAGGCGCTGCTGGTGAAGAGTGAGTCTCCCGGCTTGCTGTAGATGCACTGAAAGGCAAGCAAGCATATCGGATTAGAAACTCTGGCTCTTTGATGTTGAGGCCACAGTGGTGAGTAAGGGCTCAGAAATCTGAGATTACTGACCATATTTTGGAGAAAATACTGCGTCGTATACATCTTTGAAGCACCAACAGATTGAACAAAAACTGAGTAACCAAAGATGGGAACCCCAAATTATCAAAAGCTAACTAGACAAGATGGGCCTCATCAGTGACAGTGCCCTCCCTCCGCTGCTGGATGAGGATGAGGACAGAAAACCAACAAACACAGAACAATTAAAGCTCCTGGACTTCACATATGATGACATAAATACTCATTTTTCTTTAAAAATGGCAACTAGAGCCATTGTGAATGCTGGATTGTTTTTATGAATGCACCCTCAAACTCTAGGAGGGACATTGCATAACCAAAGTTCTGTTTTGTATCAGAGCAGCAGCCACTGCACTAAGAAGTCCTGTGCAAAATATTAACGCTTGACCTGGTCAGGATATTTCTAACAAAGGGCGACAAAGGGGAAGAAAAAAAAAAAAACTTCAGACCTGTTCTGGTGGCGGGTTTAATACTGTAATTAGGATGCTAACAGATTTAGTCATCTCTAATGAACAATAATGAGTAGTGCTGGCTAGAGGGAAGGACAGAGTTCTTGAGCCAGCTGAAATGGAGTTTGATTGGATCAGGGGAAAAAAATATAAAAAAGCTGGAGCCTCTGCAGGAGGACTAGATGAGCCTGGAGGATGGGAGAGGCTCAGAGAGAGTTTAAATTCTCCGCTCAGTCTGGGAAAAAGCTGGAAGTAGAGGAAGAGGTAGGGAGGGGGGGGGGGGGGGGGGG
>NC_048425.1:10513032-10516482 GCF_013103735.1 Etheostoma cragini
GCATGGTTTGGGGCAGCTGTGGCTCAGGTGGTAGAGCGGTCACCTACCAATCTGAAGGTTGGTAGTCCATCCCCGGCCTACTGTCCCATGTCCCAAGTGTCCTTGGGCAAAGCCCTGAGCCTCAAATTAGTCCCAATGCTGTGCCATCGCTGTCTAAATGTGTTCAAATGTTTGTCTGATAAGCAAGTGGCCCATGTACAGCAGCCTTGGCCACAGTGTGTGAATGGTTCCTGTACTATGCAAAAGCATTTTAAGCAGTCGTTAAGACTAGAAAAGCGCAATCTAAACATAAACCATTTGCAACCCACACTGGGAAAGCAACACATTCAGGGAGCCCTTAGACCAGCAGCAAGTTGAGAGGGCTGATGGGAGTCCTGATTGCTTGACTCAGGATGAGGGTCCAGGTGTGGCAAGAGGAGCCTTGGATCTTATCTGTCAGAGAGGTTGTCCTGTCCTGTTCCTACACGAACACAGGACCAAAAACCAAACATTTCCTTCTGGTTTCTAAGGTAGAACTAATATTTCAGGTAAGCCCCAAAAGATCACAACTTTAGGTTTGACTGGTTCATTTATTTATTTCTTCATGACAAGGATAACAGTTTAGACGCAGCAGATTGTAAAGGCATCTGCAAAATTCCATCTACTTCAACTTTTGATCCCAAAAGCTTCAAAAGAATTTATCTCTCAGTCAGATTTGTGAAAAAACGTCCAGAGCCTCCTTGAGCTTCCACTGCCCCTGATTAAAATCTCCCGAGAGGTGGGCTGCAGGCTCTCGCTCATTGTTTGTTCATAACGTTCTGCCTTGCTGTGCTTGAGGCATTGTTTGAGAGCAGACTGTACAGTAGCTGAGGTATAATACACATGACTGCAACGTTGATCTGTTTGTCTGGAGTGACTTAATCAAGGGCATCAAGTGCAAATGTTTTGGCGGTTTAAAGTCAAAGAATTTCTGTTTTCCTCTCGTCCTCTGGAAAAGTGAAAAGAAAAACAATCCACTCTGCTTTGATGACTGTTTCCACCCACAAATATTTGACATGTGTGGCCAGAGAGAAATAGCGAGGAAGAGAAGAGAGAAAAAGAGTGACCATTCATTATCTTCTCCTGCCAGCTATAATAACCAGCTACTGTAAGCGTTTCCTTTCTCCTTTTCTGGCCCCTCAGCTGGACTCTGACTTCCACTTTGGGAAAAGCAATAAAAAGAAAGGTTTATCATGTCTGAGGGCTCAGCTATTGATCAAATCTCACAAAAGACATTCCACAACTTGTTTCTGAGATCTTTGCACAAGGCTCCTGCTATGTTTCATTCCACCAACCAACCATCCATCATTTTCTGTCTTCTGCTTTATTTCCCTTTGTTCAGTCTAAATTGTATCTGATCTGTAGTACATGATCTGTCTTTTGTACCTTTCGCCTGTTTATGTGCCTGTATATTGTCCTGAGCATGACAGTTGACAGATCCCTGTTTCTACAATGGGAGGTTAGTGCCACTGGTTAGAAAAATAATATTTATTAATAAAAGAAAAAGTTTTTATAAAGTCTTAATTTTACAGGAAAGAGTCGTAATATATGAGAAAACAGCCATGATGTCACAAACAACACCTACATGCAGTGGTACAGGTATTATTGATGTTCTATTTTTCCATGCAACAGTTAAGGTAGTTCATTTATTGCATTACACCTCCGCCTGGCCAGGACTTAATTATATAAATATTGGATATAAAAAATAAAAGCATAACAAATAGTGAAAGCTAATACATGCTAAAAACATGTAAGATAAGAATGTATTACAAATGTAACTTTAACATACTCAGGGTTGTTTAACCCTAATAATAAAGATATGTTTTTAAAAGGGGACACTTCTGTTTATGTGGTAGAGGATAGATGATTAAAGATGGCTACTTAAAGATGATGACTACTGATTAAAATCCAGATGCTGGGTGCCTGGGTAGCTCCCCCATACATGGAGGTTTAAAAAAATAAAAAATAAAAATTCCAGATTAGCCCTAGTGGCCCTAAAACCCTGTCATGGTACATCTGATGACAAGATTAGACCTGTGAATACACTCTGTATCACTAACATACTGTATACAGTAGCTACAATATATGCAGTTTATACAACTCACCTTTAATGGAGTTGCACCTTCTTCATCCGAGTCTCGGAACTGGATGCAGACTGCAATGTTCCTCGCCTGGTGTGAACGGAACATTAATTCATAGCAGATAATCAGGGAGTCAAATCAGTGATATGTGTTTCATTCTGTGTAAGCAGCAACAACACAGAAAGCAATCCATGTTGAAAGGGTTTCGTTATTTGTTCCCACCGTCCATGTTCTGAGCCACACCCACCTTGGTGAAGGTCTTCTGGTTGTCGTATTTGAGCTGCAGGGGGAAGATGTAGAGTTGGTTCTTGTAGGTGGTGAAGGGGTAGTTGTACTTGGCCTCCTCGGGGAGAAACTCCTCAACTTCCACTGACACCCGCTCGCAGCCGTCCTCGAAGGGTTTGACGGGAACGTAAGAGGAAGTCACCGTATCTGGGGAGGACGGAGCGCACCAGTTAGGGACCCAAAACTGCTCTGTCTCTGATTCTTGTGCCATCCCGAAGAGTCAACTCAGTGTTACTCTCTATATTTTGTGTCTTCTGACTCCAAGCATGTTTTAAACCAGAAATACTGACCTCTTCCTTCTACTAGGCGATTTAGAGTCCCTTCATTTAGACACAACACACTTTTATCAGTCTATCCTGTTGCTAAAAATCAGTGTGCAATTATGATCTTTGTCATGTTTCTTTGTCATGGCTGTTGATGTGTTTACATCTTTGTACTCTTTTTTTCTGATTGAAGCTGCTCTACAGGGCAGAAGGAATTTCAGTGTAAACTGATAATAAAGTTGTATCATGTCATATTTGTAAGCTAAGTACACTAGGAAAACCCAAACTGCTTGTCAGTGCAAACACACACACACTGAGATTGATTACAAAAACAACTGAGGCCATGCAAATCAAATGTACGTGGTTTTAAGGTTCCACTGAAAACATCAGTTCCATCTTATTTACAATGATGTTGAGGGTGCTCTACGCGATGTCACAGGTTTTTTAGGCTACAACATTTGATGAGGAGGGAGGGGCGAGCTAGCCTCCCTTTTGTTAGACAATACTTTGAGCGTCAATAAGAAGTGATGTCACCCAGCATCGCTTAGAGCACCTTTAACTACTTCCTGGCGAGGCTTCTGAGTACTTTCTTTAACTGCTGTTATTAATGCAGGATACCGTGATTTATCCTTTATTATGCTTCCTAAAATCCTATCACATCATGCCATTTCCTGCATGTGGGTAAATGCCATCACCCCCCTTTCCCCTGAACCCCCAAAACTGACTCTCATTCACTGACGGTCTTCAGCTGTCAACACTCCTCTTCAAAATTATTTGGAGGGCTTTCTTTCTACCTTTGTCTT
>NC_048425.1:10516582-10531572 GCF_013103735.1 Etheostoma cragini
CCTATGTCTTTTGTGTAAACTCCAACCTGCCTATTGGACTGCAGATGGAAATTAGCCCTTGGGCTACAATCTGGCACAGTTACATGTACTGTTGTGCATGTTCATCAATGTGCATTGTCCTGAATGAATAAATAAATAAATAAATAAATAAATACCTGTCCATAGTACCGTCTGGTCTTGGCACTTTGTTACTATTGTTTGACCGTAATCTTGGTGATCAAGAAACTGAAGTTCATTCTACTTTTGTTTATGACATAGCACAAACTAGATAAGATCAGCAGCAGCAGCTAACTACAACAGGCTAGGCTGTAACGATAATGGTGAGGATAAGGGAAGTGTTTAGAAATGGCAACATACTTGAGAAGTCAGGTGGGACACACTCAATGGTGACATTCAGCTGTCCGGGGATGGTCTGAAGCTTGCTCTTCTCTGGTCTGACGAGAAAAAAAAGAGATTTGAAATAAGAACAAGATGCAATCAATAGAAGGA
This sequence comes from Etheostoma cragini, assembly GCF_013103735.1. Classification (NCBI taxonomy): domain Eukaryota; kingdom Metazoa; phylum Chordata; class Actinopteri; order Perciformes; family Percidae; genus Etheostoma; species Etheostoma cragini. The sequence continues at coordinate 10,517,072 of NC_048425.1, forward strand.
ATGGAAGGACCTTTCAAATTTGTATTCTAATGCACAGCACACAGTCTCCTTTGCAAAACTATAATATAGACTTAAAAAAAGGCGTGCAACGTAAGTGTTTTGAAACTCCAGTACCGAAGCACTTGCTTAAATAGCAGAAGAGGGTAGATGCTAGATCAGATCCATTACACATGTCGATGTCACAGGACGTGCCTCTTGGCCCGCCTAGTTTTGCCTCATTCTGCCTCTGATTGGCTTACATTGGCTGGTATTCTTACCCTAACGAAACCACACTCCCCGTGCCTAAACCTAACTACATCGACCGCTCTAGCAGATCCAATTTCAGATTTACCGCAGAAGCGTGGTTATGACTCACTTCCTGATGTCGGCCAGCAGCTTGATGATGTCATCGGTGGAAACTTTGCTGCTATCCTGGCGGTAGAGAGGAGAAAACTTCCCATCCATGTCCAGGCTGCCCTGAGCGTCTTTGAACACCTGCCTGAAAACACATTGTTCACATGGCTACAGCGCAGTTGCCATACATAATAAATGAACAGACTTCAAGGTTATAAAATCCAATGCCTTATATTATTATGGTGATATGTACTGTATGTTATTCATTCTTATTAATCCAAACAGATTCATCACTGGGTTATATTTTGAATTTAGGGATTTATTCCTGTCTCACTTGGCAGCCCAGGCGAATGGCATCCTATACTGGCCCAAGCGTTGGCATGTCTGCTTGGCAGCTTTCAGTACCTTCTGAGCAGTCTGCAGAGACATATGGACAGAAAACAAAACGATGACGGGGTGGTAAACTGGAAAGCTCACTGCCGCTTTGGTCATGTGTATGTCTTTAAGTGAGGTGAAAAAGCATGGCGGCGCGGCGGACCTTGTTGGCATCAGAGGTCTTGATGTACGGCTCGGCGCTGTGTGTGATGCCGTTCTGTAACACTTTCTCTACACGGGCCACCAGGAAGATATCAGCGTGAGGGTTGGTCACCGAAAAGATACCCTGGAGGAGAGAGGAAGGAATGAACAGGGAGGGTGATTATTAATGTCTTTTCCGACAGCCCTTATTTTTAAAACCGCTTTGTTTCAAACTGCTGGGTACTCAAATAAACAAGCAATCATCATCAGTAACACAAAGTTAAAATGTCTTTTTAGTCTCTACAGGGCAAGTGCAGAGGAAGTGGTTGCTGTCAGCTGAAGTTATACAGGATAACCACATCTATTTTTGGTCTGGTGAGATGTGGCTGTATTTAAGCATGTAGTGTCAGTTCACACAGAAATTATGTTTGGACAAAACCATGTTGCTATATGAGCTCATATTAGTATGATAAGTACATTTAACCACAGAGGTTTCTAGGAACAAAGTTCTGACTTTGACTAAACCGTACACTTTAATTACTGTCCGTCATTTCATCATGTCATCGCGTCTCTCAATGTGTATCGAGTTTTGTGTAAAGTTTCAGCAAGTAATGAAACTGAGTGACACTATCGAGCGAGCAGTAGCAGCTAATGCTGCTTCAAAACGAGACAGAAGTAGACTTCCCATGGCCATTAATAATACACGTCTTAGAGGAGAAGAGCATGGTGCCAGTCAGAAAGACACACTCCCTGGTTACACTCCAAGCCACAACCTCGTCCATCCTCTCCTATCTGCCCTCATCACAGACCTTTATTTCTCAAACACGACCACACACTGCTGCTTTTGGTTTCAACCATTGACATTAGGATTTGTTGCCATACTTAGCGCACAACAAAAAAAAGCTCCTAAAGTCATAATTTTTTACATCATACATCATGTCACAGCTCTTTTTTTTTTTTTTTTTTTACAAAGAGCAGCTGATGCAGAGGAGAGACATAAGAAGTGGAGGCCCTGTCCTTGGACCACACCCAATGCACCTAAATTAAACTGTGGTCTTCCAAGCTATAACAGCACACTAATCACAGATGTACGTCTGTCTCTGTTTGTATGCATGTGTGTGTGTGTGTGTGTGTGTGTGTGTGTGTGTGTGTGTGTGTGTGTGTGTGTGTGTGTTTCACAGATGTTGGTTGGCAGAATGTAACATAAATTAGACTTGGAACATCTGTTTTATTGTACGTCTGCAGCTTTCAAATTGTGTCTGGCCTGTTATTGGTTTGTTACTCTCTTATATTCTCTATTACATTCTCTGTTATAATTTCTGTTTCTGCTATTAAATTAGATATTTGACTCTCCCTTATTCATCTGCTCACCTTGTAAAGTTGTTTCAAATTGTAGCTGTGATAGCTCAGTCATGTCTCTTACCACGGAAATTGAAAGTAAGTAAACTAGTATGTTTTATAACCTATTTCACAACAGCCACACAAGTCTGGCTGATCCACTTAATCATATTAAAAGGTGAGGTGTGTGTGTGTGCTGATCTCACAGCACCTGCAAATGTTTGCCAATGGGCATTAAATAAACTCCTGACTAGAAATACAGCAAAGACAAAGTGACAAGACATTAAGCTTACAACGCCGAGCCCTGTGCTGACCTAATTGATTTTGAAATTGCTTGCAAATGTTAGCTAAATGAGCTTAACTGAGGTCTTGATGATCCTTTCAACATTTTTACAGGCTGGATATGGACCAAGCATTGTCTGGGGACAAACTCACCATCTGGAAACGCGACTGAAAATTGAAAGCACATGATCCAATATGAAGAAAACTATCATCATGTATTTGGATAAAGAGCTCCATCTCCGTCACATTTGTTTCTTCTTTTTCTTTGAGCTGTGGGCTGTTAATCCCAGTGTGGGATTAATAAAGTCATATTATCTTATCCCAAATCAGTCCTCTGACATAAGATGAGAACAGGGAATCAGTTAACAGGTCATAAGTCCCTAGTCCCTCCCAGCTGCAGCGCGAGTGGGAATGCTGAGCTGTATGTCTTGCCCAGGTCAAACCCAGGTCTCCCACACCAAAGGCATGTGTCATGTCCACTGCGCCATCATCACCTCTTTCCAAACCAAGGCAAGACTGAAGACAGCCAGCCTCCAACCACAACCTGTCGGGGCTTGGAAAATGTAGGGTGTGAATAGTATACTACAGATGATGGTGATGATCCCATTTTAAATCCTCAAACAGGCCACAGGCTACGTCCACACTATTACATGTTTCTGTTTTATAAGACTTTGCTACTGAAAGATCTTCTGAGGACACATCACACAGAGGGGACCCTTTAAATATAACCCTTGGAACTATAGTACACAGAGGTTCTTTCTAGTTTGTCAAGTAGGGTTGATTGCATTTATCAGTGTCTTTGGATGAACCAAAAGGTAAAAATGTATATAGTTTTTTGCTTTAGATTTACTGCTTTGTTTGTATGTCTTAAACAATTTTAACTGTGTTCTGGGTGCTGAGATGTTGACATATTTTTCACAAAAAGCATGGAACACTGTGTTAATTCACACCTTGATCTGTAAGAACAATTCAACACTATTTTAGGTTCCACGCTCACTTTAGACTTGCTACTCACCATCAGTGAGTCATTGTTAGTCATTTCCTCAATCACATAGCTATCAAATTACAGCCAAGTCTCTACCTGTGTAGGGAAACGCAGCAGAGTATCGGACACCCTCTGAAGAACCGGCAGGCCGTTCCCTTTCAACTTCGAGTCTCCGTTCACCATCACTCCACCTCCCCTGCCTCCTCCTCCTCCACCCTCTGCGTCCGAGGAAGGAGAGAGCTGGCCAGAGGCGTCGGTCAGCATCTCCCTGACGCAGGGCGGGTTGAGGTCGACGTGGAAGTCGGCTGAGATTTTACAGCTCTTGGAGACGTCAAAGAGAGCAAGGCTGATGAAGAATGGTTCCACCTGGGGTTCAACAGAGAGGCGGTTAAGGGCTTTAACACTTGAATACATCAGACAAGGTTTAAAATGTACCTGGATGCATTTCCTGCACATTTCACGCTAGCTTTATTCAGCTTAATACCTCCATTAAGAATTCCCCCTAAGGACTTATTTTAGAACTAAACGTTGGATGACTCTAAAGTTACATATTACATAGCATATTAGATAGATAGATCTCTATTGTCATTGTATGCAGTACAACAGAATTCTGTTGGAGCCATCCTCTCAAAATAGCAGCATAGGGTAAAAAAGAAACATATATACTGTATATACACACATATATGTATATACACATTTTCACCCATGCACATCTCGCACATACACATTAATCTTGCACATACACATTGATTCCCTGTTCTCAATGCATAGCTAGAAAACAATTAACACAGTAGTTACTGAGTCTGATTGCACTGAGAGGGCAAGGGATGTGTGTATGTTTTTATGTTTGGATGTGTGGATGTGTGTGTGATTTCTGGAATATGTTCACAGCTCGGGGAAGAAGCTGTTCCGTAGTCTACTTGTGCGTGTGCTGGGGGGTTCTCTGTCTGCCTGAGGGCATGGTGGTGAACAGGTGTGTGTGTGTGTGAGATGTCCTGCTTGATGTTTGTGGCCCGGGTTTGCTGGGGAATTGAAAATCATCATGTTAACTCTATAAGGTCTAACACATGTTCTTACATTTACTGCAAGGGAAGCACGACAAAGGCATAATTTAAGACACCTATTGTTTGGATGCACTAACTAGTTTAAGCATTGGGTTTATTACATGCACAAATGTGTATGTAATATGTGACGGAAAACCAAAACAATAGACACAACTCAGTTTTTTCCATTTCCAATATGACACTAATTATGAGTTTTAATATATCATGCTATTAAATCTGCTATGGTTAAAATGCTAGATTTTTCAGTTTTTAATCTGACAGAAAATTGATAAGGATAAATATTATATAAACATATTATCTGTATAACTCCTTTGAGATAATCCCTAGTTTGGAAGCCAATGTTGGCTCTACTGTAGCTCCACCCACACATTTCTGAATGACTGTGCACTTATGCCAGGATGGATGGTTCCTGCATGATGGACAAGCCTAACTCAATAAACATTAAACCTGTCAGAAGGAAAGGAGGGAAAGAAGGGAAAGAAGAAGGGGGAGGGGAGAGGGAGAGAGAGCGTGCTGCTTGCAGACCACAAATATGAGTCAAGTCAATTCAATTCTCCAACAAGCCTCTACTAATGCATCAGCAAGAAGGAGGAGGAGGAGGAGGACCAACTCAAAGTTTAATGGCTACAGCAATCCAGTCTGACACAGGCGCTGCTCACACACACTAAACTGCTGTCTCATGCTGCCAGGAGCTCTTCACGTAGAACACATTGAAAAGGTTTCCAACATTCATCAAACTGACTGCTTGCACAAGTCCTTGTTTATTTGGAGGCGTTTAAAGCTCAAGTTCTAGATTCTCACTTAGATCAGAAAAAGAATCATTTAGCAACATCAGTTTGTGGAATTTGAAAAGAAGGTAAAACAATACATATCTAGTTGTGTTAGTATTTTGGCCTGTTTACTTCCATTGCTTCCAGACAGGCACAACATGAATAATGAAGGTGTACTATCTGGGGCAGCACTGCAGAGGAAGGTGGAAGTTGTGTGGTGTTAAGTGGAGGACTGTGTGTTGTGATTAGATGCTGAAATGCATTCAGAACTTACTAGAGAGGCATTTTTTTTACAATTCCTTATGGTATTATTTTTAATTTTTTTGTGATCACTTTTTAAGCACAGCTAAGGTTTTCTAGGTCGATCCATCCCTTAGCTATGCCAATTTATACTTTTGGAGAGTCAAACCCAGAACCCAGTGTTAACCACCGCATCATGCCACCCTATTTTTTTAATGTTGTTTTTATTTGTTCTATGAACATAAGGTGTTATGGTCATCTATTTTAGGTTGAAGTTTATCATTAGTAATAGTACATGGCAAAGCAGAGGAAGTATTAGAGATAACGGTAGAGTCATATAAGCGGAATATAAAATTAGTATTTTCCTGTAAGGTGTAAGGTGATGACGTACATTGGTGAGGACGCCGTCGCCCTTCTCACTGACGCAGCCCTGGAGACTGAAGGTCAGGTCGTGGCAGCTGACCACGATACGACGGCCATAACGCTCCTCAAACGGCTTCACATCTGGCTCGATGCCGGAGAAGTCCAGCCTCTGGATAATGGACAGGAGGGAGGAGAGGAGGAGAGAAAGCAAAAAGGAAGAAGGGAAGAGATAAAACAAAAAGAATAGAAAGATTGAGCCAGCAGAGAGACCAGAGAGAATGCAAGCAGTAAGAGAAAGGGAGAGGACAAAGAAGAAGGAAACAGTGGACGTTGTGAGGGGAGGAGAGATCAAATAGTCTGAATCAATACGGGAATAAATAAATGATAAGATAACCAAGTATGTTTTATACCTGTGTCTCAGGATCCAGAGAGAAAAGCTTTTGTCTGCCTTCATTCCTGTTGATCTTATTGAGCTGGTCGGTCTCCCTGGCATACTGCGCGCACACACACACACACAAACACACACGATGCATTTTAGTTTTAAAAATGTTATTGATGTTTGCTGATGCTTTATATGGCACATTCTAAACTCTATTGTAAAAATAAAGTGTAGTAAATATATAAAGTCTACTTATACACACAGTAATGGGCCCTGCACAGCAGAATGAGTTAGAGCAAGACAGAGAAGAAGACAAGCAGTCAACAAACCCAGACAAAAGAAGAAGGAGGGCATATAATAAAGACAAACATATCAAACCCTTAGGTCATGGTTAGAGCCCTAATCCATCTCCCTTTTTTTCCTGTTCTCACTGTGACCAGCCTGCGGACCGACTCAAGTGTGCATGGAGAGAGAAAAGCTGTGCTTGAGTGGCCCAGAGCAAACAGCAGTGAAAGAGTCCCACAGAGCACAGAGGGCTTTGTTGTCTGTGTGTAGCTCTGGGTTTATAGACATATTAAAAGAGCATGGCCTCTGTAGAATAAACACTGCTGTTCTCAAGCTCCGAAAACTGACTTAAACACAGAGACAACAAAAGAGCTGCTCTTCTATCACGCGGACATAAACAAGAGAGTAATAATGTTGTCTGGTTCAAAAGCGCAGACTAATTTCTGAGGTGAGGTATGTCTTCTTTAGCTGTCATTAAAGGAGACAGATTTTTTTTCTTCTCTTTGTTCTTTTACAAATAATTACATTAATAAACATGCCAATGAGGGATTTAGACAACTACTGTGTCAAAGACAAAAAATTTATACATTTAAAATGTGAAATCTTAAATGTTTCTGTACATTAAATTGTATTTATTGTGTCAAATCATAACAGAAGTTATCTCAGGACACTTTACAGATAGGGTTAGGGTTAAGACCACACTGTCTAATTATATAACCTTCTTTTAAAGGTGCTCTAAGCAATGTCACGCGTTTTTTCTTCTCACTAGTCGCGAGCTGCCTGTCCCCAGAACACACTGTAAAAAAACGCGGTCTCTGTAGACAGCCCAGGGTGTACAAACGGCAACAAAATAAACTGCGCCCAATTGCACCTCGAAGCATACACAACCAGTGTTCCAGCCAATAACCGACAAGAAGGATTTGGGGGTGGGCGTTGGGGGGTTAGTGCGCGGAAGCACAGAAGCGAGGGGCAGGGGGCGGGATGAGGAGGAGGAAGGGGCAAGCGTGTCTCATTTTGTTTGAAAATACTTCTATCTTCAACAAGAAGTAACGTCAACCAACATCGCTTAGAGCACCTTTAAACAGGCAGAACCTCGGGGTGTCTACAGTATATCTAACTAACTCAGCCAATCCGTCAGAAGTCATTAAGCAACCATCCATCCGTGCTTCATACCTTCATAAGTTCTGGCTGTAAGCTCCTCCCCAGGCTCTCCAGCAGGCTCTCCCCTTTACCTTGGCTGGCAGTGTCGTCATCTAAATGAACAGGGCAGTGATCATGCATTAATAAAGGTCATCAGAAGGTCACACCACAAATCATGCTATTGCAAATTAGGTCCAACAGAGCTCTGCTCCCTCAAAGTTGCCCTAATAGCTTCCTATGTGGTTGCGTGTATATTATGTTTCCCAGTTAGACAAACTCATATCTTAACAGTCTACTGGCCAAATCAAAAAGAGGCTATTCGCTACTCCGCTGACTCCCAGGTGACAGACGATGGACTCAGTGAACCCTTAGTGCCCCTCCATTTTCCTGGACGGCTTCTCAGTCCCTCATCAGCAACTCTGACCAAGCTAGGCCTATTGGATTTTACTAGAACATTCTGCACAGAGTATATTATTATAAAGGGAAGAAAAGGGCCATAGATGCTGGCAAGACATATGCAAACTGCATAAAAACTGCTGGCATTCTTCCACAGCTCAGGACAGGCAACGTGTTCAACAATTCCCCATAACTGTCCCCTAAAGAAACACACTTGAGAGAATTGGGGTGTGAAACTAAATAGCGGAAAAAAAACAAATATTACTGAGAGCAGAATCCTGAACTTTGATTCACTTGTACATCCACAGTTGAATATCTTTTAGAAGAATTTACAGTTGATGTGGAAGCTTTTATCCCTCTACTAGCAGCAACTGTAGGTATAATATTAAGCCGATTTATGCCTATTTTGAACTCCCTCTCTCACTGCCAGGGAAATGGATTTAATTACCAAAAGCCACTCAAATAAGGTCAGAGGTTATGTTCAAACATGCTATTTTTCTTATCATAGCTAGATGAATCATGACTGTACAGCAGCTCTTCTATAAGACTGTAAATAACAGGTTGAATGAAAGATGATTCGGACATTTGTTCATCCCAAGTTTGTAGATGTAATTACGGTACAACTCACCCAGGGCACAGTCCAGTGTCTCAGCACCATTCCTCCTGTCCTGGCTGGCCTCAGTGGTGCTCTGCAGAGCCTGTTTCAGCGTCATCACCCACTCCTCCATCTCTGCTTCGCTGTCCGCAGCCAGGAAGTGGCTGTAGCGGTCTTGCATCTTTAGCTCGAAGCCATTGCGGCGCATCTTGGGGCTCTGCAGGGGGGCGGGGGGGAAGAATTATTGTATATACTTATTGTAAATACTTGTATAGTTTTATACTACTTTATTCCTATATTCTGGTAACAACCGGAGTGCTATAGTTTGGGTCAGCAGAACCTGATTCCCCCTGAAGGTTAATATCATCTAGCCAATTTTTGACAAGTACCTCTAAAATAAGCTTTAAGTTCCTCACTGAAGACTGTTGTCTGTTTTTTTGCACCGAGTCATCTTTATGTGAAAGTTACGTAAAGGCTGCGGCCTTTTGTGTGCAAAACATGCTTTACATGTCAACCACACCACACTCCACAAGCTTCCACATTAAACCCACTAGCCAGAATGAGGCTCCGCAGTCTTGCAATTCATCTTCTGAATGCGTTCATCAAACTGAAAGCTTCCTGGCAGCCTCTCCAGTCAGTCCAGACCTGAATGAGGTCCCAGCCTGTCTAATGAAGCCAACCGCAGCAGCCCCTCATAATCCGTTAAACCGGACTTTTCTGCCCAAGTCAATGGAATGCAATACATCTATCCAATCAAAGCGACTAAAAGCCCCTGGAGAGTGGGGGAAGAAGGAAAGAAAACTTACACAGCACCTAAAATGAACTCATGTTGGGCCCACAGAGAGACACAGGAGTTAGATTAAACATGCATCAAGGTATATTGAAAGCGTAAGAGAGTTGGTCAAACTAATTTTGCTGCAACCTTTTTGCAATATTGTCAACTGGGCATTTGATGTATCTTTGATTTCTTTTTTCCCCAGCCCTGTGTACCTGGACAACGTCTATGCAGGAGTCCAGGTAGATGGAGCCTTTGGTGTCCTTGCAGTTCTTCTCATCCTTGTAGGAGTTAAGGATGTAGGAGCCGTCGGGGAGCTGAGACAAGTAGAAGTACCTCCTTTTGAACACCTGCAAATGTACAGCAACGGAGAGCAAGTTAGAGAAATATCTACCAGATTCTAAACAACTTAGGACAGAGACTTATAATGTGGCTTTGTCTATTTTTCGTCTACATTTCAATTGCTCGGCTGACATGAATACAATTCTTCATTGAAGGGAAGTGATGCAGATACTAAGCTATTAAATATGTTATGGTAGTTCCTCTTCTCTTGTTTTTATATTTAGAAAACATTTTTACTCCGTTTATGTATGTATTAATTATAATATACCTCTGACATAATAAGGGATATAATAGTATAATATATTCTTTATTTTCCAAGTACATTTTTAAACTTACAAGGAACGTATATTTTGCATTTAACCCATCCTTACTATTTAGGAGCAGCGGGCAGCCATTCAACTCCAGTTGTAATGCCAACACCTTCAGCGCATGTCTTTATGGCGGGGGGGAACCAAAGCAAACGGAGTAAACCCACAACAACGTAACACGACCGGGCATCAAACCCGTACTCAGCAGTGCCTGCTTTCTGTGAGGCAGCAGTGCGAAGCACTGAGCCACCGTGTGGCTGTGGTATATGGTCCATGAGATACAACAATAACGTAGAACAAAGAGTTGCCATGTCCCCCCAGTTCTGTGGTGAAGCCTACGTTTTGCTGTTGTTGTTGTTTCATTTGTTGCTGTTATGCAATATGAATAACAGACAGGACATCTGGTGGTGACTCACCCTCATGGAGACAGACAGGCTGCTGTTGATGTTGGCTTTCTGAAGCCAGCCCTGCTTCATGATGCCTCCCCTCTGGGAGCACAGTGATGCCGAGTCCTGGCAGACACAAAGACTGGAAATCAATCACGACACACTTTATCCTGCAGGTTAATTCAGGTTAATGGTCACAATAGTCCCTGTGCTTGTAGACAGTGTGCCGTATCAACAGCTTCATGTTTTGGATATTTAGTGCCAAACCTGCACAAAACATTATTCCCTTGTTTCTGACAAATACCTGGTTGCGAGAAATGTTCCCTGAACACAGCTGCAGTAGAACATGTCATCAATTCTAATCACATGCTGTCAATCCAAATCAATTTATCAGCTGGATTTTGTTTAGGGTTTAACATAACTCGGCTTCGGTCCTGTCAGTGCGGCCTTTCCATCCATACTCATAACTATCCTGGGACTGTTCATCAGCAACGCAGAATACACAAACATTTATCATGGTCTCTCTCTCACACGCATATACAAACACACACATACACACTCTCTCTCTCTCTCTCTCTCTCTCTCTCTCTTTCTCTCTCTCTGGAGTAATTCATCCAGCCACTTGGGAGGAATGCATTGTACAATGATCTGGTAGTGACAGACACACCATGATAGTGAGCGTAAAGGATTGAGGTGTGTATGTGTGCGTGTACACAATTGCAATGAGCCTAATCACACTCAAGTGGTATTTTGTCCTTTAAACGTCTCCTCCACCCTGCTCTCCCACGTTGTCCTGTAATCTAAGTGTCTGGCTGTTCCCACAGCTTGGTCAAGTCCATACTTCAGACATGCAGCAACTAAGCGGCCCACTGCCATGCATACACACCTCATCACACCCTACATAATACCAACTAATAGAGCCATCTCCTCCCTGCCCTCTCCGTCCTGGCAGCAGCAGCAATTCTTTTTCTTCAATTAAAGCTGCTCTCTATCTAAGTTTATCCGCATCCGGCCCGATGGTAGGGGGAGGAGGATCGATGAGGGCTATTTATGGGACATACAGAAGGCTACTGGTTTCCCTGCCCCACCCTCAGTCTCTGAGGGGTCACACTGCCGGGTGGACAGGACGGAAGGACTGACAGACTATAAGTCACAGGGAATCTTCCAGCACAAAGGAGTGTGATTGACGTAAGTATTTAAGTGTGCTCTGCGCACTGCCCTTTGTACCATGCCTTCGTCTGGCATCTGGGTGCCTTTATACATACACGTAAACTACCCCAGACTACCCTAGACTACCCTGGACTGGACTGATTGGCACTGTTTGACTCCCTTACTGGATTTATTAGCCACCTGCCCTTTTTCTAGCTTGCCTGTATGGTCAGTACACCACACTATCTTTTTGTCTGTGTATACAATTTTCAACTTTAACTTTAACCTTTCTTCAAGTAATTTACTAGTATCTATGTATAGTAAAGTAATGATTATTCTAATTTTTTATATATTGTAAAGCTTGTACTTGAATATATATAGAATTTGCACTGGTTTGGCCGGGTTGCTTCAGTAGGGAGACCAGACGCACATATACTTGGAGGTTTATGCCTCAACGCAGACGTCCAGGGTTTAAATCGGACCTGTGACAATGTTATAATTTCCTTATGGCTACATATAGTATCTCTATCTCTATCTATCTATTAATTTCCATCTCATTCTATGTCCATGTTGAGCATGGCTGTTCTGTTTTCGCATATTTTCAGCATATGTAGGCATGTGGAATGAGCCAAATTTGTGTCTAATCTCTATGATTTAAAAAGATTAAAGGGATCATTTTAATGTCCAAGCAGGGTTTATTGCACATCACTAAAAGCTGTGCATTCAGTGCAGTCTGTCACTAAAAAGGTCCAGTGAGTCAATAGCAGAACACTCATCCTCGCTGCAGTGATCAATGTGTGTGATCTAATTGGCGCTGGGGCCCCTCTACTCACCTCGTCTTTGGCGTCTTCATCGATCTCAAACACGTGAGCTGGTAGCTTGTCTGTCTTCAGGCCTTTGCTTTAAAAATAAATGAATAAATAAGACAGCGAGTGAGGGTCAGCAGTGTTCAATAAATCAGCCCCCTCCCTACTGTACTGCCACTGTGGTAACCGAGGTAACACATGCAACAAAAAACGCTGCTTGCATTGTCTCCTTTGCTACTGGTCAGTAAGTTTTGTGCCACCTTGTCTTATTTGTTATTGCATTAAAGGGTTTTATAGAAAATGTGTATGCATGTGTCTCTATTACCAGAGGACCTCGTGTGATTTAGAAATAACTTTATTGAAGAATTTTGTGCCACGCAATTGCACGGGATAAGTGAAGTTTGTATTTTACCCAAATTTACTGACATTATCCCACGGATATGATGTCAAAGCTTTGTCAAAACTTTCCTTTATTATTGCCAACACAGCCAATAAAACCATGAATCACAGAGATGCCGATTTGCAAGGGAGTGATATTATCACATACCCTCTGTGTTTGGGGAAATAAGTTCAGTAATTTGCTGTGGAATCTCTAATTGACAAATTACAGACATGGTAGATTCGCAGAGGACTAAGATCACACCTCTGTAATTATTACAAATTGCTAGAGGTCCCCAAGTAATACCAGTCCCATGCCAATAGGGCTTTTCACTCCAATTTATGGTTCAACTGCAGGTTGTGGTGATAACAATACTTTCCTTAGGAAGCTTTATCACCATTTAAATAAGAATCAAAAACATCTGGGCTGCTCCTGTTGTGTTGTAGAGGAAAATCTGGCAGAACTCTGCAGTTATTTTAATATGTATGTGCAGTATTTCCTCTACTTTGGTAAAGCCCGAGAGCTGCATTAATACACAGAAACCGTGATTTGTTGCATGTTCCCATCCAGCAGACCCACGTGAGCAGAGTAAATCTCTTCTACATGTAGCATATTTGGCAGCGAAGAACTCGGATGTTGTGTTGCTCTAACTCTGAGCCCTACATCTTTCTTACCTTGGCAACATGCGGAAATCACCAGAGTAAGCCTCATATTTGTAGTTGATTACATGCCAGTCGGTGTTGTACATCTTGATGCACTGCCAAACACATCAACACAGAGAGCTGGATTAGCGGCAGCAGATACACTCATATATATATATATAACAAGCTCGCCATCGCAGCAAAGTCACCTAACAGAGTATGGCATTCTTTTCTCCAACTGTGACTCAAGGAGGACAGGGAAAATTCCAGCTCCATAACCATTATAAACTCAAAATAAGTATGCAAAGTAGCAGAATGATGCTGTACCTCTGTCGTGATTTGTCAAGATAGTTTCTATTGTGCATATTACCTTTTTGTGTGAAATTCTCAATTAAGTCAGCTGAAAGGATCTTTGTTCGATATACGCTGAGTAAGCCTGGATCTGTTTTAACAATCCCTAGGACAGTTGTTTCCATGCTGTATTGTAGTCATGAGAGCTGGCTGAGGAACACAGATGTAGAGCCTGGCAGAGCAGCAGAGTTTATCCACATCACGCCACAAGAGCCAGTTTTTTCATTGCTAATACAAATATATCATCAGCACCGCATGTGTTTACTACTGCCCTGTGCATTCTGTGTTCCTTTATGAGCTTTAAGAGACGACTTTAGGCTGAACATCATGAAGGCTGGTGTGAAGTAATCAAGGAACAGTCTTTAAAGTTTGTTGAGAACTCAGAGTTTCACTGATTGCGATTAAATGTCTGCTTTTTATTGAGCAGGTTCTAATTACTAAAAAGGAATACAAGTCATAATACGGAGAAAACTTAAAGACACTATGAGTACTATGAGTACGTCAACTCCACACTTCTGTTTTTATACTTTTTAGAGGGAACTACTGCTACAAATCTGCAGTCTGAGACCCCCATCATTCCAATGGGACACCTGGGTTATACCTCTTTGGCAAACAGACTCTGGGCTTCCTGCTCAGCATTCTGAGGCACCGAAGGAACGACGGTCCTCCTCTGCCGGG
>NC_048425.1:10531582-10541344 GCF_013103735.1 Etheostoma cragini
ACACACACACACACACACACACACACACACACACAGAGAAAGCAAGAAAGAACAGAAGTGGAATACAAATGAATGACAGTAAAATGTAGTATTATTGTAGCGAAAAAACAAACAAAGATCTCTATCTTTACATCAAATTGTACCACAGGAGGAAGTCACAAACAACAGGCAAAAAGAAAGTGCCTGAGAGAAAACAGAAGGCGTGGATAAAAAGAGACAGATGAGTGTCAACCGAAAAAAAAAAAAAAGACACGGAGCGAGACGTGCCTCTAAACAAAACCACATGTGTTTGAAATCGCAGCAATAAAAACAGAAGAACCTGGTTGGACTTGACCTGTAAATAACTGAGTCTGGCGTAATGGGAAAACCTTTCTTTCTTCCCATTTGACTTAGAGTCGGACACTTTTACAAGAAAGTTCACTGTGGAGATCTCGGCCCAGTGTAAGGTACAGTATATGACCTATGATTTCATCCTAGGTGAGGAAGAGGGTCCGTCTGAGAGCCAGTAGCAGGAAAGAATGAAGGGGACTCACCGAGACATCGTCGACAGGGCAGAGCAGTAGGTCTCGGTGGGGGTCGCTGTGGATCTGGGCCTTTCTCTGAAACACCACAGCTTCATAGTCCAGTGGCTCGATAATCTTTGGCTGCTCCTGAGAGGGGAACATGGACAGAACACAAATGTCCATTCAAATAAACAAACTGTTTCTTGTTGAACTGATGTTCTCTAGATTTTGTATTTACTGTGGCTCTAGCAGCTCCACATCAGATGCTCTTGCTTTTTGAAAGCAATTAACAAGGGCTCACCCCCGGAACGTTTTTACCCCCCATACGAAAGGAGAGCCACGAGAGATCAGAAAAAAAAAAAAGACACAGTTCAGAGGACTGTCACGGTGCGAGGAAACAGCTGCTCAGAGAGTTGTGGGTGGATGAAAATGAAGGCAAAAGATGACGAAAGGCAACCGACTCGACAATGAATAGTTCGACAAAGACAGACGGGGTAACTATGGTGAGACAAAGCAGCAGTGCAATGGACAAATTGTGTTTTGTGACTTGGTATTTATGTGCTGCAAATCAAGCGCACACACTTGACAGAGGCATATGTAATAAAGGAACCAAACACAAGAGAAATGTCACATGCCCCCATGACAGTGCTTCTCGCTCAAAATCATAACTTCCTGTTTTGAGTTTCACGGAGAAGTGGATGATATGAAATCCGCTTCTGCATTATGCCTTAAAGAGGCCTGCTATCTGAAACCTAGCCTTTTGACAACTAGGTCAAGAAGTGATCACAAATATAAACCTAAACCACTTGGAAAGATTCAGAATTCATTCCAAGAAAGTACTTTAAGCTCAAGCTAAGCGCCGAAGATGGAGATGAATAGCTTAGCCACAAAGCCTCGGCTGAGCGACACCAAGCCCGGTTGGACTCAAGCAGAGGGAATCAGACTGGAAGGACTTGATCAGCTTCTGTGCCACATTGCTGAGCCATTGCCCCAGAGGCTGGAGGCAGGGTTTTACCCCAATACCTGGTGGTCCACCGGGCATACGTTGCCTCACTCCAGGCCTAAGCCACTAGGGATTATTTGTTAATGCATTTTTTAAACAACAGTTCCAGTGAGCAGGCTCGTTTGGAAACTTAGAAGAAGTCATCTTTTCAAATCTCCAGTTAGCTTTTACCACTGACCAAATGTAGTGCCCTGTGGAATCTGTCTTCTAGCTTCGAATCCTCAATTTCGCTATTTTGTTCATCACAGAATCTTTTGGGCTCTAGAATAACGCTGCCATCAGTCTGTGACTGGCCCAGGCTGGGCGCTTCGTCTGGAAAAAGACACTTGTCACTGGGCTAAACAACTTTTCTGGGGGAAACCGTGCTGGAGGCGTATACCAGAGATGTAATGGCAGCAGATATGAACAAGCAACGTCAGGAGAAGGACTCTTAGAGACCCTGATAATACCCTACAGCTAGGGGAGTATGACTGAGTCATTTTCCACCTTGCCATATTTCCATTTAAGACCTGTGCAGCTGAGATGCAGAGCTTTTGTTTTCCTACAGTACCACTGCCAGTACTGCTGGAGTGGGCAGAGTGAGAGAGCCAGTAATAAAGTTATGCAGCAGCTTGGCTGCTGGTTTTGTTTCCCCCCCTCTGCTTGCTGGTATCCCCTCAATAATCTACAGCCTTCCCTCTAAGACTATTGCTGGACAGGTTTATTATATGTGCAGTGATTCAGTCATTCTGGGTAACAAGCCCTTACATAAGTTGAGTTGTTTTTTTAGATTTGCAGGATGTGCCTTATGGACCATTTTACATGTAGTTTCCCTCTTTCTTCCTCAATTACCCTCTCACTATGAGACACAGGGACCCATGTGAACACTGTTTTTTGTATCTGTTTTTTAGGCTTTAAGAAGCTTTAAAGTCAGAAAAAGGAATTGAATGCCCCGCTGTCTGACAGTGTCACATGTTGTTTCAACTCCTCAATTAAACTATATGATGTTAACACTATTGCGAAATATTCCAAGCAAAGAGACTCACGTCAAATGTCATGAAACTTCAGCTTAAGCCTAGACATGTTTTGGACATGTGTTGCTGGAAATGTTGGATCTCCATGTTGGAAATCCAGTTTTGTGGTTTAGAACATTGTTAGGCCTATAGCCTACAGTATGAGTTCTGTGAGGTTTAAAGGGTTAACATCTCCTTGAATATCCTGGTATCTGTGCAGAAGCCAATAAAGGAAGGAAAGTTCTCCCTTTTAGTGTTCTCTGACCAATCATTTGGCCGGCAAAATAAGCTGGTTACAAGTACGTGTCGTGTGCAGTTTTTTCCACCAGACCCTGACATTCTCAGTTGGCCACATAAAACCTGCGTTGTTTTTAACTACATAAAATCTTCCTAAGCCCAATGATACTTATGAAATGCAAAATTGTCTATGTGTTGTGTAGCTTCACTGTTTACATCTTTTCACATAAAGACCACATACTCAGCGACTAAGCGGCAACCTGAGCAGCAGCCAAACACAAATCCTCCGAGTCTATTGAAAGCATTACACACGACTGCGCCGCCCCTGCACCTGAAGCAGCAGCTCTGCTTCCTGTCATGTGCAACAAGCTGAACCACAGAGCTATAAGTCAGATGCAACCGGCACAGCGCACGATGGCTCGACTGCAACACTGATCCTGTAACACAGAGAGAGAGAGAGAGAGAGAGAGAGGGAGAGAAAGAGAGAGAGAGAGAGAGACGGAGGGGAAGCAAGCAAAGAGAGAAGGAAAGGCAGAAAGAGAGAGAGTTCTGCTTTCATAGCCAAGGAAAGAAGCTGAAAAATCCCACGCAGGCTGCTGTGAAAGCACAGTCTCGCTGATTGAGAAACAGAGATGCTAAAACACTAAGGGACGTGGCCTAACATTTCGGCATAACCGTATGATGCAAGCCCTTTTCTCCTCCAAACTATCAAACACCAGTCACTGCCTTCAAAGCATGACTCCCAGTGTGCCTCCAAGGTACTATTACAATGATGATGATGATGATGACTTTAGCAATGGTGCACTTCCAGACGTCTGTGTTCCATTACAGTTCAGCAGATGTAGGCCACTCACGACTCCAACACGTCCAGGTGGATTTTATCACGCTGGCTTACACCTAAACCCAATGGATGAGCGCACACACACCGGCATGAGATTCACATTCAGTATGAAGCAGCACTGTCCCATGGCTGACCCCACTAAGTGCTCCAATCTGCATGTGTGTATTAAACACCGTGGCTTATTAGGGGAAGAAAAGAGCCTGGCTAGCTTCTTTCATCTTTATATTACTCCCTGTGCCTTTTCCAAAAAGAATATGAATATTTAAATAGGGCTTCTTGTTGCATTAACATTTGAGATGTACAAATAGATGCAGGATTTAAAACACCTAATTCAAAGCAACATATTTGAAAGTTAAGTTTCAGTTACCCAACACACATCTTATCTTATATACAATATACACAAAATGCATGCAATGGGTCTGCACCCTAAGAGGTGCCCGCCCTCCAAGCTTTTAAACCAGCTGGAAACTGCAACTAACCTTCTAATATTTATTATCATCTGTAAACCAGGGGGTTTTACTTCTCTTGGACCGGTCTCTTGGCCGCCAATTTACTGTCAACTGGTTTCCATACATGTTCATGTAAAAGACCACTGAACACAGATATGGACATGATGACTATCTTTCAACACAATGCCTTACAGTATGAACTCTAGGAAAACCAGTAATAAAGTAGCCATGACATTATAAGGCAACTTACTGCTAATTGGCCTAGAAAGAACACAGGCACGGAGGGAAAGATTTAGAAAACAGGACTGACTTCCTAGAGATGTTCAGAATGAACACACAAACCCAGTCACACAGGAAGCTTGGTGACAACACGCCTGAGGGAATCCCCATACACCCCGTCCACAAAACACTGTTTGTTCTCAGTTACTAAGCCCACCATGTATTCCATAACATGAGCAGCCGAAACCTGCAACTCTAAAAAAGATATACCGAGTTGATCAGAACACACATGTCACACGTGGCTACAAACCTAATCAGAAATACACACACAGACACCTCTTTTGCAGTAATAGAAAACCTTATCACATGATTATTACGCTAGAAACCTCACTGAGTCACACTCCTCAAGATGATCATCACAAGACTGAAAGCCTCATCCCAAGGGAACAAGAGTTTATGTCTTATACACACACTTATCCAGCTCCACGCTCTAAACAGCCAAAGATGTAGGACGGATTTGTTTTGAACTGAAGCTTGTCATTGTCACATAATGAGAAAGTGGAGAAGTAACCAGATGGTTTTTGTTATAGCCTAACAAAAACAAAACAAGTCATCAGCAGGCGGGCATCAATCTGCACCGATATCACTGGAAGTTTCAAGACAAATGACATGCCTTTAAGACACACTGAGGTGAAAATATGTTCACACACGCACAGGCTCGCATAGAATAAAACAAATGCTGTATCAGCAGGATCCTATATGTTATTTATCTCAAGCCACTGCACCTAATCCCTCATCACTGCAGTCTGTTCCGAGCCACTATCAGCCTCCAGCACTGCTATGGATTCAGAAGGAGAGAAAAAATAAACCTTTTGCTTTGCACACTTCATTAACAATAGACACCATATTATAAGGGCATTCGTGAGCTGCCTTCTTTTGCGCAATATATGTGGCCATTTGCAGCAGAAATAAAGAGGCTCACACACACGGCTCCAAGGCAAGGACAGGGAAGCCATGCTGCAGCTGTCCAATTGGTACTGCTCTTCACCCGGCAGCACACAAAAGGAGCCGCGCGTGGCTGAAAACCCATGTGTTCCTGTGGACAATGTCATACTATTTTGTAATGCCAGCAATTTAGACAACCAAGCCGACATATGGGAGTTGAATTCGCGGCATTTTATCACTCAATAATGACTCAATTTTGAACCAAATGTAGCACTGCCAGTCAAATTGTAGCGCATTCAGAGACATGCCAGAGCTTCACAGTAACAGTTAGCTACACGTTATTGAGGTTGGTGGGACAAACGCAGTTAATAAAAACTGGGAGGGGGGACACAAATTAAAGAGAGAGAATTCTGGAGAGTGTGAAGAAAAACCAAAATGAACAGTGGCAATGTAGAGAACTATGAAAATGGAAAAGCTTTCGCTCCCCAAGGAGAAAAGAAGGGAGGGGGGTTAGCAGGCTAATCACTTAGTTACATTATCCTTGTTAGCTAAAAATGACCGCCACCGTTCCACAGACAGCATTACTCGGCTTACCACAAGGTCCACGGAGCTCTTCACAGCCTCCGACACGCTCTGCCTGACTTCCGCAGCCGTCCCGGGTTTGCTTAACCTCTTTGTGAATTTTCGCACCTCAGACATTGTGCCCCTCTAGTAAAAAAATCCACTTCGTATGTCCCGGTGTGAACGAGCATGCCGCGGTACCAGACTGAGCGGCAGCACTGTTGTGTGACAGCCAGATGTGTGTGTTGTGTTGGAGGTGAACCAGCCAGCGGTTCGCGAGGCGGGGCTGCTGCTGCTGATGAGAGCGGAGCAGAGAGGCTTTATTAGAGCAGGGTGCTCCACTACCTACTTCCGGTTCCCTTAGGTGGAGCAGACACAATCAAAGATCGTCGAGAAGCCAACGAAGTGGGCGTTAACATGACATCTTTCCTAATATCCGAGTAATAATCCCAATTTCTTAAATACTATACTATAAAATGAAATTTAAAAGCAACAACATAGTGAAGCTGCTAGTTGTGAATTTATTGAAGGAAGTCATCCCTTTTGACAGCTTGAAATATAAATTATTGTGGAGGATTTAAGAGGGATAGCCTAAAAAACAAACATGTTTTTCTCTGTCTAAATCTGTGCAGTTTCATTGTAATTTTTGGTTAATTGTAAAGTTGTATGAATGGTAAAAGAATAGAAACGCAAAACCAGGATGTGTGCTGAAGTTACCACGCTGGGAAATATGAGATGATTTCAACACTGAAAGTATACTACCATCTTGTGGATTAAGCTGTGGCAAAATTGCACTAACCTGAGCATTTCTCTCAGCTGTTTTTCCTCAACAAAAACTCTACAAGGTTGCATGTGAGTGCGAGTGTACCAGCAAATTGTTTCCTCAATTCCACACAGAAGTGCATGTATATTTTTACACACTAAAAAAGATAGGATGAGGATTATGCTTGTGCATGACACGCATCCTTTCTGAAATAATGCTGCTACGTGTTTGGAACCGTCTTGTATAATTTATATCAACTTCACAACTGCAGTGTAAACAGATGGCAGCTCAGAGAATGTCGTTATAGGAATATAGGACATTCCTCGTATTCAAAATGATCCTGATAATGCAAATATTTAGTTTATTTTCTCCCAAGTTCATATCCTGATATAGGTAAGAACACTTGCCCAACTTTTGGCTGACAATGGAAATTTAATTTTTGCAAAATATACCTCAACACTTATTTCAGGTGAAATTAAATCCAATCATTGAACAGGTACTGTCAGGATATAGGGACAGTTTCAGGAAATATGACAAAAACATTTTAATCTTTAATCTAATACAGAGCGCAATCTAAAGTGACAATGTAGTCACACGTAAGATAAGTCTTAGTGCAAAAATGCATTAAAAGAGTAATGAATGCCGAACACTTGAAATCTATGAGTTCAGGTAAAAACAAAGAAAGCAGAAAAGCAGATTAACATGGTGATGTAATGAAGATGCAGAATTTGCATTCTTAAGTTAGGAGCTGTATTGAAATCCTTCAGTTAGTTCGCTCACTACTGTACACGCTACATAGTTCCTGTTTGCCAAAAGTCCACACAGTTTCTGTGTCAAGCATCCAAAAGCCAACATGCCATTGTGAGCAATGACACACTGCAGAAAGGGAATGGCTGGCTGTTGTCCCAGCATCAGATCTAGATCTTCACTTGTAGTTGCACTGGCTGAACTCCTTCAGAGCCCAATTATTCATCTCTATCTTCTGCCGTAATCTGCAGTACTCCTCAGCCAAGGCCTCAAACTCTTTGCCCAAGATCTCAAAGGAGGCCAGTTTTAGCTCAACGGATTGCTTCTCCACCTGACAGGCCTTCAGATCAGACTCCAGCTTCTCTCTGAAATTGAGAGACAACAACAAAAGGTTGTTAGGTCTTTTTAGAGAAGTATGAGACAAAATGTAGTTTGTATATTAACCGTTCAGTACAACTCTGAGTCATGTGCTTCATATGCTGAAGTTCTCTGACAACACTGCAGTTGTGGGGTGTACCAAGGATAAACAGGAGGGGGAGCATAGAAGCCTTGTGGAGGACTTTGTGGGATGGTGTAGGACTAGACCGCTGCAGCTAAACACCACCAAAACTAAGGAAATGGTGGTGGACTTCAGGAGGCCTGCCACCCTTGACGGGGTGAATTTGGAGATTGTCTGTGCATACAAGTACCTAGGGTTACATCTTGACTGTAAACTGGACTGGTCTGCCAACAACGATGCACTTTACAAGAAAGGGCAGAACAGGCTCTACTTCCTTAGGAGGCTGGGGTCTGCGGTAAACTCCTGTTTATGTTCTACCAGTCTGTCATGGCCAGTGTCCTCTTCTATGCTGCGGTACGTTGGAGAGGCAGCACTAGGAAGAAGGATGTTGGACGACTGGACAGGTCGGTGAGAAAAGCTGGCTCCGTGGTGGGAGTGGAGCTGGAGTCACCGACATCAGTTGCAGAAAAGAAGACCTTTAGCAGACTGCTCTCTATATAATATATAATGGACAATGACTGTCACCCCCTGCACACCACTTTCTACAAGCAGAAGAGCATGTTCAGTAGTAGGCTCCTGTCTCTGTCTTGCAAAACAAAACAGACTGCGTAGGTCCTTCGTCCATAGGGCCATTTAGCTCTTTAGTGCTACACAGAAGAGGGAGGAGTGTGATTGACTTAATTGTTTAAGTCTGCTCTGCACACCGCCCTACCATGCCTTATCTGGGTGCCTTTATACATGCACATAAACTCCCCCGGACGACCCTGGACTGGACTGATTGGCACTGTTTGACTCCCTTACTGGCCATCTTAGCCACCTCCACATTTTCTAGCTTGCCTGCATGGTCAGTACACCACGCTGTCTTTATGTCTGTATAGACAGTTGTCAACTTTACCCTTTTCTTCAAGTCTTTTCCTAGTGTCTATGTATAGTTAAGTAATGGTTATTCTATTTTTGATATTTAGTGTTGCCTGTTGTACTTGAATAGATATAGAATTTGTACTGACAGACTCGTGCACTTAACCATTGCACCTTTCTGCATTTTTTCCCACAGCACTCCTTTAAACATGCTACAACCAAACTTTACTGTAAGGGCACACTAGTGATTTCTCTCTTTGTATTTTCGTAGTATGTGTGTGTGGTTGTCATATGACATATGTCTGTGTACCTATGTGTATGTATGTTGTGTATAAGCTATTGGACACCTTAATTTCTTTTGGGATAAATAAAGTATCTCTATGTAACTTTTCTGAGAGCTTTATAACAGGAAGTTAGAGTTCAAATTCAAAGGGCATTTTAATGTTTAACAGGATCATCACTGTGTTGCCTTTCATAAAGTGCGGTGGAGCTATATTGTAAGGAATTGCATAACAAAAGTAAGGAATTAGTCAGACATGGACTAAAAGCATCTTGCCTTATTTTTCTATGAGCAGCTATCGAGTCCACTGTGTACATGTCCAGCTGAATTTCCACCATCTCAGACCTTTGAAGGTAGAAGAGATAAAACATAAACAAAAGAAAGGAGCCTTCCTGGATAATTGCATCAGTAAATCTACAATACCAAAGTGTATATAAGCATGCAAAGAATTGACAACTCCTTACTTGATCTTCTGTAAGACTAATTCACATTTTCCCTCAAAGTACTCTAACTTCTTCCGGTCCAAGTCTGTCTGGACTCTCAGCTTGTGGTCCAATATGAGAGACTGGAGAAGCTGAATACACTTAATCAGTTCCTGGACACAAGTCAAGAAAGAGAAAAAAACACTGAAAGACAAATATTATGTATGTACAGATTCCAAAATAAGTACTATCTTCTAGCAAATGCTGACAAAATATGCAAAGGGCCGGAAAATTTGCTTTACTCACTACCCAATAAACAAAGGTAATCCATTGAGTAGCTGGTAAAATTTGGCCATTCATTAGCCATACAGTATACACTCACCGGCCACTTTATTAGGTACACCTGTCCAACTGCTCGTTAACACTTAATTTCTAAGCAGCCA
>NC_048425.1:10541444-10553550 GCF_013103735.1 Etheostoma cragini
TCTGAAGGCAAAAGGGGGTCCAACCCGTTACTAGCATGGGGTACCTAATAAAGTGGCCGGTGAGTGTATATACCACATGTATATATATGCTTAGTGAATGTTCAATAATCAGCAAAAAACAAAGGAAATATATTTGCTTATTTTAGCTAACTACATGTAATTGAAAGAGCACTTACAGAGAGGTAGAGTTGAGCCTGTCTTTGCATGAGGACTGTGTTTTCCCGGCAGGTCTCCTTCAGACGCTCTGCTCTTTTTTTCTCTTTGTCCAACTGGGCTGCCAGATGAGACAGCTTGCTGGTCTTCAGACCCTCACTCTCATTCTCTAGAAGAGATTACGTGATAGCATTCTGGTTATCATATCATCATATCATATAACCATATCATATCATATCTTATCATATCAATGCAGAACAATGAAGTGATATTAAGGTTGTGGAAGTGAATGAGAATATTTAATGGTATGAGCAGATAATGCAGTGTCTAGTTACTGTACCCCATTCAGGTTGATAGTAAGAGAGGAGGCTAAAGCAGCTTTTCTTCAGATGCTTCTCCAGCTCTTTAGGAAGAGCCTGTTTCATTCTTTGAACATTCTGGTGGAGATAAATACTGCATGGTTGGTAAACAAGCTACATTTGTTACTGAAGTATCTCTCTACTAATAGTCAACTTTCTTTTCTGAGTAAAATAAATGTCTACTTTGGTACAACTCTACTCTTTACTGTAGGATCATCCATCTGTTCATCATTTAATTTATGTTCTTCTATTCTGTATTTTTATGACTTACCTTCTCTGATGGCATGAGGTCCATCAACTGTTGGGAGTCCAGACCCAGAACAGAGGGCTGGTCCTGGTTGGTAGTGCTACTGGGATCCAGCTGTCTGATACACTGAGCCACCAGCAGACACTTCTCCAGCGTCTCATAGAACTACACACACACGCGCGCGCGCGCGCGCACACACACAAACACACACACACACACACACACACACACACACACACACACACACACACACACACACACACACACACACACACACACACACACACACACACACACACACACACACACACACACACACAATTTGGTAGATTTCTGGATACTGAAATTCAGATGTATTAACCCGTGACCTTTAGCTGCAATTTGGGGATGCAAAGTGAGTTGCCTAGTGCAACTTTAATGACCACAATTTACTGACAGTTGTTTGTGCATTTGTGGTCTATGTGCATGTAAGTATGTTCAAAGTACCAGGTTTTGGTCAGGGGGTATGGTGACATGGTGCTTCCTGATACAGTGGTCCTGGATCATCTCCTGCAGTCCTTTGTGGAGACTTACGGAGCGCAGCCAGTGACGCCTCTGGCTCTGAAGCTTCTGCTCAGCCTGGAATAAAGTATCTGTAAGTGCTCACAGATACACAAAACCTAGCGAACTCGGCCATCAAGGAAGAGATGATCCATCTATGTGATTGCAATACTAACTGGTTACCTGTAGAGGTCAGTTTGCCGTACATAGAGTGAAATGACATAAATAACTACAAGTTCAACAAACGTACAGCTGTTTGGTGTCGCTTGAGTTGCGTTAAAGCATTAGCTTGCATGTTAGCAAATGTGGAAAGTAACATTAATGAAGGTTTTTGTGCCCACTGATACCTTTTCCAGCTCTGATTTCAGAGGGACAATGAGTCCAGTTTGGTCTACATGTTGTGCCAGGTTGGCCAGGAGTTTACAGAACTGAGGGTTCTGGGTCAGATCCTCCTCTGTAATGTCACACAGAGGGAAGGAGGAGAGAACTGGGTGGGAAGACAGTAAACACAGAAAACGTATTGTAAATGGGCATGGGCAAACCAAATCACTGTCAGGAGATTCACAACAGTACAGCACTCCAACTTCAACTAGCATGTGAGAGAAGCTATAACGTTAGTAGCATTTACTAATAACGTCATAGCTTCTCACACATTCAGACTACTTTCACATTTAGCATTAAGTTCACAAGAAAGTTAGTGGACTTATTTTCTTACCCTGAAAATGCAAACTGTCACCCTTCCCAAGCGAGGACACATGTGTAGACTCTGACATTTTCAGCTGAACGTTTAGTGTAATTTTGTGTGTGAGTTCTAAAGACTTTCCTCGACGTTCTTCCTGAATTGAGTTGCGCGCGCCGGAAGGAAGCGTTCCTATTGGCTAACTGAGCCATGTGGTCGACGCAACGAGAAACTGCGAAGACTGCAGTCCACTCGCGAGAGCACGCACTGGCTAAACGTAACATTACATTTCTAAGGAACTTTACCGTTGTTTAACAACGATGTAATCTTTATTGATATTAATGATAATTATTGACTAGATTTTAATTGAAATTCAAACGAAAAGTTAAAATCAGTCTAAAACCTGATCTGTCAAGTCTGTTAAAAACATACTCCCTGAATTCTACCCTTTAGTCTTTTATGTTTGGTTCCTGCATTGAGAGGATCTCTCTCTCTCTCTCTCTCTCTCTCTCTCCCCATCTCTCTCATCATGTTTGGATGCTGGCCATCATTCTCCTTGTTCTCAACATCCTTTTAGAAATAATATTTTCTTGCCCTTGGCTCATCTGACCATTAGCTTGCCTGGCAACAGCAGTTGTTGCTATTGGTGTTGCCAATAAAATAATCTGCTTTACTAAAACTTGTTGAACTTCCAGGCAGAGGCGAAAAAATATGCATAAGTCTTGTTGTCGGGCATGTGCATTGGTTTGATGCCATGTTTTGATTTGCATGAGCTTCTGTTTCCTCTTTCCTCTAAACTATTGTGCTACACAAATAAGGTTATTATTGACATTTTCCTTAATAAATGGTCAATAAACTTTTAGATATTTTATTTTTGTTTTGCTGTGCCAGATATGTTTCACCTTTTTTGCTCTGGAGCTTACAGCAGGGAACTAGTGAGATAGGGAGAAAATTAGGGCTCACAATTAAAATAAGTATTATGATGACTTTTAGTTTTAGAAGTTGATTAGAATAGAAGTACATGATGGGTCTGGTGCTGCATCCAAATACACTGCACCTTCCTGCTATTGTCAATAATGTATTTGCTTAGTTGTTTGTTATGGACAATTTCAACACTAAAACAATCATTGAGCAGGCTGTCACACTATATCCATATTGAATCTGGGGTTCCACAACTGTGAGTATTCCTGTACAGTGTGTGATTCCCCAATGACCCCTGTCCTCTTCTGTGTGCTGCTTCTCACAGCTCTGTTTCCTTGCAACAGCCCTTCTCTGCCTAGTCTTCTTGATCCTGCATTTCTGGTGCTTTGCAATCATATTAACTTTCCCTACATCGTTTTATACTTTTTCCCTCATTATTCTACTGTGAGAAGGTGCGAGTCACAGTTTTCTTGTGAGAAAAGCTGTGCCAATAAGCATTAAAAATAATTAAATGTGTGCCTGTGTGTGTTTTTTTTCTCCATTTTCCAGTCTGCACGTGATGTATCTTTGGTTTGATTCATAATATATAGAGTAACTTCACTGTCAGGCTGTTTAGGCTGGTGGTCCTCACTCATCAATGAGTGGGAAAAATGAGATTCGGGAGCCAGTCAATTTAAATAAAATTATAATTGACACGGAGTGAAACCAATGGATTGTGTTAGGATGAAACTATCCATATTGTATTGGTCACGTTTATGGACCAGCCCTTATTTGCTAAACCAATTAATGAAAGGTAGTGTTGATTGCCGAGGGTTGTGACCAATTATAATCCTGTATTTCCTAATAGGCGGGTTTTTGTCATTGAGGGGTGGGGTGTTCGAGGTCATTCAGTACCACTCTGATTCACTCTATCGGCGTGTGTTTGTGGGCACGGTTAGTTGGAGTAAGAAGTCGCCGGGCGGCAGTGCATCTCAAACGCTTTTTTTGGGATAGAAACGCCGCTGAATTTTGCACCACAGACTGAAGAAACGACCCCCGGTGACGACTTCTGTAAAATTATTCAACGCACCGACTGCGCCACACGCCCTACCAACAAACGCAGCCAGGCTATCAGATGTTAGCCAGCTAGCATCCCTGAAAACTGACGGGATCAAGGTGTTGATAGCTAGCCTCCCAGCTAATTATCCATTAGCTAGCATCCTTCTGCCGTAGCATCATTAGCTTGATTTTCCTTCTCGCGCACGCCAGGACTTAACCACTGCTCGTGGCGGTGCCTTTTAGCTCGCGGGCACCAATTCCCACATCCACACAAAAACAGACAACTAGCTGGTTCTACCTAACGATAGCTACTGCTGGAAAAGACAACGTCTGCGTTGCATTAGTTGGCACCATCACACCCATCTCCCCAACCCCTTCACCTCTGCCCCTCTCCCTCCACCCGAAACACTGGAAATCCACAAGCGGCCGGATAGCGGCGAAGGGCCGGCGAAGCTGGGGGTGCCACCGTTACCGGACTCGCCGGGAGTCGTAACGGCTACAGACAAGCTCAGCTGTGGGGACCTACCGACAACGGGTATGGACGGGCTGGCCGTTGAAGTTCGCGGCTCGAATGGGGCCTTCTACAAGGTAACCTGGTTACAGTCGTAGTTTCTAGTTGTCCCAGTTAAAAGTTTTGTTTAAGGAATAACTGTTTCATTCTCCTGGACACAGCCATAGCCAGACATTAACTATTTGATTATTGTTAGCATAGGTCCAGTTCTTGCTAAAAGGGATGGTTTGCGTCCCATTAGGGTTGGCCATTGTGGGGTGAGTAGCTAGCTCCAGCTAGCTGTTGAGCTAGGCACACTTGTCATCACTAGCTATGGCCTATATTTGGTCGTTTTTACCAAATGTCAATATGAATACAGGCCATACCATTGAAACCAGATTCCTATAATTTGAAGTGGCGTACAGTGTTTCTCAGAGCATATTGCTTTGTCTTGAAATGTTAAATTCAGGCAATTAATACCAAAGCGAGATGCTAATCAGACAGCTGGAGTGCAATTCCTGCTTATATGCATTGAGATGCTACAGTAAAGCTCACACACCGGTAATTCCTTTGTTTTGTCCCCTAACCCACGTTTTAGCAACACTGATGAACATCTGGTCATATGTGTACTGCTCTGACAAGGAAGAAATACAGTCACAGTTTCTGTTTCATTTCTGCTTCATACACAGACACATGACATGAAGGATTTCTTGCTTCTGTGTCATAGCTTGTTTTGAAACATCAAATTAAGATGGCAACTCCGTGACTTCAAATTTAAATAAATGCGTTTATTTTTCAATAAAATATCAGTCATTCGGTTTCTGTCTTGGTGAACATTGTAGCTTTTGATATCATTTGGGATTTAATGGAATCTAAATCCTAACCTTTGTGACCATTCTTTTTGTATTGCTTTTAGTTGAATTCCTCCATGTGCTCTTCTAGTCTGTCTTTGGGTGTTCTGATGGTCAAGCGACCACATGGCAGTTTAGAGATGAGCCTATATTTACTCTCCTCATGGTGCTTCACCTGTCGTTCTGTTTTACAGGGTGACAGTTTGACTCTGGCATGAATGAACACTTCCACTCTTCCTCTCTATTACGTCTAGTATCTCACACAGCTCTCACTTTGTGGATGAGTTGGACACGTTCTGCCCCTGTAAAACACTTTATTTCTTACAATGTATTTCTGTGAAAAGCGCTTTATAAATCATTTTTACTTTCTTTCTTTCTCTTAACTGTGTAAAGGGCATTCTAAATGTCATGTGTTTTTCCTTGATGGTCAAAAACTTGGGACATGGGAAATGTAATTGGGACATGCGGTAAAATGATTTTGCTTTTTGAATGCACTTCATTCATCTTAGTGTCAGTGTGAGTTAATTTTTTTTTTTTTTCTATCTATTAATCAGAATCCTATTTATGAACCTGTCAGGGCATTACAACACCTTGCACTTTGTCTTGTGTAAAGTCTGCATCTGTTGCAGTAGAAAGCACATACCAGGAAAGCCGTTCCAATCCTTAATGAAGATTTAAACTTTTTTTGTATTATGTCAATTGTGAGTCATTCTCCACATGAGTTTTTTTCTTTTGGCTGGATAATCTGCATCAATAAAGATCTCAATTTTTGCACATTTACGTTATCATAAGCGGGCCAATCAAATGAGTATCTCTAAACACAATAGCTTCTTGTGTGAAAAAGATAGTTATCCCGTCTAATCCATTTCTGTGAGAGAGAAAGTTTGCAAACCTCCTGTGACCTTAAAGGTCTTGCTCGCCACATGGTCTTGCAGGAAGAAGGGACGTCATTACGAAGCTGCTTGTGTGCCACGCTGCCCCCACCAGTCATGTCATAGTAGAAAGAGGGCTTCTCTGCCCTTTGACCTGGGGCTACTTTGAGGAAGCAATACTCAATTTGACAAAACATGCTCATGCAGCTGTCTCTTAATGGGACTTTTAGAAATGGGAGGATGAGGGTTTTTTCTTTTTTTCAGTCAAACCTTTTTTCATTCCTGGCTTCTTCTCGAGACGCTAGTCAGCTCTAGTGCCACTGGAAACCTGCAGTGTAAGAGGCAGATGCCAACTGTTCATTTAGATACAGAGGCATGTTTTGACCATTAATTAGGACCGTCTCAGAACAGCAGGTGGTGATTGATTATCCGACTTGTAGTCAGTGGAATGCTTAAGGAATGTAAAAAGGTGTAAAATGTAAAAATCCCAATTTGTCATCTACACACATACATTGCCCCATGATCCAGGCTGAAACCCTAGCCAACACGTGCAGTGCAAAGGCAGCATCTTCCCAGCAGGTGAATCCATACCCCCACGCATGGTTGCCAGAAACTGCCTGACCTCTCTGTCCCATATACGGTAGTGTCACACTGGGAGACATGCCACACCCACCACTTTCCTCTTGTCCTGTCATTGCTTAGTGGTAAGGAGTTGTTGGTCAAAGGTTTAAGGCATGATGAGATTTATGAATGTTCGTGATGAGGATAGAATAGTATCTAGGATCTCTCTCTCGTAGTAGTTGTCTCATGGCTATCACATAATATGTCCATATAGGCTAGGCTGAACAAACGCCTGCCTTCCCTATACCTAATATGTACCCTCATGAACATGCTGGTTGTAAAACTAGAATTCAAATAAACAAGGAAACTAATGTATTTTAATTCTGTTTGTCTGTGTGTGTGTGGGGGGGGATTTCCAGGCTGTCTGTGCTGTCAGGAGGAGTCAGTGTTCATAGTCACGTTATCAGCACAGAATTCTCAGCCAGAGAATTGTGTCACTGATGTGATGTCTTGGCTCCCAAAAAGCCCTGGATGCCATTTTTCAGCAACAGTCACAGTGTTGGTCTTGCATGGATTACAAGTCAGCTGTCTGTGTTGTTTACATGCAAAATAAAACGTTCACAACCCCACCTCTCCTCACCGTCTGTCTTGTGCATTCGTGGGAATAAATTTCTCTCTCTCTCTCTGCTTTTCTTTTAGGGTTACATCAAAGATGTCCATGAAGACTCACTCACAATTGTTTTTGAAAACAAGTACGTTTCCCATTTCTATGAACCTCTCCTGTATGTCTACTTTATGATAAATAGACCATACATGGGTAAATGATGCTTGAATTGTAGTAATTGAGAGGTACTACGACTGCTTACGGCTGGTGCTTTACCCAGGCGCTCAAAAATTGTCCCCTTCAGCACCTGTGCTTGGCACGCAGCTGCCCATACATGTCTCTCTGTTTTTTTTACCTCCTGCTCTGATCCCTCCTGCCCTCGCCATCCTGATAGCATGCTTTCCTATACGCCTAGTCCCACCTACTGTCCCTTTGCACCGCCCGCCCATCCCCCAGGTCCCGCTTTATCTACTCAACTCATAGTGTGGAGCAGGGTGCCCCTAAAAATAGTGGCCCAAGGTATGCATGGTTGGAGGGGTGGCAGTATGTCCCCCCCCCCCCCTTGTCCTTTTACTTTCTCTGGGCACATGGAGTTGTTGAAGTAGCTGGTTGTATAAGATAGTGAATGAATGAGACTTTTTTTGGTCTTAAGTGACACTTATACTTTTGTTAAATCTAAATTATTTTTATATAGTTCTTGTCTCATGTAAAAGGACATCATACAATGGACATAGTCACTCACTGTCCAGACACAGTTCCACAAACTTCCTTATTAAACTCATGAATGACCCATTTTAATTTTCATTATGTCTGTTAATGTGCTGCACAGAACTGAGAATAATACACTTAGGTCAACACAATCCCAATATGACATGAGGGTGAACAGGGCTTTCGCTAGACTGCTTGAACTATACCACTAACAGCATTGCATTTTGTTACCTACAGTTGTTAAGCTGATGAGTGTTTGTGTATTGTTTCTGTGTTTTCTTGCCATAGCTGGCAGCCAGAGAGACAGTTGCCCTTCAGCGACGTGCGGTTGCCTCCTCCAGCCGACTACCACAAGGAAATTGGTGAAGGGGAGGAGGTGGAGGTAAGGCCTACCGCTTTCTCTCTCTGACTCCACTCATCCAACTGACCTTTGGCTAACATCAAATCTCAAGGCCTCGGTGTCTTTTTACTTCACCAGAAGAATCATTATTGGCTAGTATTGACTTCTTACTGTAAAATGTCTAGTAGTATATGGCTGCTTATGAGCTGTTTTAAATCTGGATTTGTATGTATTTATTAGTGCTTTTGGGCAGCAGATAAGAATGTCCAACATCTTATATATTTTCTCCATATCACACACAGTGTAGTTAGTTGTACAGCATGCATCCTGTCTGCTTTTTGCAGCCACGGCCATGTTCCCTGTCATCACATCTTGCTTTCCATTACAAAATGCTTGAAGCACATTTAACGGGTGTAATAGTTGTAGTTTTTTTTGTCTCTGGCTCAACTGTCAATCACTCTCCTTACAGGTTTATTCAAGGGCCAACGAACAGGAGCCATGTGGCTGGTGGCTGGCCCGGGTCAGAATGATGAAGGGAGAGGTAAGTTGTTCCAAGAACCAAGGAACATTATCAATTTTTTTTTTATCTTTTCTTAACTGAGATAAACAATTGGTAAAACATAGAAAAAGCTAACTTTGTTAACAAATGTTTTCGCTGATGCACACAAAAACCGAACGTTTTACTTTGGAGACGTGTTTGTCTTTTTTATTTTTTTTAAGCTCCTTTTAACCTCTGCATGTGTCCCATTAGTTTAAACAACGTAGTCACACAACTGTTAATTGCACAGAAGAGCATACTGTTTAGTTGTCTTGTCATAAACCACAGTCAATCTGGTCTAATTTGCTAAAAAAGACATTGTTAGTTTCTGAGTTTTAGTTCCTTGGGCATTAAAATTCCTGGAGCTATTTACTTGAACAGGGCTAATATTGTAAAGAAGGCGATATCTTGAGTCAATGATAAGATCCAGCTGGGCTAGCTTCCTCTGTATCTTACTGTTGTAAAAATTATTAATAGAGGCGAAGCAGCTCTTAGCTTTTACTTTCACATCAGTGTTTTGTGATACTGCCAGTAACTGTTAATTGAGCTTTAGTACTGCTGTATGTAGAGTGATTACAGGCGGCCTGTAGGAAGATAAGCACTGCTGTGTAATGAGCTCAAAGAGCCAGTATGTCCTGATGTGGTCCGACACTGTACCTTCAAATCATATTTCCCATACACCCTGTGCTTTTTCTTCCCACTGACTTCTTGTGACAAAATGGATTTGCTCCAGGCTTGGTCTAACTGGCCCGGTTGGCTTATTTTGACGTGTTTTTTTTAAGGTTTTAAATAACAAAGAACCAGAGTGGGCTCTTGGTCACCCGGACGAGTTGTGGCTTAAATAGTGGGTCAGTGTGATATGGAAAGGACAGCGTTGTAGTGCTCCTGTGCCAGGAGCGTTGCTGCTGGTGTAGTGCTGTTATTCGGAGTCTTCTGATAAGAGCCTGCAGGAATGTCTAGCATTGACTGATGGCTTTTATTCTGTCCTTTTGAGCATGGAGTGTGCCGTGTTCATCTCACTGCCTCACTCTCTCCTATGGTTCCCCTTTTTCTTTCTCGTCCTTTTTTAAATCTCTCTCTACATCTCACTCTGTTACACGCTTTGTTCCATCATTGAAATGATTAAACTGGGAAAGAAATTTAGTGTAGCTAAAAGTACAATAGATTTAATGTACTTTTGATATAAAGTATACTTTTTACAATTTGAGATCAGTTAACTTTTTATTTGACAGCGGATTCAGAATTTGTAACTGGATTGAACAAAGGTGTTCTGCTCTGTATATAGCTCAGCATGTTTGTTTTTTTAAATTCACATCGGTTATCCAAGCTGTCAAACCTTCACGTGTCTGACATTTTTGGCTACATCATTAAAAATCTGTATCTCTTGTGCTGTTTTCAGTTCTACGTGATTGAATACGCGGCATGTGATGCCACATACAACGAGATTGTCACAGCAGAGCGCATCAGGCCCCTCAATCCAAACAGCCCTTCTTCTCGAAACTCCTTCCACAAGGTCCCCATCGCTGTCCCAGAAGACCTCAGGGACATGTGAGTGTCCCTACACTGTAAAAATTATATCCTGAAGATAGATTTTTTTAAAATAACGTCAGCATTGCAGCATCTTAAGACCTGGACATTGAGCAGTGCCAGAGAAATCGCAGTAAAAAAAGTTAATGATAAACTGATTTTCTTGGGGATTTGAATAGATGCTTCTACATGTCAATACACCGTTTTCTGAATGTCCAGTTATTAATCACAAGGCTGACTGTGGATTGTTTTCTTATCAACAGCTGTGAAAATGACAACATTCACAAAGAGTTCAGGAAAGCTATCGGAGCCAACTGCATCTTCTACAGTGCCCAAACACAAGAACTCATTGTGCTGGTTAGTACTACAGAATACACACTTTAGCTGGGTCTTAACTCACCAACAAGTGAATGGACTTGATACATATCCACAGATGAGGAAACGATACAAAGGAGCTGTAGTAAATCTCACGTAAAACCTTTAAAGTTTAGATGTGAATCCAGCTCATGCCCCACATCTTGGCTCCTTGTCCTCCCTCTCTCAGGTGTTCTTATTTAGACAAAACAAATACAATGACATAAGTCTGAACCCACATTTTTTACAACCTTTTCGGTAGTAGAGAAACCTTTTTAATATGCTTATATTCACACACACACTGACAAAACAAATGTTGATCAGTTGTAACTTTTCTCTTTTTGGTCATCCCCAGTCTACAAATGAAACCACAGTAAAGCGTGCGACTCTTCTGAGCGACATGCATTTCCGCAGCATCCGTACCAAGCTTATGCTAATGTCCCGCAACGAAGAAGCCACCAAACATTTGGAGGTAAACATACTCTTTTTGTATAGACATGAACACATCCTGTCAAATGCACATTTCATTTTGCCTGTACGAGTGGGTATTTGTCACAAACACATTAGAAGCCCTAGCCAACCATTTTGGCTTAGTTAACACAATTGCACACAAACCACCTACGCGTTTCCCTTCCCAGACAAGTAAGCAGCTAGCGTCAGCATACCAGGAGGAGGTGAGGGTCAGGGAGGACCTGATGGGCCTAGCCATCGGCTCCCATGGTGCCAACATCCAGCAGGCACGGAAGGTCCCTGGTGTCACAGCTATCGAGTTGGAGGAGGAAAGCTGCACATTCAGGATCTACGGAGAGGTACGCTGCTTAATGCGCTTGTGTCCCATTGCATGTCCTCGCTATGTCACTTCTTGTCCCAATATATGGCAAGATGAAGTGTAATTTGGTCTGTGTGTCTTTTGTTACAGTCCCCAGAGGCAGTAAAACAGGCTAGGGAGTATCTTGAGTTCACAGAAGACTACTTTCAGGTACCCAGGAACCTTGTAGGTGAGTGAGCCACATTCCAGAGGGAGCTAATTTTGTTGGTGACAACATCCCACTTCACATACACCTTATCACTACTACACATATACACTCTTGATATTATCACGACATTAACATTTTTAATGTGCAGGCAAAGTCATCGGCAAGAACGGCAAAGTCATTCAAGAGATTGTGGACAAGTCGGGCGTTGTCCGTGTCAGGATCGAGGGAGACAACGACAAAAAGCTTCCCCGGGAGGAGGTAGGCAGGCAGGGGGCAGGCAGGGACGACACTGCCAGCAGCAAAGAGGTGAATGGACCGCTCGGCTGGCCTCCCAGTCCCCCTATAAC
>NC_048425.1:10553617-10561917 GCF_013103735.1 Etheostoma cragini
CCCCCCCCCCCCCCCCCCCCCCCCCCCCCCCCCGTCCCCCTCTGCTCTCCAAAAATCAAAGCTTGTTAGCTGCAGCGGAGTGTAGAAGTCCCATGTGCTGTCTGCTTTGACACCGTTCCATTCTGCTGCTTTGTCTCTTGTTTTGTCACTAGCACTTATGTTTTCATTGCTTTCAATACACACAACCCACTGCGCAGCATATGTCAGTTACAATGGCTGTGTGTGGGCACTTAGCTGTCTGTTATCTCTGATGGGTTGATTTGTTTCTGTTGTGTGTGTGTGTGCGTCCTGTGTTTTTTAATTATACTAATCTTTCCAGGAATGATTTGTAATTCACCATTTTAAATAATATAAAGTTTGAACTGTATAACGGTATATCTCCCTGATAATGGCTCAGTATGTACAGTGATGATTCAATTTCATTTATCTTACCATATAACAAAAGTTATCTTAAGACACTTTACAGATAGAGTGCCAGTAGGTCTACTGGACCACACTCTATCTTTTAAAAACACCAAACAATTTCCAACGAGCAAACATTTGGGCAACAGCGGCAAGGAAATTCTTCCTTTTAGGCAGCAACCTCGGACAGACCCTGACTCTTTGTGGGCGGCATCTGCCACTGCTGCTTTGGACACAGACACTGATACTGATATAGAAGTATGATTCATAGTTATAGCATAGATGATAATCTGTTTGTTCTGTTTCAAAGACTCAACTCTTCATCCAACCTCTTTGTGTTTGATCAGGGCATGGTTCCCTTCGTGTTTGTGGGAACTAAAGAGAACATCAGCAATGCTCAGGCTCTGTTGGAGTACCACGTGTCCTATCTCCAGGTTAGTCGATCCTCCATGTTCACCAGAAGATGGCGGCACCTGCATTTTTTTTTTCTGTTCCTATCACCCAAAAAACGTTATGTTTACTGCATTTTTTCAGCCGTTTTTACTCTGACTTTGATTCCATAAAGATGTTTTTGCTCAAAATGTCTGAACATTTAGTCGAGGAAACGTTGTCCTTTATGTGACATGTGGGGTAAAGTCAGGGTGCTGTTGGGAGAAATGGGCGTATGTGCAGGGTCGTTTCATATTGGTCACCTGTTACTCTCCTGTCCTGCGCCACATGCGGAAAGCTGCTCAGAGCACCTCGTTTTGCCCTTACCTCATGTGCTTTTATAAATAGCCCCTCTCTTTGGGATGGGGTGAAGGGTACACATGAGTTTAGATTACCAGCTATCTGGACCCTCAGCTTCCAAGAATAACACCAAGCCCTTGCCCCGCCTCACTTCCTTCACGCCCCTCCCTGGAGGTTCAGCTGTTGTTGGTGGAGGCAGCTGTCGCACTGTGAAGTGAGACCCCCTCCTCCAAATAAGCCATCACTAAACAAACGAAAGAAACTGCTGTCATTGCACTGCTGCCATTAGAAGCCAAAGCCCACCCCTCTCTTCTATGAATATCGCATGGCATTTCTGACAGTTTAAAATTGTTGTACTCCCAAAAGAATTATCTTTTACCAATGTCATTTAAGTGTTCATTTAACTTTATCCTAGCTGTAATTCTGTGCTGTGAGTCAGAGCATTGGTTGCACATGGATGGAATGGTGGTGAAAATGATCACTGCGTAGCCGGAGAATGGTAGGAATGAGTGTTCACTCACTCAAAGCACATCCAGAACAGTTCAGCTGTTTTCTACAAATGAACCTTTTCCCAACCTCGATCTCTACAACTAATGCGTTTAATCAAATCCCCCATCTGATAAAATTGGTAGGTGTTTCAGCAGAAGTACGTGTTCAGTCTAAATGGTTATTTTCAGCGTTTTTGCTGGGTTGAATTTACCCACAGTCCCATCTGGTTGGAACACTGAACTTTATGCATTACTGCCACTTAGTGGTAGAGTGATAGACTTAATAACAAGCACAAGACCAGCTCAGGCCCACAGCAGATGTTTTAAGACCATGGCTTGGTCCCAGCTCAACACAGCAGAAGTTGTGTTTGGTAAAGGTGTCTGTCATTAAACAACTGAAGCCAGTCACAGTCAACCGAACTAAAAGTCAGCCCTAATTTGCTTTCATTGGTGGAATAAAGACTGTGAAGATCACATTTTCTCTTTAAAAGCAGTCAATTTGGTTTCCAAAAGTGTTTTTTAAAGGCGGTTTATGTCGGTGCTCTTTCTTTTAACATGCATTTTACCTATGGGCATCCACCAAAGTGTGTATAATAATGGGATGCAGGAAAGAATGGGCATTTCGAAACATTTCAATAAACCATTTGCTGAGGAACAGGCTTTGAAGTGTATGCTATCTACAACTGTCTCATCGTCCCTTTCCTGTAGGAAGTGGAGCAGCTGCGCCTAGAGCGTCTCCAGATCGATGAGCAGCTCCGTCAGATTGGGGTTGGGTACCGCGTGCCTCCTACTCGAACTGGGGGCCCTGGTGTTGAACGGGAGAAAGGCTACTTGACAGACGATAGCAGCAACTCACTCCACACCTCCCGCACCTATGGAGGCCGCGGCAGAGGGCGTAGACCCTCCAACAGCCAGTACTCTGGATACGGTGAGAATGAAGCAGCTGAGTCATTATTTCAGTTGAACACATTGGTGAGGAATAAAGACCATAAATGGAAGAAAAAAACTATTCTGCCTTCTGCTTATG
This sequence comes from Etheostoma cragini, assembly GCF_013103735.1. NCBI lineage: Eukaryota > Metazoa > Chordata > Actinopteri > Perciformes > Percidae > Etheostoma > Etheostoma cragini. The sequence continues at coordinate 10,556,264 of NC_048425.1, forward strand.
TTTGTTTTTACATTACTTGATTACTTGTCTGTGTGATCCAGGCACAAACTCTGAACTGTCCAATGCGTCTGAGTCAGAGGATCTTGGCGAGCGAGACCAGAGACCCCGTGGCATAGGCGGCGATGAGAGAGGCTCCCGACGGGGGGGCAGGGGCCGAGGCTCTAACCCAGGACGAGGCCGTGGAGGGCCAGCATCCAAGCCTTCCAACTCAATCAGCTCAGGTAGTTAAAGCCCATGTTTAGGCTAGCAACAAACCAGGGCCTTACATTTTAGGCTTTGAGGAAGCTTAGCTACCCTCACACCAAATCCTGTTCTCAAGTTAACACTTTGTCGTACATTTGTGTAAATGGCTGCACCCCATTAATGCTGTTTTTAAAATGTGATTTGTAACTCTCGGTTATTTGTATTTTTTTCTTCATGTGTGTTGAGCAAGTGTGTGTGAAGCACTTTGTAACTGCGCGTTTAACTGCATTACATCACTTCCAGCAATATTCAGGGAGAACAATAAGGCAAAAACAGCATCACGATCCGCTTTAGCCAAATTTACCAACGGTAGCTTTAAAGTCAGCTTAAGGAGGATATTCTTTTTTATTTTTTTTATTTTTTTTTCTTCTTTTTAATAAGGCAGTCTTGTGAAAATGAGAGAAGATTAAGTGTGGTTGCGATACTAATTTTCTGTGGCATATCCAGTGCTGAGGGACCCAGACAGCAACCCCTATTCCCTGCTGGAGGGTGAGGGAGAGCTGGCCGACGCAGACATCAGCGACGGCGTGGGAGGAGATCGCCGCAGACGCTCTCGACGCCGCCGCAATGACCAGGAGCCCAGCGTGATGGACGCTGCCGCAGAGTCGGACGGCCAGGTTGGCCCCAGCGAGAACGGACTGGGTGAGAACTTCAGCGTTGGATTCTCACCTCTGTTGCATAATCATTTGTAAAACCGAAAGGTTTGCCATGGCTCAAAGTCGGAATGCACCGGCACTCTGTTAATCAGAGTGCCGGTGCCGATTGAAACCAACGCAGACGTACTGAACTGTAACTTTATCAGAGCTAGCAACCTATTTATCTATCCTCATCTGACTGTTAGATGAAGAGGCACGACCTCAGCGCCGCAACCGAAGCCGCCGCCGCCGTAACCGTGGCAACCGCCCAGAGGGAGGTTCAGCAAGCCGTGACAGGCAGCCAGGTGAAAGTGGTGAGTAGCCATGTTTTGAAAGTCAACATTATCCCCTTCAGAATGAAAAGGATATTCTCTATCAATATAATCCTCTTAGATCATGCTTGATTGTCTGGTATTCTAGTAAGTTGTTCAGGGCTATAGGGGTGCTGATAGAACATTGTAAAGTGTACTGTATGTACAATGTTGCTCCCGGAAATTGTTCCAGCTAACAATTTTCAATGTTTTCAGTGACTGTGGCTGACTACATATCCCGTGCCGAGTCCCAGAGCAGACAGAACCTGCCCCAGAAGGAAAACCACGCTGGCCCCGAGCCCAAGGTACAGGCAGACACGCATATTGACCCCAGCCTTAGTTTTCTTGATATAAATCCAATTGTTGCTCACCTTTTCCCACCTTTTGCCCAACACAGGAGAACGGGACCAGCGCCACAAAGGATGAGCGAACACCCTCCAAGGGTTCCCCCAGCAAAGGCAAGACCTCGGCCAGCGAGACCCTGACCTTGGTCAACGGGGTCTCGTAAAGAGACGGCCCTGTCCCTCGCGAACCCAAGTCTAGAGCAAGACTCCATGGCAAACTCTGTCCCTGCTTGCATTAACTTAAACCTTAAACAGATGAGTGAAAAGTACCTGACAAAATACCTGAATTCATACTATGAGAGTGAAAAAGTACAAAAAAACGACAAACGCATCTACTTAAAAACACACGTTAACGGTGTATGCTATCCTATCTATCAGTACTTAGTGCTTATTTAAAAAAAAAAAAAAAAAAAAAACTAGCTTGCCAAAAAAGAGCTGGTGGATGTGACTTGATTTTTTAAAATACTGAAATAAGAGAAACAGGACGAGACTTTTTTTGTTTGTTTTTTGAAACGGTTGTCTTTATTTGTGTCTTTTTTTTTGTTAAGATAATTTTGTTCATTGTTTATCACTGGTTTGGACTTGGCGGTCGCTCTCTCAACCAAAACGGACACGTCTCTTAACAGTGTTAAAGTACCGACTAGAGAGATGTAAGCTGTAGGGAGTGGCGCACAAGCAGATAGTCCAATAGCTTATGTGACGCGACGTTCGCACACTGAACCTGGGAGTGGAGACAGACAGACAGACAGATCGGAATATTGATAGACATTGTGCCTTGAATTTGAAAAAAAAAAAAAAAAAAAAAAAACTATTAATAAAAAAACTTGAGTTTTCCATTAAGTTTGTTTTTGTTTCCCAAGAGGAAGAAAAGAGGGAAATGTGGTCTTCCAGGTTTTTTTTTTCGGTTCCAAGAAGAAAACAGACCTGTGAGGGAGGGATTTGTTCAAATGAGTGAAAAGAGGATACAGAAAAGGAGGGAGTGGCTGGCCAACATGAGGGGGTGACAGAAGTCCGGTGCCAAACATGAAATTCAAGGCGCTTGTTCTCATTCCGAGTAGAATGGACGCCGGAGGGGTCAGTGCGCGCGTGTGTATGTGTGTGCACAGTTGAGATATTTGGCAACCACAAAACAAAACAGGGAGGGGTGAGGTAACAAAATGTAACGCAGCCCTGAGCGGGTCGCACGGTGAGGCATCTCTATTTATCAACAGGCCTAAGGGGGGGTCTTCCTCCTCCTACCTGGTATAGGTCTTTTTGAGGGTCCAGGGTGGCTCCCATACAGCCTTGTAAACAGGACAAGCTGAGACCAGACACATGGCAGACTTGAACTATAGATTTAGACTTAAAGAAAAACTATACCGTGCCTCTTTCTGTGTCGGAGGGGGCAGCGGTGCTAGCTTCCAGCCACACTTGTGTCTTGATAAACCACTGCAGCACACAGCTCCGAATGCACACGAGGGCGAACCACCTTTCTGGGACAGGTGCTGCTAGTGGGGGGGAAAGGGCCTGGAAACTGCCGACTGTGGGATTGGGACAGCTTCAAATGACCTGAGAAGCCACATGACACACAGGCTCACACTTGCAGGATACATACAATAGGCACACACAGCGGGTGCGTGTAGGTCGACGCGGTCGCCGTATGGCGCAAAGTGGAGCACCGCAACAGAAAAACTGAACAAAACAAGCGTGGTGTCTGTCTTGTTCCTAGCAGTTTGGGTTGGCAAATGGAGTAAGAGAGGGACTCGAAACCTCCGTGGCTCTCTGCTCATATTGTTACTGTTGTCTTGGTTACCGCTCTCAAGTTCTTTTTGTTGCTATTTCCACATCTTAGAAAATATGAAATAAAAAACTGAAGTGAAATCAACCTCTTCTCTGGAGATGAACTTTGATTTCTCTGTCTTGTGAGTTTGCAGTCTATTTTTCTAACTTGCATGGCATTTAGTTAACGAGTAGTAGGTGGTGCCTGTCCTGTGCATGAGGAAAGGGTGTTATTAATCTGACTTACAAAGCCATTGTTTCATCCACTAGAATTGCTGCTAATGTACACATTGAATGTCCAACTAACGTAGAAACTCTACCTAGAAGAGAGTGAGACTATTTGTGACTTTAAAAAAAAAAAAAAAAGCAATCCTTCCCCACCCGCCACTCATCTGCCCAGAACGCCCAAGTTTCTACCGGTGGATTTGAGTCAGGAAGGGACCCGCTCCTACGCTCACAAGTTTTCAGAGTCACACACAAGTATTAAATTACAAGGGCAAAATTGTGCATGACATGCAAGCGTCCACATGACCAAAGGTTGTGAGAGACAGATGAATGGGAGTGTGGTTGAGATGACCCAGATGCTGCTGTCATACATTTCTGCTCAGCTGTATGTTGTGTTTTTAAAGGATGAACGAGCACTTGAGTATTTGTATCTTGGTTCAGTTGCATGTGTGTGAGTGGAGGACGAAGCCCTATCTGGAATGTTTGTGTTTTACCTTGATACCTCATTGTGTGAGTACTGTATATCCTAATGTATCTGTATCCCTCACGTCCTGTTGAAAGACCGCTGTTTGCTGTGTGTGTGTGTGTGTGAGTGATGAATGAATGTGTGTATGGTTGTGTGGATGCTGGTTGTACAGTCGACTCCTCACTCTGTCAGATTTTGTCTCTGGTTTTCTCACTCATGTTCTGATGGCAATAAAGGACTTTTCATTGTTTGGTATACATGTTTTCTGAACAGTTTGTTCTTTTTAGTACAGGCCCAAACTCTGACAAAGCAGCTGGAACACAAGTTCCGTTGAAACTTTTTTTTAAAATCATTATTAAGGAACTCCATAATATATATTATACTGTAGTCATTAAACAATTCAAAATTACTGTTACAAAAAAAAAGTGTTCAGAGCTTAATTTTGAAACTGTAGAAGCATGAGTGAAGTCTAGCTGTTGTAGACCCACTGTAGAGTGACTCAGCAGGATATTTACTGTTTCTGGACCTACAGAGACATGCAGACGATGTGGTGCATCTTTCCCCACCTGTAAATGACACTCCTGAGCACATGTACAGCATCTGTCAGAAGTATTCGCTCCACCTTGGTCTTGTGTAATTACGTTTTCAAAAGGCATAAACAGAGCAACTTGAACACCAGAATAAAACATTCACTGTCCAATAATTAAACTTATAAAAGGAACAATCTTAACAGCTGATCAGGATTGTGAGCTTAACACTGTAGCACCAGGGCTGCCTCGCTGACAACTGTTGGCTGGGTGCTTGACCAGTCACAGCTTTATGGAAACATGGTAATATATTTGCCACTGTTTAAAAAAAAAAAAAAATCACACAACATATGGGGTGAGTTGGGTGACGTGGGAGATTCTTAAGCCGCTTTTTATTTGGTTGTTCAGTGATGACTCAACAAGACATATGGTTACTAAATTATTTTTGGAATAATAATACACTGCTCCCCCCTCAGTTTATCCTGGAAAGTTAACTGCTGTTGGAGATTAACTTGTTCGCTTGGACTTATAGGTGAGGTCTAATGATAGGTCAAAAAAGAGTCATCATAGGTCTTATGTCCAAGCCAGAGAGGAATTCAGAAGACTATGCCACTCATAAACAGGTATTTATTTTAATAATTCCTTTTTTATGCTCACTCTTAGAATATCATTAATCACATAGCATTTATTTTGACTGATCAAGGACTTATTGTGTTTTTCCTTTCCCATTTTACTTAACTTTTAATATTCCCAGTGTCAGTTTATCATGCATAGAGTATTCCTTGAACGTGCCTTGGCTTAATTGTGAGTTTACATGGACCCATTATAGTACTTTTTCCCCCATAGAATAAAATAGACTGCCTTTTATTGTCACTACATGTCCAACAAGACTTAAAGCAATCCTCAGTAATACTGTATCATGTCTAGATTGTATATCATCCACAGCTCCATCACTGTGTATCTGACGTGGTGTACTGCAGCACAGGTGTCCCTCAGGGTACGGGGCTCTCCCCCTTCCTTTTAACCCTCTATACCTCGGACTTCACTCACAACACCACCCACTGCCACATCCAGAAGTTGTCCGATGACACAGCCGTTGTTGGTTGTATTTCTGAGGAGAATAATCTGGAAAACAGGACGGTCAT
>NC_048425.1:10562017-10583492 GCF_013103735.1 Etheostoma cragini
GGAGAGTCCTGCACACTCCAAAGGACCTGAGTCTCCTCAGCAGATGGAGGCGACTCTGGCCCTTCTTGTAGAGTGCTTTGGTGTTGTCAGTCTAGTTCAGTTTATTATTCAGGTGAACACCCAGGAATATGTAGCTCTCCACTACATCAATGTCCAATCCCTGGATGCTCACCGGTGAGAAGTGGGATGTTTTACTCCGAAAGTCCGATCATCTCCTCCTGTCTTGCTGGTGTTGAGCTGAAGCTAGTTGAGGCCAGACCAGCTGACAAAGTCCCAGGTGACCGTCCTGTTTTCCAGATTGTTCTCCTCAGAAATACAACCAACAACGGCTGTGTCATCGGAGAACTTCTGGATGTGGCAGTGGGTGGTGTTGTGACTTCACTCACAACACCACCCACTGCCACATCCAGAAGTTCCCCCCCCCCCACGGTGTAAGAAAGAGAGGTACCGCAGGTCGTTCATCCCGGCCACTGTCAGACTCTACAAAACCTGCACTGCATGATAATGTTGTAGTTTCTCTTCCTGTTTTTCATGTAATCCACACACTCTCTGTATATCTTTATCTGTATTTACATTTCCATAACAAGTACTCACTTTTTCAATATTATTAATGGTCACAGGTGAATATAACTTCTATTATGGTTACCTGATTTTGCATTATCACTTTAATTACATATTCAATTTAATTTTAACGTCACTTACTACACTGCAATGTTGTTTTCTTGTACTATGGCAACTGCACTTTACTTTACTTTACAATACCTTATGTGACGCCACTTTACTTTACTTCAGTCTACCTTCTGCACATTGTCTATTGTTTGCCTGTTTTTCTTGTGTGTGTACTTGTTTGTTTTGCTTTCATTGTAGAAAATGCTGCTGTAACAAGGGAACTTCCCCGCTGTGGGATGAAAAAAGTATCATCTAATCTAATCTAATCTAATCTAATATGTACAGTGGTTTACGTTTTTGCTATGCCAGTTCAATTTTTCTCTAAATGAGAGTTATTTCATCACAGTCTTGGACCAAACAGGGACATGGAGATTTCTGTCCAGATGAAATTGTAAGATTTACACATGGAGCATGGTGACTGGCAGGAAATGGTTTTTCTGCGCAGGAAGTGATTAATGAAAATGCCAACAATGTTTTCTGTTATCTAACCTATCTGTTTAATTTCAGTTGGAAAAGGATATGCATGGAGATTAAAAAAAAAAAAAGAAAGTGTTTATCCTTTCTCTTGGGCTACATTATGTCACAGATTAAGCTACATAGTTAGAGCTGAAATCAGCAGTCTTTTATAAAAACAATTAATCAAGATGCTTCGCTTGCAGTAGAGCTCTGCCCCCAAGTGGCCATATGAACAGAAAGAACAATAACAAAAAACAGTTGCGATGTTAAGATGAAACAGGAGTTTCACTTTAAAACTCACCTTCTGTTATTCAAATCGCCAGAAACCAAAATCCAAGCAATTATAGTATTTAATTAGTCTAATTTAGACTTTTCTAATAATTCTAATAATCATTTAACACACTTTTCATTATTTATTTCATCGGCATCATTCATGTCCTTCAACCAAAAACTTTGTATTAATTATATAGCCAATGATAGATGAATACATTTGACAAAAGATAAATGGGCCTACATGTTAACCTATATGATCAAATACAAATGAATAACAGAATAAAAAGTCATACGCAATAAAATAAAGAATAAATATATGTTACACAAACTTCGTTATTCCATTTTAAAGTTTGAGAAAGTGTAAAGCAAACTTTTTACAAAACAGACAGGCCATCTCATGAATGGAAAACCTTTTCCGGGTAAAGCCTTTCTTGATAGCTTTAACCAATCACAGTCCGTACTTTTTGAGATACACAACTATCCACCAATCAGTTTCATACTTGAGCGCCTTTATCCCGCCCCTTGATGGTAGCCATTGAATCGTATCTGAGGAGTTTCGACTTCGTTGTGGCGCCGTTCGCAAGCTGTGAGTAAGGTTTTTTTATGTTATGTTTCTCTCTGTTCGTTTATGTTGCTTTTATATCACTTTAGTTTTACACGAGTATCAACGGTACCTGCAAACAATAACAATATTAATGGTTGAACTGAATTGTATTTGGTTTCGTTACACATGAGGCAACATAGCTAACATGGAAGCTAACTATAATCTTAGCTTGCTCCATTCAAATGAAACGAGCCTGGCACGGCCTTGTCCTTGCTAGCAGAACTCTGACCAGGAAGTGAAAACGCGGAAACTTCTTTGACTTTTGTTTTGTTTTTAAATCCCTGGAATTTTAAGTCGTGCAGCTTTTAAACTGATAACAAAAGTTAGCGCAAAGGTTAATAATAAGGACGAAGGTACGCATGCCACTTGTTGATAGGTGTGGTAAATGTTAAGCTCTGTCGGGTAGCTAGAGGCTAGAATGTTGAAACCGAACGTAGTTGGCGTAACGTTAGCTAGGTGTTGTCTTGAAGTGTTTAGCCAGTCGAGTAGTGTTTCCCTCCTCTTAAAATGATTTGCGCGCGCTCCGTGGTTAAGGCCAAGGCATATTTGGTTCCGAAACGCACCTCGACGCTGGATTCGATCCACCGCCGGCATAACGTTACTGCGCAAGCGCCAACACTAATATTTACCAGCTAGCTAGCTAGCTAGCTAGCTAGCTATTAGGGGAAATGTTAAGTTAAGACTTAGCTATAAGTTGAATCACCTTTTCGTGTATAATTACGGTAGTTATAAAGATTTGGCATCATATTTAATCAGTACAACGCCGCATAGGAACTGATTATGCTGCAATCTTATTTCTGTTGGCGTTGTTCTAGTGTTTATGCTGTTTTAGCACTTGCGTTTCTATGTAATGAAGTGTGCTATATTAATAAAAAGGCATTAAACCAGGGTTCAAATAACCTTCTGTGTTGACGCCTGCGCAGTACGCCCGTGTTGTCTACATGCTAGCATCTGCCTAGTCTCGTCTCGATTACAAGCTGTCTAATTCTTGATAATGACGTTATGGATTCACTATTTGCCCTCTCACGAGTTGCTTTCTGGTACTAAATGGTGCCTCACCATGTCTCTACCCCTTGTTTAGAGTACACTGGAGCAACAATGGTCAAGATCTTCATTGGGAACCTGTCTCAGCACACTGAGAAGGAGGACATTGAAGCTCTATTTACCCAATATGGCACCGTGACAGAATGTGCGAAGTACAAAAACTATGCTTTTGTCCATATGGAAGACCGCAAGTCTGCGACCAAAGCCATCCGTGAGCTCCATCTCCATAAGCTGAATGGCAGACCAATCAATGTGGAGCCCAGCAGAGGGAAAGACCAGCACCCTGTGAAGCTCCACATTGCCAATGTGGAAAAGGGCTTCGATGATGAGCTCCGTGCCCTGTTTGAAGAGTATGGCACGGTCAGAGAGTGCGCCATTGTGAAGAACTTCGCCTTTGTACACATGGACAGTTCTGATGAAGCCATGGATGCCATAAAGGGCCTGGATAACACAGAGTTTCAAGGTAAGTCAATTTGATATTCTACTACGAATTTTAAAGGTTTGGAAGTTTTTGGGGTGTCGGTTGTATTCTGCCTTTTTTAAGATTTGAGGGACAATGATTTTCTCTCTCTCAGGAAAGCGCATACATGTTCAGATATCAAAAAGCAGACCCAGAGAGGAGGAGGAGTATCCACATCCTCCGCCAGGCAGAGGAGGCTATTATCCTCCCCGCTTCCCTGGGGAGAGGCCCGAGCATCCTTACAGAGAGCGCATGTCCGCTTATGCGCCTCTGCCTCCGCCGCCCCCTCCCCCGAGACGGGCATCCTATCCCGAACGTGGATATGGCGAGCGCGACGCCTACGGGATGGTCGATTTCTATGAGAAATACAGAGCCCGTCCTTACAGCATGGCAGGCTACGATGGCAGGCGTTCCAGTGACCCCCCTCCCCCTCCTCCCCCCTCTGCACTGGTTAGAGAACGTCTCGGCATGGGTCCCCCTGACCCATACGACCGCCGTCCGCTCCCTCCCCCTCCTCCGCCGTCCTACATGACCAGGGATAGAAGCCCCATCAGACGAGCCCCGCCTCCGCCCCCTCCGTCAGCTGGTAACGGGTACTCCTACGAGCGGTCCCGGCTGTCCCCGCTGTCCAGGGCTCCGATGTACGCTCCTCCGATGTACGGAGCTCCTCGCCCAAGGGACTCCTTCTCGGAGAGAGGGCCGCCGCCGCCGCCACCACGATATGCGCCCTATTAGGCACACGAGTGTAATTCAAGGTGAGAACAGAGAGTGGATGGCTCATGACATGTTACATCACATTGATAGGAAGTAGGCATGATTGATTAAAATCTTAAAGTAGAAATGTACGGAAATGTATTTGAGAGCTCAGTCCGTAAGTTGAGGAAGAACCACGCTTTAAACGATCACCATCAGCCAGAGTTCTCAACACCTGCAGATCTAGTCCAGCCAAGAGATCACTATACAACAACCTAGCAAGGCTGATAGAATCCTAAAATATTGCTGCAAAGATCAGTCTTGCGCGTATCCTGAGTAAAACGCGCTCCTTGACATGTCGTGTGCTCTCTTTCCAGGTTTAGAATATGACAAGATCGTCGTCGTCTGCTGATGTACGTGGCGCTATACATCCCCCTCGTCTATGGTGGATTGCGTTGCGTTCGCCTGAGACTTACTGGAGCCCCGTACTTAAAAACTACAGTTCACGTATTCTTCTGAGCTGTTTATGCCTTTTTTCTGTTCCTCTGCTTGTGTTACTGTTCAAATCCTTCAAAATGTTTTGCAGAATAGGATGCTGGCTTAGGTGCTTAGTCTATTTCAGTGTGACACAGTAGTGGTTATGGCCCAAATCTCCCATTCTTAAATCTTTCTAAATGAACACAGCCTCTGGCAAACTGTGACATTTTATAACAAGGGAAGTCAGTTAAATGAAACGAGACAAAGTCTTTGTAAACGGCATTACTGTGCTCACACTAAGGTTGGTTGATCAAAACTAGTTCTAAAACACATGGTGTGGCAGGTTGTCCCATTTGCGTAACATGTTAGGCATATCAAAAGTTCCAGGGTGATTTTGTTCTTTTTACACTTTATCTTTTCTTGCGGAAATAGAAACAATAGCATCATTATGTATGATTTTATTTACTTTTACAAGTTGCTTTTCATTTAAAGGCTTTTTAATAAACAAATCAAACCAAAAACTCGCTTTTAACTGTCAAATTATTCCTCGTTGGGGGTAGGCCTGGTAACGACTCGGCAGGCTGACCTAGACCAGACCTGATCTAGTATCACTCAGGCGTTTCTCTCTTAACACGCCATTCTTCACACCCTAGAGTTATCTGCTCGACACACGGTAGGTGATGTTTCGTCAGCCCTCTGCAATGCCTGTGAAAATGCTGGAAGACACGTGAGACATTAGGTCTTTTGTTTGCGACACCCTATCTTCTTTCCATCCAAATTTGTGATGGTTCACGTGAGCGAGCGATGCAAAGTGAGGAAATAACGTTCCCTAACAACGAGGGTTAAATTCACCACTACTTTCTTGAATCATTGTCCGTGTAAAAACAAAAGCGTGCACTTCAAAGTAGATGTTTGATTCAGCTAATGAAAGGCCACAAATCCAGAAATGACGCTTTGTTTTTTTTGATTCAGTGTCTTTCTGCTGCAACGCTTTGTCCCTGACACACAAACACACACATCTGCTTCTTTCCTCAGTAACCGTTGTCCATTGCCTACCTTGTGTCGAGTTAATTAGTGGTGGTCCTAGAATTAGACCAATAATTGACCTGGGGCCCACGTTACTGTCTTGCGACATTTGTTCTTAATTCTCAATTAGCGTTCTTCATTTCCCTGTCATTGAGTTCACATTAGTCCGTTTCCATTATTGTCTTTACTTTCAACGGTTTTATAAATGTGTAAGTACCACCAATTGCATGCAGTCTTGGTATTCTTAGTATGTGTGCTCTTTGTAGGTTGTTAGTGTCAGTGCTGGAGATGCCAGTTCATGGTAAGTCCTCCTCGGAAGGAAGGTGTGAGGCATCCTGTAGATGAGAGGTACGTATCGTTCAAACTTTACTACACAATGCTGCTGACTTACTTACAATGCTACTTGCAATTAATAGTCGTATGTCTCCCTCCTTGTGTTATTTCATTCATACTGCGGTGTTCCCATACATTAGAAAAAAATCTCTCTTAAAAGTTGTTGGAAGCCTTGAAATTTGTATTTAACGCATCAGATGTGCATCTTGGCAAAATGTTCACGTGAGCTCAAAGGAAAATTAAATGTTTTTATTTTTTATGATAACACATTAGCCTAGAAATGAGGTAACAAAGATATGATAATGTTGTGATGAGTGGAATGACTGACCCCGTTTCTTTGTCTAAAGGTACGTCTCTGCTCTGCCAACTGTAACTGGTCTTTGAAATGAATTTGTGGTCTCTGAACATTACAAGAGGGATCAGATGGCCCTGTAGTCCCAGGTAGAGCCCTGTGAGTTCACTACAGTATAGTCTCTAACAGATCTCGGGATCTGTTTTGTGAGCTTTGAGTGAAGTGTCTTCTGTTTCCGCAGGAGGTGGATTGACGCGGGACAGAGGGAATGTCCATTCATCGGAAAAAACCTGCACTTTTGCACCCTCGATAAAGTGTCAAACATGACAAAGACCCCCTTCAGTCCCACCCACCGGGGTCTTCTAACCTACGCGGCCCAACGGGGGGTCCCGGGTCTTGCCACAGCTTAACAGGGGCTTTGTGAGTCCTTGATTTTTAAGGGGTGTAAAACCAGCTTTTTAAAAACGACACACACATACAGGCGGCCTTTATGTCAGCATTTTATTACTTTCTGTAAAAACTAAATGAAATTATTTGTTTAGAAGTTTGAATTATTAATTTAGGTATAACAGGACCAGAATCAATTTCCCAGAGCCTTCCCTCTCTGTTAATTCATCAGGGAAGAATGCAGTTAAAACAAAGAGCTACTAAAACAATGGCCAAGTGTCGGGGAGAAGAAAACACAGAATTTTGTCTTAAAAGAAGAAAAGAACCCTATTAAATTTATACAATTGTTAAAACTTAAACTATACACAATGCAGACTTAAAATATTGGGAAAGTGCATTGGAATTTCTTGTTTTACACGAATGTTCAGCAGTTATTATGCTCACTGTTTGGGTCAAATCAACAGTTTCGTTCAGTTCTGTGCTGTTATTATGCATTGGATGTAAGTTGAAATATCCAGAAAATGTCACTCTGTCAGGGGTTGTCTGTTTACTCAATGATAGAAAAGGGATCCCTAAAGGATCCAGTGGTCTGACCACCCCTCTCCATCTTACTTTGGTACTGTCCATATGGTCTGAAATAACTCTTGAAACCATTGCATTATGTAAGCCTATTATATTGCACTATAGCCTACTTGCATACAGATGTTTGTTGCACTTTTTAATAAAAATGTAATTTTTAAATTTGTAATATGGACATAGATTTCTGTATTTTGTTTCAGTTTGAAAAGTTTAAACCTGACTAAATAAAATATTTTTTGTTTTTTCTCAAAATCGGAACCGGTGTCTTAGCTGTCATCAATCAAACGATGACTACTATGCATTATACAAAGACACTTTACTGTTTATATTTCTGGGATCATTTCAGACCTTTTTATATATTTATTTATAGATAGATAGATAGATATAGCTGACAGCATAAGACATAAAAGGGAAGAGGGGGGGAATGACATGCATTAAAGAGCCACAGGGCGGTGTCGAACCCGTGACCGCTTCTATATGAGTGCATGAGCAAACCCTAAGACAGGATTTACAAAAAGACAATGTGGTACCAAAAAAATCCAGTTTTTACTAAAATTCTGCTGTTACGTCTACAAAAACAGTGGATGTCCTTAAGTGGCAGTACAGTGTGCTTGTATCACACAAGCTGCCACTTGAATAATAAGATTTGACAATGTCCCCTTTTCAGCAGTGGCTAACAACATTCTGGTTTTTGAAGTGAGAAATTTGAAAGGAACTCCTCCCCAGATCTGCCAAAGAGTGAGGAGTGTCAAGTTCTCTGTTCCCCTTTTGGAAGTTTTGTTTGCTCATTGAAGTCACGGAGTTTAAATGGCCTTTTCTGTAAGTCCCCCCCTTCTTGTCTGACTCTTGTTAGGGAAATCCTGAGTGTTGTTTAGGGTGTCATCAGAGTGTTGATGACCGGAGGTGGTGCCGTCTGCATCACAAACACCACGCTGTTGCAAACCTTCATGGCTTTGGTACTTCCTGAAGCCAGTTAACAACGGCAATAACACTGCTGTTCCGCTTAAATGACTACATCAAGATTTCACATTGCGTTGCCTGCTTGTATATTGAATAGGATAAGATTAGGATTCACCAAACCGACTGGACGCTGGTCTTAGATTTATTAAAAACAATAGTGTTATATCTTCATAGCACCAGCTTCTTTGTACTAGTTGTTTTTGGTCTGATAATGTCATGCTGAGTAGAAAACCAGTATGTCTCCACATTTGCTCTGATATGAGTGGTGGAAAGTTTTCTTTTAAGTACAATGTCAAGATACTTTTAGTGTTTACATTTTATGTAACCTTATTCCATTACATTTCAGATTGAAACATTGCACATTTTAATTTCTTTAAGATTATTCCTTGGGCATTTTAAAGAGGACAGCTAAAGACATGAAAGGGGAGGGGGGGATGATGACTCTATATGGGCCCGCACTCTACCAGGTGATTAACCTGTTGTGTTTTATAACAATCCTACCATGTATATTATACACTAATATAACAGGGCACATGCATTAGAAATGGATTTTTCTAATGATCCTGTTCATAAGTGAAGTTTTGGATGTAGAACTTTAACTTGTAATCACTGTTAGAAGAAGTATTCACATCTTTCACTGGAGTAAAAGTAGCAATACTACAATGTTAACATACTTTAGTAAAAGTCCTGCACTCCTACTGAAGTACAAAAGTACCAGCATCAAAATATACATACAAAATAATAAAACAATTATAATTGATTAGTTTATGTATATTTTTTTATACCTAGGATTCATATTTTTGTGTGGTTGATCTATATCTGCAAAGTAACTAGTAACCTTAGCTGTTAAGTAAATGTAGTGGAGTTAAAAGTTACAATATTTAACTCCGAAAAGAAGGGGGGTAGAAGTAGAAAGTGGCATACAAGTAGCATAAACCCGGTCAAAACTGTATTTAAAAACTTAAGTTATTGTAGTTTAAAGCCTACTTGCTGTAAGTAAGTAGAATACTTCCATCTTCCACCAGAGAGTGAAACAGAAAGTGCAAAACTTTCCAAGAATTTGATGCCAAGAGAGGCGTACACATTGGGTATTTTTGTTGCTTTGTCTATCACGGTAGACTGAGCTCACTCTGAAAGATGAAGCGACTTTATCTCAAGCAAATATGGACAAACCTGTTTCTGAAGATAAAAAGGATAAAATGGCTGATGAAACAGTATTTACCAAAAAACAGACACTTTAATGTGCTCAAGTTGAAAATGGGGAAACAAAATTATTTTATAAGTAGCAGATAATAATAATAAGATCACAGCTCTGTAACTTACATGGAGTAATAGAGTAGCATTGTGCAAAATAATACCTAAATATGAATACCATGATTTCACATTACAAGGAGGAATCCAGTACTGGTCCGCTTTAACTCTAATGTAACACCTACACAGTCATTTGTAGTTCATCAAATACAAGTCAATAACAAAGTCACATCAGGAATTATACACGAGAGTCTCATCGGTCTCAAGGGGGCCAAGGAGGCCTACTCTGAGATCACCTGGAAGACTAGGTCTATTCGTCCCACTTGAGCCTGTTTCCATGACAGGTGACATACTAGGCACCCACATGCATGTCTCTCTGGACGGAGGCACTGTCAGCACCTCAAAGTCCACCTCGAAGCTCCCCTTGGCCTCGCCAGACTCACGGGTGATCAGAATCTCATACTCTCCGAACCGGATATGGGCCTTATCCGGGAGATCCATCCTTTCCAGGTAGTCCAGCGCCGAGCTGTTCACCGACAGCCGTCCCCTCTGGCTCAGGTTCTGGACGGTGAACAGCAGGTCTGGGCTCTGGGCTGTGCGGTAGGCATGGAGGGCCAGCTGCTTGCGGGACACCCGGCTGTCGAGCAGGGTGAAGGTGCAGGACTGGGGGTCGCGTCCCAGCCTGAGAGGCTCATCTGCGGAGTGTTTGCTGCTGTTCCCCAGAGGAAGCAGCCCGAAAAGGCCCTTACAGCTCTGCTGAGGGTGGTACAGTTTGACATGGAGACGAGTCAGGAGGTCCTCCTCTGTCTCCATTGTCTGGGACACATTCATCATGAACAAAAAATCAAATAAAAGCTCCTGATGAAAGAGCTAGATTAATCGATTGACTTTCAGCGATGAAATGCTGTTGGGAAAGAAGAAAACGTATTAGGAGTCCAGTGAGGCGGTTCAGCAGTCAAGGCAAGAGTAAAGTTAAATACATTAATTTGTGTATGTGACTTACCCGAACGTTGACGTTTTTAATTTGAAGAAATATCTAGGCCCGGATACAGAAAAGCTAGATTACATGTAGTGTATTCTAAGCACGAGCTGACTTAGTAACGGTGCTGCTGCTCAGAAAGATAACAATAGGATCGAGCGGTCTTTGCAACTTGTTTTCTTTCTACTCTCTGGAGTTTCGTCACTCCTAGGAGACCCAGTGCAATGCGGCCTTCAAGTACAAATCTGGGAAAAACCAATGGCTGCGAATTGGGATACGAATCTTAGTAGTACTTTGTCAGTCTAGTCAAGTTGCTATTTACACACAAATACAAGTTCATTGGAGCACTCTGAATTTACACATATTTTTGATGAAGAATAACCGAAAACTATTAAATGCCAAATGCCATATCATAGGCTCCATTAGTGCTGAAACTATTAATTGTTTGGCTAATTACCAGTTAATTCATCAACTACAATTAGGCTTATGAATGAGTCTTTTATCAAGCTAACTGGCCACAATTCATTCCGTTTCATACTCCTGAAATATGATTATTTGCTGATTTTTCTGTTTTGTATCATTCTAAGCTGAACATACTTGGGGTTCAGACTGCTTTTGGGAAAATCGTAATATTCATTTTCTTACGTGCGCCTGAACGCAGCATTAAAGACACGAAAAGTCCCTGCTGATGCAACTTGAAACAGAAAGGAAGTCGCTCTCTGCATGGTTTCAAATTCCTCCTGACTTTAAATACATCCATGCCATAGACCCATGCCCAGACCCAGCAGCATATACCTAGACTGGGTAAACCCATAGACTATTTATTAACATGAATCCGTATTATCAGTCTAGGGGTGAACCCAGCCCGATCCGCCGGGGACTTGATTTCGGCCTGAAGATTGATCTTGGTAGCATATAACCACCATAATAATAAGAAACCAAGCCCTGCTATAAAATGTGTTGGGCTACACATTAACCCAGGACGGTGGATTACGAGAAATAGTGACAGTTACTATAGTTACTGTCCCTATTTCTCGTAAAACCAACTAACTTGCATTCCTTTAGTGGCAGGTACCTACATGGATTAAAAAGTGAAAAGTGGCCAAACTGATTAATAAATACGAGACTGGGTTATTATTAGGCTACCAGACTCGTTTTTAATGTGAAGAATAGGCCCAGATGTTTTTTCTCCGTTTACAGAAAATCTGGATCAAATGTAGAGTATTCTATAAGCAAAGAGCTGATTTATAACGGTGCAGCTGCTCAGAAAGATAAGAGCAGCATCGACCGGTATTTCCAACTTGTTTTCTTTCTACTCCCCAGTGCAATGCTGCTTTCAAGTACAAATTCGGGAAAGAAATGAGATTCAGCCTGAATCCCTTTTTTTTTTTTCGGGATAGGGTTTTTCCATGGCCCTAACCTCTCAGGATATATATGGAAGGGGATTTCAGCCAAGCCAGACCAAAACACCATGACGTAGTAGCTACGGCTCCCATTGGTTCTCAAACTGCGGTACAAGTACCACTGGTAGTCCGCGTGCTCCCTCTAGTGGTACGCGGAGAGAATAGCTGATGTTCCCTTAATTCATCCATGATACGTTCACGAACCGGGTGCGCATGGATAGATGCATGATTGCGAGCAGAGGTAATAACATATTTATCCGTTACATTTTGCAAAGTAAAAACAAAATGATTCAAAGAGGAAAGTCTTAATTTAAGTCACATTTGGAAGATATAAAAATGGAAACACACGTGGCTTTTTACCTCATAGTATACATTTTGTATTTCTAACTAAGTCAAATAAATTTATAAATATATACAAATAAATTGACACAAAATGTATTCACTAAATTCTGTAATATCTAAATATATGGATGTTAATAGCTCCTGTTCTTTTTGTGGATGCACTGATGGAAACTTAGATTCATTTTTTCTTTCAATGTGGAGCTATATTGAAATTTTGGTCTGATTTAGATTATTTCACTTCTGATCAAATCTAATTAAATTCACTGATACTACTGTGGGTGGGTTCGTGCTTCTCAATCACAGTATTAATAGGGAAATTAGACCTTTATTCCAGACTGACATTGGTACTATTCCCTATGTTATTCCATACTAGAATGGTATAGTAGAGACTATTTCTTAGAAGAAAGTGTGGTCATTTAAATACCTTGTTACTAATAATGTGAGAGAAGTTTTTTTTTAACTACTACACAGGTTTTACCCAGCAAAATCCTTCCTTAACAGATACAAACAAACAGGATGTTGAGTCTGACTGCTCGTTGTGTAATAGCACTGATGAAAACGTGTCACATCTTTTCTGGAGTTGTCCCCATACAGTAACATTCTGGTCAGAGTTCTGTGGTATGTTTGACTTTGAAGCTGAATATGAACGGTAGACACCTCACTATAAATATTTGATTTTAAATGCTAAATACCACATCCATAGGAGCAAATTCAGTGGTTCTAACCCATTCTTTTCTGGTTTTATGACTGAGCTTAGAAATAGCATTGATTCAATTAAGTGGGCCCTACTAAAAAAAACTAAGAACTCTGGTTCTATATGAATATTTATTAATAAGGTTTGTTTTCTTTTCTTTTTTTTCCGCCTACCAGCCTGTCCACCTAAGCCTATTGAGACTGTGGCTGTACCCCTGTAAGCTGTGTATCTGATCATGATGTAATATTGTATGTTAGTTGTTCTGTGTATGTTGTTTTGTACGTGACTGTAATGATGTGTTTTCGAATAAAAAAAAAAAAATAGTCTCACATTACCGGGACTTACCTGTTTTGAATTTAGATTTGGAAAACCGTAAACGGTTTAAATGAAATTGTATTTATCCATGTACAAACAGAACACCCTCCTGGACAGTGGGTGGCGTTGTGGCTGTGATCCGGGACAAAATAACCGATGATAGACAGAAGAAGAAAAGGCAAGCGAGAAAAAATGCAAACGGAAGTCAGCGTCCGCCATTCGGCTAAAGAACAGCTTTCAAGAAGGTTTTGAGTACTTTGTAGAGGACGCCTGGTTAAAAAAAACAAAAACAAAAAAAGGTAACCAAAATGTACACACCTGTGTCTTCATATTTACTATTTATCAGCATTTAATACTGATGAAATGTTTACTACCGTTGTTAGTTGACGTTTTAATGGCGGTTAGCCGGCTCGCTGCTTCACAGCGGGGCTTTGTGTAATAGCGTGGCTTAAGCTAACTGTAGCTAGCGGCTAGCTAGCACTAGCCACCTTGCAAAACCAATACAAGAAATTGTTTAAATATAGGTAATAATCCTCAGTGCGTTATAGCAAAAATAAGCATAGAAACGTTTCGATATTGAAATAAGCAACGTAAAGGTAACTGGTGTAAAATAGTCAATTAAAGCTAGCTAGTTGACTTGCTGCGTTTTTCAGACTGACGCCAGCCATTTTGCATTGAACGGGATCACTGGGAGAAGATAGCTAGTACCATAGAAAATGATTTAGGCATACTTCTTTTTTATGGTATAACACCGAATGACTAAGAATAAACGGTGTTCATTTTAACTAGTTTTTTTTGGTGTGTCTCATCTTATGTCATACACATTCCCTTTTTTTTCTGTCATTTGCTCTGAAATAGATCTTTAACAATGGTGAAGATATTTGTGGGAAATCTGCCTCGAGAAGCAGACCAGGAGGAAATCAAGGCACTCTTTACTGAGTACGGCACTGTCACAGAATGTGCCATTATCAAGAACTACGCCTTTGTCCACATGGATGACCGCAAGGATGCCACCAAAGCCATTAAGAATCTGCACCTGTACAAGCTTCACGGCACACCAATCAACGTTGAGGCAAGCCACGGGAAGAACCAGGGCGCAGTCAAACTGCATGTAGCTAATGTAGAAAAGGGAGCGGACGACGAGCTCCGAGCTCTTTTTGAAGAGTATGGCTCCGTCACGGAGTGTGCTGTCGTCAAGAATTTTGCTTTTGTACACATGTCTAACTCTGAAGAGGCCATGGATGCCATTAAAGGACTGGACAACTCAGAATTTCAAGGTAAGGAAGGGCTATTATGTAAAACAAATAAAGATGTGGTTGTGACACGATTTAGTTACACCAAATTATTTAACTTTTTTTCTCCCCTTTTGTGTCTATGTTTGTATTTAGGCAAACGTATCCATGTTCAGATTTCTAAGAGCCGTCCCAGACATGACGAACGGGACGACTACCCTCCTCCTCCCCCAGACAGGGGTGGCTATTGGCCCCCTCGTTACCCGGGAGAGAGGCACGACCTCCCCCCCCCACCGAGCTACATGAGAGGCCGCCTCAGCCATTTACCCCCAGGTTACCCTGCTCCTCCGCTGCCACCCCCTCCCCCCCGACGATCCGTTTATCCTGAACGACCCTACGAGGGTGAAAGGGAGAGATACGGCGTGGTAGATTACTATGAGAAGTACAGAGCCCGTCCGTATGGCATGGCCTATGAGGATCAACGTGCTGGCGCCCCTCCTCCTCCCCCTCCGCCCTCAGCCGTCGTCCGAGACCGCCTTATGACCTCGTCGCTTGATCCCTACGAGCGTCGTCCTCTCCCACCTCCTCCGTCCTCGTACTATGCCCGAGATCGCAGTCCCCTCCGGAGAGCGCCTAGCGCGCCTATGCCCCCTGCCAGTAATGGCTACTCCTACGAGCGCTCTCGACTCTCCCCGGTTTCCCGGGTCCCGGCATACGGAGTTCCACGCGCCAGGGACCCCTACGCAGAACGGCTGCCTCCGCCACCGCCTGCACGCTACGCTTATTAAGCAAGGCCCTGGCATGTGAAGGTGAGAATAGGTCTGAGGTAGACTGGTGTTCATATCTTTATTTGAAATGCGTCCCTTTTAAAGGCAGAGGCAGCTTGTGACTTATCCTGTACGCCCCAGATCTTGTGGGGAAAAACAAGGGTTGGGTGCGTACAAAGTGCCAATAAACAAGTTGTGCATTTGTTGGTAATGCACGCCTTTGCACAAACCTGGACTTCAGCTAATATTAGTTTTCAATGTGAGGAGTAATGCGACAAACAAGACCATTCGGTCTGGGATCTCTGTTACTAAAGAATCACCCGAGATACAGAACTCTACATGTACACAGTTAAGATGGAGCAACGTGCTTTGTGTCAGCAGTTGCAGACAGTTCATTTGTGTCATTTGCTCTTTTTTCAGGATCGTCGTCCGACTGCGTCGCCGCTCGCCGCCTCCTGATGCACGTGACACTATCCTCTTCCTGTCTGTGGCTGAGCGCGTTACGTTCACCTGCGACGCTCACAGGAGGAACTGAATTGCCGACGTCCTCGTCTGTTTTTGTTTTTATTTTGGGAAATCTTTTTACTCGTTTTCCCCCACCCCCTGATTGTTTTAGTTTGTCATTGTGCTGTAGTATTTTTTTTTTTTTAATGCTTGACGTCTGAATTAGGCGGTTTTTTTTATTTGTACTTTTACGTTGAACAAAATTAGTATTCTGATGTTGTGTGTGTGACCTTTAGAAAGCTGAAGAATTTCAGTAGTCTCTAGGCGATACTTGTGACTGTAGATTTAACTGAACTGAATCATGTTTAGTATTAAATCTAATATGCACGTTGGTTCCATCATGTTACGCATTCCCATCGCAAACCAAACCTCAATGTGGCGGTGCTGTGAAAAGTTAAACTAAGACGTATGGGTTTAACACATGTAGAAAGTAACAGTTAATAGGACGGTCACCGCAGAGCGTTCACATGTACCTGTCCATTGTCGAACTTGTTTTTAATAAACGGATTTGTGCAGTAATGTTGTTCACATGTGCCCAAAATCATGACCCCGCGCTAAAACACCATCTGTGTCACCACTTAAATCTTCGAAAAATTAAGCATGTTCCATACTTAATGATTATCCGTTTAATGAAGTCACGTGTAACAAATTAGTTCAAGTCGCCACGCTGATTAAATCTCTCTGGTCATAATTCATCAGCGCACCTTTTTTTAGCTTGTCCCCTTCAGAGCCCAAATTTGGAACATGTTCACATTTGAGCATAAGTGAAGAAGGGTGTAACACACTCCAGCCATACTCCCACCAGCTGAGCTCATAGGTGAGACTAGTTTACCTTGAATCTGGGGGAAGATGACATCAGAGGCTGCTGGAGACCTTCAGAGTCAACAGGTAAGTCAAGGGCTTTAAGGACTACTGAAGTAGAAAGTACTGCAGACAGCACATGGTCACATTGAACTTCTCTAGGTAAATGTTAGTTTACTATTAACTACAGAGGTTTGTTGCCCTGGTTCTGTTTCAGGAAGGTTGTTTAACAAACTTGGAGTCTAACCCTGAACTTTCAGTTGGTTTAACCTGAGATGGGAAACGGAGTTTCAGAACAGGCAATAGCTTTTAAATAACGGCTTCCAGAACAGCAGATTTTAGTTGGTTTAGTCAACTCTTGAGTAGGTTTACTCAAAGTTAATAAAAAACATAAAAAGTCAGCGTGAATGGAGTCACGATTCACCGCTGGCTTCAAGTTAGCAATCAAACACAAAGGTTGACAGTTGAATGGGGTTTTGAGCTTAGTTATCAAACAATTATAGATAGTTAAAAGTTTTTTGAAAATATTTCCATCTTGTGTTTGTAATTGTTAATTACAAACAAATTGTTAATTGTAAAAAGTTTATTTTATGGACATCACAAATTTCAGTATGACACGTTATGCTTTAAACTGTCAATCTGAGCATTCTCAACTCATATTGAGCACTGACAGGCAGAAAACACTCATGCGCACATACAGAGAGTTTGAACAATGCAAAGTTTTACAATGTCTTTATTAAAATTTGTTGCTTAAACAATGTAAAGAAACTGCCGTTTGCAAAAAATAAGAATCTGCTGGGATGTAGAGTGGGTGACGTTAGTGATACAGGGACGGATAAGGTTAGGTAGGCTGCATAACTGATACACTGGGAAGAAAAACGATACTGCTCAACAGGTAGTTATCTGACAATGAAAATACATCTGTAGTTGGGGCATTAATATCATCTCCCGATGTGCGTTTAACTCCCTGCAAAGTAATACAGCTTCTTCAACGGGATTGTTGACTAAAGGAAATGCCGTGTTTCCAGAAAAAGAAGTATAGTATATATGCCTAACAAATGGTTAATAAACCATGTTTTTTTATTCCTGCAGATAAACCGCGCTTAAATCTGCCTGATACTGAATTAATTAATTAGGAAATGAAAGATTGCTGTGTCAGAGGGAGGAGACTGAGAAACTGAAAGAAAACCGGCTCCGGACCAGGTTAGGTTCACAGGCTCAGTTACCATAGTAACTGACTCTGAGATTATGCAACTTCTCTTTCTGAAACTGGCTGGAGTTACCCCTCTCAGGTTTGATTAACCCCCCATTCTGAAAAAGAAAGCCCAGAGTTTCCCTCATTTCAGAGTTTTCATTGAACCTGCTTCCTGATACAGACCCCTGGAGTATTTGCTAGCTAACTGTTTTTCACTCATTGTACACAGATCCATTCATCTTTAAATCTACTCTTTGAATCGGTAAGTTTGCTGAGAAATAAGCAGTGTGTGTAGTGGACAGCGAATTGATTTTGGACTATGGTAATCCAGCAGGGTGTGATGACAGTAGTAGACATCTCGGAAAATGTATTTTTAGTAATTGGAAATTAAGAGAAGCTTCCAGAATACCTAGCTTTGTTCAAAGTGAAACGAGAGTTAAGAATTTGAATGGATTAGTCAAATCTACACTGTCTCAAAGACATACATTTTTAAACCCATATGACACATGAAGTCAATTAACCAACAATTAAATTAAAACAAACTTATTTTACACAATTTTGATGGACATGAAATATTTACAGTACTTCACATTGTATTGCTGTTTTGAAAGATGACCTGCATGAATAAAATATTTCCAACTGTATTATGGAGTCCCTGTTCACTTTTGTACTGCTATTTTAAATGCATAGGCGTAGTCCACCATGAAGTGTGGGGGGGGGGGGACAGCCTAGTATTGCAATATTTTTCATGGCAACTGTATTGATACACACTCCAAGGATCGATCTGTTATGTGTGTTGGTCAGTTTGTCTGCTTGACAATCCCATTTTGCAGCAATGAAATTGAAATGAAGTGAACAAAGAGAAAGGTATCTTTATACATAAAACAGATGTTGACGAAGTTTCCGATTGGGCAAATCATTTGAATTGGGGAAAAATTAGAAGTTGGGAAAGTGACATATTGCAATATGTTTAAAATTACAATAATATCCTGACACAAGTATTTTGATATTGTGTTTTGGGGCCTCTGGTGTTACCCCCCCTGAAAAATAGTGTTTCAATACATTGTATTGTGTATGAGTTTAGTAACTCACTCTGAAAGAGATTTACAAGATGCCCCTGAACTATCAATGTTAGTGCAGATGTGTGTGAAATTCAGTGAAAAAACTAGGACAATACATTTTCTGACCCCTTGTTTTCTGCTTAGCATTTTTTGTCTGATGGCAGCTTTTCACAGAAAATCTATACTTTTATGTAAATACATTCACATTCTGAGGTTGTGTGGTCGTCAGTAAAAGAAGAGACCTTTCTATACATAGGTAGAGTTTGCTCATGTGTCTATTGAAGAGCCGGGGCTCTCTCTCTGTGTCTGTGTGTTGGTGGTTTCCTGCAGGATGTCCTCATTCTGTTGCAAGGAACCCATGTAACTCCACCACTGAGACATTCAGAGGATCACAGGAACCTGTTGTCTTTCTGTGTGGGTAAACCGCAAATAGCTTATGAGCAAAGAAATCACAGAAGTGATGTAGCGATGTGGTTAGAAAAACCCAAACAAAGGTTATGGGTTGATCAGGCAATACATTCACAGTATTCTCACTGCTTTACCAGGCTTTAATTACATCTCCACAAACAACAACTTGATCAAAGTTGACTTTTCTGGAGAAAGTGTAATGCTGGCAAACAACAACATGATGGATATCCAACAGCCTTCTATCTATGAAAACATACTTTTTTTTTCAACCTGGACCCCATTTTCCTAAGTTTTTTTGTGTAAATGACAGACGGGTAAGGGGGAACAACAAAATTTTAAACTGGTACAGTATTATGTAACCCTGTAGGGCAAATGTTCATCATCAATTTCATCCACTAAAAGTGCAACTTTTACCACTTCTCTGAAGTGTCTAACAACATTTTACGAAGACATAGAACCTTTTTTAGTATAGCGTGTATAGAGCCAGCATATTTTCACATGCAAACTATGTGTTTATTCAAACCAAAACCTAAAGCTGTGACTTTGAAAAAGTGGCAAGTGGAACAAAACAGCCTTTCATAGTTTTATTTTGTGTCTGGAACTGTATTTCACATTGATTAAATGACTGTTTATTCACGTGGAGCCCGGTGGCTTTAGTGAATGCAGTTTTGCTATGTTTAAATAAAAAGGATCTTACTGTTTCACAGAAAGGTCAACCTTTTCTTAAGAATTCTTGCCACATTGTGATCAGACACTTGGAATATTAATATGAGCCTGACAGTGGCAAAACGAGCACTTTTGTGGACCTAAATTGAAGGTGGACAAGTTGTCCAACTTTGCTGTCTTCCGACTGAAGTGATCTTGCTTCAAACTGGAAAAATCTCAAAGATTGGAGTTCCCATCAGTCACTTAGACACAAAAACAAAGTAAAATAGGGTCCAGGTGTAACTGTAAGAGATTCTGAGCTAAAGTGAGCGTTTTGAGCATTAAAGAGTTCACCGGCTCTAACTGATGTAAATTAAGAGACAAATAGTTACAAAGAAGACAAAAGCTCCAATGATGAGTTCTAATGATGGAGACCCTGTTTTCCATTACAGGTCCCAGTGTGGACTGTGCAGTTAACTGTCATGTTGTCCTCAGGTCAAATTGACCCGTTTTCCCATATCAGTGTTCTTTTTAGCTACCCAAAATAACATGATTGATTCCACACTGCTCTTTGGCAAGTACAAATCTCTCTATTCATTCATTTCGGGGTGCCTCATTCAATCTTATAGCATTTGAAAACAAATTGAAGTGGTTTCCAAATAGTATTGAGTAAAAGTTGACATATTCCAGTCTGTGATTAGCCATCAACATCCATTCCTTTAATTTTAGTCAAAATAATTCCTAATTTCAGCTTTAATAACTCAAACATCAAGTATAATTATCCAAAAATGAGGTTTAGTGACCATTCATTCCAAAATAATTACTGTAAAACTAACTTTAATAAGTTAGTGTTACGTAGTGTTGAACATTGAAAAAAAGCATCAGAAGTGTTGAAAAAAGGGACAAAAACATCTGAAAAAGTAAAAAAAACACCAAGGGTTAAAAGTCCCACAGCCTCCTGGCTTCCTGCTCTCAGATGGTGTTATCTGGACTATTTCCTTGAGTTTAGCTCCTTCAATCCACAGGAAACAAGGATATTCTTGCATTTAAAATTTGAACCCGTGCGTGATCACGGAAGGCTTTTTTATGTGGATGCAACAACAGTTTTGTTGTCATTACGTAGAATTCCTCACGAGGGCGGCAGAAACGACGTGCTATAGCTTTAAAATCCGAGAATTAATTTGCATTTAATATTAGCATAATTTTTCTGTGAGCATATATGAAAACTGAAAAACTCAATTTCAAATGAAGTCATATTGAAGGGTGTTGATTAGAGAGTGTATATGCATGAATAAATCAATTGTTACATAATCTCCGGTGCATACTTCCTTGTTGAAATGATAAGCAAATGAACACTGGTGCAGCATCTGTATTTCATTGGAAGTCCAAGCCAATGAAAAGGAGACCTTTGACACTTCCTCGAGGATGGAGTGTGAGCTTCCTCAGAAGTACGTAGCCCAATCTGAGAAGTGGACGTCAGAGATGTGTATCGGTTTCTTCCTTTGCACGGAGAAACGAGGGTTCTTTTACATACAAGAACTTTATACATACAGTGGTGGGAAAAAGTGTTTGCCCCCTTCCTCATTTCCTGTTCCTTTGCATGTTTGTCACACTTAAGTGTTTTG
>NC_048425.1:10583592-10592812 GCF_013103735.1 Etheostoma cragini
TTGTCCTTGACTATTGTTTAAATTGGTTTGATGTTCCGAAACACTTAAGTGTGACAAACATGCAAAGGAACAGGAAATCAGGAAGGGGGCAAACACTTTTTCACACCACTGTACTTGTTAACATGGAGACAGAAGCTTAACAAGTTTAAGGACACCGGGTTAAAAATGAAGTTACATTTGATTGGTTGCTATAAGAAGGTCAAATTGTGGAGTGGTTCAAACATCTGTCTGCCTTAGTAAAACCCGATGTAAAACATCAGTAACTTCAGTGTGACTGTCCCACTGTGTGTTTTATGAATATAGCAGCAGCAGATTAGAATCTGCAGCAGCAGATTAGAATCTGCAGAAGAACTAACACGTTCTTTTCCTGCCATGTGGTTTCAAAAAGCTTAATTATGAACTTGTTTATATTCCTTATAGTACAGTGATACCATTAAGTTTTTTTTAGATTGCTTACACACAAAAATTATAACTTTCTGTCAACACTGGCACGCATCCTGAAAAGACATCAGGCTGAAATTAAGAAAAATTTGGAGAGAAACAACTGGTCTTCTCCTCAGTCTGCAGCACTGGTCTTGTGTAGTGTTTGGTGAACTTATTGTGTATTTGCACTTTTTCTGTGTACTTAATTTACAGTACTCAGGTTAGCATCAGCAGTGTG
The DNA here is from genome assembly GCF_013103735.1 of Etheostoma cragini. Taxonomy (NCBI): domain Eukaryota; kingdom Metazoa; phylum Chordata; class Actinopteri; order Perciformes; family Percidae; genus Etheostoma; species Etheostoma cragini. The sequence goes on from NC_048425.1 coordinate 10,584,254, forward strand.
TAACTGCTGTGTAACTTCAAACATAATTAAGTGAAATGAAACGTGTGTGTGATAATTGGGTGTGGTTGTGCTAATTGGATGTAGTGTTTTGAAAAAAAAAAACGGTCCCTGCTTTCAAAATTGTGCTTAAGCAATTGAAAAAAACTGTAATACAAAACAGACCGCAGGCTTGGGGGGGGGGGGGGGGTACATCTCTTGCATCTCTTCACAGGAAGAGGCAGCACAGTGCGGTCTGTGCACAACTTATATCAAAGTGACAAGGCCAGGCAAGCTAAGTATAAAGAGAAACCGTGCAAAGCGATCTGCTTGGTTTTGACAAAAATCAGCTGCTGTATTTGTACAGACTGGAAGTATGGGCCATAAATAAATGGCTTTTTGCTTTGGCTGTGTTTGCATGCACATGCTCACGCACTGTGGTAACAACACGTACAGCCACAGGAAGGCTGGCTTTCAGCTCTCTGCATTAAAACCACAAGCATCAACGGCGGCACTACTTTCACACAAAAGCTAATATACCTTGTGCCGCATCATACCTGCACAGCCAGATGACAAGCTTCCCCTAGTCAAGTTTCCATCCACATGGATGGAAGTGTGGCACACTTGTTGACCACATTTCCTGAAAATTGGTCAAATAAAAACAAAATGTTAATAAATGAACATTCCCTTCCCCTATTGCTATGTTAATATTAGTTGGTTCATGGAGAGTTGGTGCTGCAAAATACTCCAGTTGTGGGCCATTAAATCAGTTTTGGATTACAGTTTTTTTTTTATAGCTAAACTCCAGTCTGCACAGCACCAGTTCATGTAGACCAAACTAGTTCGTTTTTCGTTGCTTGAATACAGTTTTCTAAACTCTACACACTTAGCCCATGCCCAACACTTTGGATTTACAGCACTTTGTTCACATGCTAACACACTGCTGTCAAAACTGTTAACCCACACATTCAAAACAGAATAGAATCAAATACTGCTGAATTTCAGCTGAAAGCCTAAGCAGGTGTCTTTGTTGTAGACTAGTTAGTGAACATATACGGTATTTATATAGAGAAAGATCAGAAAGCCTTTTTTTGTGTGCAAACACCAAATAAGAGTTACAAACCATTATACACTCTACCGTTTGAGAGAAACTGGAAAAAGAGCAAAGATACCAATATGTCCAGGTCAGATGTCTGAGGTTATATAAACAGCTAAAACACTATATCTTTAATATAGTAAAACTGCGTTCCTACTGTTTTTCAGAAAGTAATAGAGGTGAAAGCAATGGAAACACCACATTCATTAGTATTTAGAGATCATGCAGACATCCAATGTGATGAAGAAGTCTAGTTGCACAATGCTGAAGAGAGGCAGGATCAGTCACACTATTCTATGTTACTGTTATGTACCTTTAGTTTCAGTAATTCCATAAATTACTAGAGACAAAATACTATATTGACGCAAACTGCTGATTTCATTCCTTTTTCTTTACCTCATGTGAAAATTGTTATATTATGATATCTACATCTTTTCTTTAAAGAAATTATGGAGTAGTGAGAAGTCACTCAAATTGTTCAAACTGAGAAATTTAGTATTTTCTGTATTGGTGTTTGATGCGAGTGTTTTTACTCTCAGTGTGTTATGACTGACAGTGTGTGTTATCTCGGTGAGGATTGTTCATGGTGTTTGGCTGCACTGAGCCTGTGTTGAGACGTGTGTGAAGAGTTACTTGGAATGAGCTTTACAGCTGATGTGAACTGTTTAGTTCAGGTGACTGTTGCCAGTACAGACTGTAGTTGTGCCCACTGTTGTTTTGCAATAAAAAACCAAAGTCATTTAAAGTGCTGACACGCAGCAAAGGGCCGCAGGTCATAGTCGGACCCGCGGCCGCTGCGTCGAGGAGTAAACCTCTACATGTGGGCGTGCATTCTACCAGGTGGGCTACCCAGGCACCCAAACAAACTGTATGTAGTGTTATACCATCTTCATATTAATGTTGTTCGAGGGGTGTACTCTAGCTCAGCTAGTGAGACTGTTCTCCCCTTGTAGGCTGAGGTCTGCAGCGGCAAGGGTTCGAATCCGACTTGCATCCCTTTGCTGCATGTCATCCCCCCATCTCTCTCCCCCTTTCAAGTCTATCCACTGTTAATAAAGGGAAAAGCCCCCAAAAAAATCTTAAAATAAAATACTAATGCCACTCGAATTAACTACAAACTCAGGCCTCCTATCTGTCAAACATCACAACTTCAGTTTGGTTTAAATGAGAGAGGGTCAGTGATATGGAACGCTTTGCCATTTTTAAAAGCTAACACGTTAACCAATTTAAGAAAGCTGTTTGTTTTTTGGCCGTGCAGTGTTGTCCCTATGGGATGTCTTATAAACAACCCATGTAACTCCTGGTATTATATTACCTTTCATATTTATTCTGTTGATTTGATATTGTGTGTAATTTTAGTCTGGTCTATTTTTTCTCTTCTCTTTTCTGATCAGTATTTGAATATATATTCTATTTTAAATGGAGTATGCATTGTAGAGTGCCCAGATTAAGCCCCTCTGAGGTTTGTTTTGAATCCCTCCATCATATCTTTTATTGATTATGTGTATATTAATTTGTAGTATTTGTATGTATGTAAACCACTAAACTAAAATGCAAAGGCATTGCATTGGCAGGTGGCTGTGAGCGGCAAGATAATAATCTAAAGACACCCCGCCTCTCTAAACTTCTTGACAAGAGCTCAGCGGTACAATCTATCCTCGCAGTGAAGTGATTAAACACAGAATGAGGACCTTCACCTTGATAACATCTCTACTTCTCTGGAGCCTCAGTAAGTACTGATACTCGGTTATTCTCTGCACCAAATCATCCAGAATTTCAACTTTAAAATAAGAACTGAATTATTGTTGTTTTAATGTCATTAATACAGTACGTTCTGCGTTATACACTCAGGGATAACTCTCTTTCTGTCTCTGCTGTTTGTCTCAGGCTGGATCTCTGTCTCAGCGTCTGAGTCTCACACTGTGGACGTCCAGTCTGGTGGAGACGTCACTCTGATGTGCTCCAACATTTCCAAAACTCCAACTCTGACAGAATGGTTCAGACTGATCAACAGAAACAAGCCCAGCTGCGTCTCCTCTATGTACGGGTCTGATAGCGAAGCCTCGTTCTGTGAGGGATTTCAAAACAGATTCGAGATGAGCTCCAACATCTCTACTGTCTTTCTAAAAATCAACAGAGTGAACTCCTCTGACTCAGGACTGTATTTCTGTGGATTTAACCAAAGCCACCATACAGTCCTTGGCAATGCAACATATCTACAAGTCCCAGGTAAGATTGTAGTTAATCCTCATAGATCTGTGTTTCTCACCATGTTTACAGTTTCTCACATTTGTTTTCAAAGTAGTATAAAAAACAGCATGAAGAAAAAACAAGAAACAATTCTGTGTCAAATAATGTAATTTCAATATGTCTTGAAGGTGAAGGTGAATCTGATTGTATAGTGGCGTTTACATCACCTAATGGTAAGGTTCTCTCTTTACACTGTGCCAGTCAATTAAATCTCAACCATGTCTTTAAAAACAGACTCTAATTCTGTCCTCCGTCTTATAGATGAGTCTGATGGAACAACAAATGTCATGAATGCGATCATGGGTGCTCTGACTGTTTCCCTCACTATAGTCATCATTTTTCTGGCTGTTAAAATCAGGAAACTCCAAACAGGTACAGCTGATATAATATATAATTAAATACACATGATGGATAAATCCAAAGGAAAGTTTATGGCCAGTAATAATTAACTAATGAGACTTTTGTCTTTTTACCATTGATCTGTGAATGAAGAACTGCAGCCAGAAAGAAACCAGGTGAACCCGGCATTAACTTATATAAACTGTGTGTTATGGTTTAAAAGATGCTCAGCCTGAAGATATCTTGACAGGAAAGAGAACATGTAGCCTTCCAGCTAGTTAGAAAATAAATAAATACATAACCTCTTTAAGATGATAGTTATTTTAATACGTGTTTGTCACACAATGTGGCCTGTGTCTGAATCATTAAACAGTTTTTATTAGCTATGCTAGAATTTTAGTTTAAATTATTCCAATTCACCAATTTCACAGATTTTTGACAAACTCAGCTACAGAGTTTGTGTGATCACTGTGACTCTGAATACTCTGATTTACAGGATCTGGGCTCGGATGAACTGAACTACGCTGCTCTAAATTTCCCAGCAAAACCCGAAAGAAGCTGCAGGCCTGCATCAGAGAGAGAGCTGGACCCACATGTTGTGTATTCTGCCACCAGATAGACTCAGGAAACATCTGGAACTGCAGCTCCGAGTAACTGACGCTTCATTATGTTAATCTGCTCATGTGTTTTTATGTGTGGGAGGTGTCTACTGCCAAAAATTAAATTTAGAATAGTGTCTTTGTATGTACTGTCTTTTGTTTCTTTCTGTCTCTCTCTGGGTGAAAGTGTGCGTCTTTCTTATTTTGTCTAAAGAGCACGTTTAATGTGTGATGGTGGAAGAGAAATAAAGGACACTGATTGCTGTCCGACTTAGTTATAGGGCGAGTGAAGTGGTGTGTAGAGGGAGGTTTGAGTGATAAACATCACTCGTTTGACAGGAAGAGACAGCACAGTGTGGTCTGAGAACAACTGAGGTAAAGATCATGACGTGTCTGAAGTCAACACTCTGTGGAAAGTCTAAAAGGAAGGAAGCAGTGATACAAGCCTTGACATGAATATTGATCTACAGAATATGGTGTCTGAGGATCTGAACTCTGCAGCTCTGAGGTTCCTTTCAAACACAATAAGGAACAGGAGGCCTGCATCAGAGAGAGAAGTGGAGACTCAGGTTCTTTATAGCGCCAGCAGATAGACACAAGCAGCAATAGAACTGCAACGCTCAGTGGAACTAATGCTTTATCATATATCATATTTATCTGCTGCCAGAGTCCATGGCAACATTCTTTTACGTCTTGGAAATGCATTATTTCACAACGTTTCGGTCACACAGACCTTCCTCAGGTGAATTTCAGGTAAAATCACCTAAGACAGGCTTGTGTGACCGGAACATTAAAGCATTTGCAAAAAAGAGATGTGCAAAAGCGCTTTTGAATCAAACATTCTTTTATTAAATAAAGAGCCCTGCGGTGCCAAACAGGTTCTGCATGCATTCCATCACAGGAAGTCTTCAGCCATGACCACAAACACCAAATGACTCCCTGTTTTCAATAACCAAGAGTAATTCTACTTTAAAAAACAGATTGAATTCTCACATGCATCTTTCTCTCAGTTGCTGTCTTTTTTTGTGTGTGTCCTTGATTGTAATCTGCAGATGAAAAAACTGAAGATATTTGAGGTTTGGTGGAGGAGGAGCCAGTGGAGGAAAAGGATCCTTGTAAAAGGTCCTCGTAGGTAGAGTCTGCAGGGAGGGACACCGTATTTTCCTTTGTTTGGATATACTTTTTATTTTTTAAAATATTTCTATTGTACATTGTATATGAAACAAACAAAGAATTAGCTTTTTGATCTGGTTGTGTTTGCATGCACATGTTGACAACAACGAGTGTGATGCTCCTCTGCATTATTTTGCACTGTGGTAATAACACTTACAAACACAGGAAGACTGGCCTTCAGCTCTCTGCAAAAAAAGCCACAAGCAACAAAAGCTGTACTCCTTTCACACGAAAGCTTTACTGCTTTCTCTTCAAAAGTAACCATAGTTTTGTTAAGGAAATGCTATCAGTTAGAATCTTATAATCTGTATATCTCAAAACTTACACCTTCTTTGCAGATGACACTGTCCAATTTCCTAATACTCATTTTCCTCTTTACTTTCATACATCTGCACCCTGCGTGCAGATAATAAGCCTCGTGCAGCCTCATACCTGCACAGCCAGATGACAGTGTCATTAAACTGAGATGTGTACACATGTGCAGTACAGCTCAGCAGAGAGTGGAATTGATTTGAGGAGTTGTAGCCTAGTCTTGCATTGCTTGACCTTCCTCCACCGCCCTGAGGAGCTAGTCCACACAGCATTTTGGGATGGGAGAAGAACAGTTTATTGGCATGTCTTTAAACCAATCACAATGGTCTGGGGCGGTGCTAAGTGCTGGACGGAGCAACGGTGTCTCTGCAAAATAGCCTGAGGGAGTAACTTGTTTTGGTGGAATTCGTATGTTCGATTTGAAAGATGATGATGATGGGTGGCAAGCTAAACACGTATGTGTGTGTGTTCTCACATACTCAATCTGCAGAGTAATTCTCACCAACACAAGCATATGTTTGCATTGCGTTTCTGTTTTAAATGACTGATAAATAATAAATAATAAAAGTATCCTCACCAGCCAGCTGCCGTACTACCCTGCTGTTAACATATCAACCCGCATAGCGTTGTGTACCTGTAACCCAGCCAGCTACAAAGAATTGGTAAAGCATCCAGACTTTTGAAAGCTTTGAGATCAGCACCAGTTTATGGGAGTACCCTGTTTACCACATAGTGTCATAGATTGTGTCAGGCAGACTGAAATCGGAGGGAGGAAGAAGGTAAGGGTTGGTATCCAATCCTGCCGTCTCCAACTTCTCCAAATACCGCTCTTTGTGAGCACCTACCAGATGCCCTACCTCGACTGGTAACGACACGTCAACTTGTTCTTCAGTAGAAGAAGCCATAAAGAAGAAGATATAATTATTATTACAGTTTATTTAGTGTTATTTATTTGAAACTGATTGAAACTAATGAAACTGTTTAACTTGTGCTTCTGGTGATTCTGCCATCCGTCATGGCGTCGGCACGTGGTTGTGGTCACATGTTTGCAAAGGGTCTATATTAGTAGATACCTACATTTGCACCATGCACGCTGCAATGAGTACTAAAATACCAAAGTACACCACAGCATCAGCCACATGCAAACAATGTTGCTGCATGGGCTGATTTCTGTACTGTCTGGTTGGTGGTTGGCAAGATAAAAACAAGAAAAACCCTCCTCCCACCTTCCCTCTTTAAGTCTGGTTCCTGGAGCTCAGCAATTCATTGCAGTAAAACGATCTTATGCACAATGATGAGCTTCACTGTAGTTACAGCTTCACTTCTCTGCAGCCTCGGTAAGTACTCCCATTAAATTATTCTAATGGCTAACTTGAATGAAGTTTAATAGCCCCCAGCAAAACCTATTGCAGTTGCTACTACAATTGTTACGTGTTTGTTGCATTATCACCTGAGATCTCAATCTGTCCGTCGTGTTTCAGGCTGGATCTCTGTCTCAGGTTCTGAGTCTCACACTGTGGAGGCTCAGCCTGGGGAAGACGTCACTCTGCTGTGCTCCAACTTTTCCAATGCTCCCTCTCAGATATATTGGTTCAGAGTGGTCAAGGGATCCCAGCCCCGCTGTGTCTCCTTCATGTTCAAGCCTCCTGAGCCCGCTATACTCTGTGATGGATTTCAAAATGGAAAATTTGAAATGAGATCCAACATGTCTGCTGTTTTTCTCAAAATCAAACAAGTGAATTCATCCGACTCTGGACTGTATTTCTGTGGATTTAACATAATAAAAAACCCGGTTATTGTTGGTGCAACATATTTAGATGTTCAAGGTAAGAGTGTTTTAGCACTGTATTATATTTCAATGAAGTGGGATTGCGATGGCGTACTGTCAAAATACTCAATCATTGTGCAAGAGAATCTAATTGAATCATCTTTCTTGTAGAAGAGCCTGCTGAAATAGAACACCTGATGAGTGTGATCCTGGCCGCTGTGACTGTTGTTCTCACTAAGCTCATCATTGGCCTTGTTGTCACAAATACTCGATTTCAGACAGGTGTGGTATGAGGGCTGCCTTCTTTTTTTTCATACTGCTTTAGCACTTCCTCTTATTAATATCAGTTAAATTAAAATTGACATAATGTCTTAACAGCAGTGTTTATAAGTACCTGACTGACCTGACTTTCTGTCTCTTATCTGATAATTAAACTTTTTAAGATTTACTTTTATATGTTTTATAGTGTGTAATACAATCATTGTATTGCTTGTGTTAAGCTCATACATGTGAATATTGTCTGACTCTTAATTGCAGATCGTGGACTCTGAAAGATTCAACTAGAAAGACTGAGAGGACAACTTCAAATGCAGCCCTGATCCAGGACCGTCACACCACATTCTGCATCACATTCCTGGATGTTCACCTCACCCATACATTTCAGTCACTCAGGGGCTCAGCAAATGTGTTAAAGGAGAAAAAAATGAGACCACTGTTTTCAGCAGTGATAAATGACTGCAGTATAGCTTCTGGCCAGCAGTGGCAGCATTGAGCACAGAGCTGCTGAGCAGCACCCAAGTAGATGAAGGAGGAAGAAATCCAGTGCCATCTTGGATTTTACATGGGGCGTTTCTCAATATGTGTTCTTCTATGGACTTGTGTTCTTGTGTTCTTGTGAAACGTCATGTTTGGTGACCAAAGTACTGACCCAATACACAAGTTAGCATTTCGCCAAGAACACTTAAAGTCCCCGGATGTGATCTGGACACGCCCATTTTACCGAGGATACATCGGATGGTAACTTGTGTGAACTTGGCCGGGCCGGT
>NC_048425.1:10592912-10596273 GCF_013103735.1 Etheostoma cragini
TCCTCACTCGCAGGCTCCTCTTCTGCTTCTCGGTAAAGTATACCGACGGCAGTGGCTAACGTTACCCAGTCCATCTATCATTTTGATACCTATTTTAACGTTTCTTTTCTGATTTCAAATAAAAGTGAATCCCGAAATATGTTACAAGGTTTTCTTCTCGCCGTTGTGTCGTTATTTATACAGTTATTGGCCCGTGATACTTAATAGCACTTTAGATGAAAACGTAACAAAACAACAAGGCGATGTGAAAGGTGATCGTCCATGCTTTATTATGAATACACACATCAAAGCTAACTATAAAGTGGCAGCCCCTCTATGCTGGGGGTGTTGCGCAATAACAGGAAGAACGCTTCGTCTCAAAACTGTCAACAGTGTTTTGTGTGCTTCTGAACTCGCGAGTACAGTCTTCCAGGTACAGCCAGCAAGTACGGTCTCCCCAAGAACACAAGTCCGTTCTTTGCTTACTTGGTATTGAGAAACGCCCATGCTTTCTAAAGACTTTAATGGCAGAAACAGAAACCTTTCTCAGTAAGCAGAGAATCACTTAATTTAATTTCTTCATGCCAGTCCTGGATCAGGACCACTTCTTATCATAATCATAGTGAAACACATCTTTGAAGTGTTACCACCTGTCTTGTCACTATGAGCAATAAGATTATGAAATAATGTGACAGTATTTATATAAAAATTACATCCTTCAGTTAATGATAAATTCCTGTTTCTTCATTGTTCCTTTCAAAGTCTTCCTGTCACTTTGCCCATTGTGACAGAGTGGAGCAGTGAGTGAGGGACACAGCACATGTTTGACAGGAAGAGACAGCAGTGGTGTCCTAGCACAGCTGAGAAAAAAATGACAATTTCAAAGTGAGAAATTTGCATTAAAAGAAAAACACAGTGGCTTAGCGTCTGTCATAACAAAAAAAAAAGAAAAATCTGCGGCTGGATGTTTTGGAAAGACAAAAGTGTAGATGCTAACCAGCAAGCAAAAAATAGCATCAGTAAAGTCTCAACTACAGGAAGCCTAGCAGTTTTTTTAAGATCAAGTATGATGCTACCTAATGAGTTTCAGACCTGTGGAAAGTACTCACACGTGTACAACCAGATATGAGAGCATTTTAGAAGAAAAAAAAGTTGCATTTTGGCTATCTGAGAGGTACACAGTGAATCAATCCTTCAACAAAACCTGTTATGTTGGAGCTGGACCTTAGAGGAAGATTGTATGATATTTGTAATGGATGGCATAACAGTTCATACAACAACAATAAATACACTAAGTGTGGGGTGCAGCCTTTCATTTCTGTTTCCATAAATTCTGGTTGTTAAAAAATAATCTCTTGAAATTGCTGTAAAAATGCAAACCGATCAAAGAACTTACTGAAAGATGCCTGATCTTTTGTTTAACTGACTGTGTTTAAGACTGTGTGAGTATGTCTTTGGCTCTTGAGGATTTGGGGATTTGTGGTTTCATGTTTCATTCATTGTGATTGAGTTGTCTGGGCTTGCACTGTGTGTACCTTATGTGTCCCTGTGACCCTGTCCAGCATGTTTTCCTTGTACACCTGGGGCATGTTCATTCTCTAAACTGTGTGGTGTCTACGGAAGGTCGGTGGTTCGATCCCTGGCAGTCCCATGTTGAAGTGTCCTAAGGGAAAGACATAGAAACCCAAATTGCTCCCGATGCTGTGCCATCGGTGTGTGAATGTGTATCTGAAGAGCAGGTGGAACCTTGTACGACAGCCTTGGCCACAGTGTATTTGCGGATGGCAAATGGTTCCTGTATTCTATTGAAATGCTTACGTAGTTGTATAGACTAGAAAAGAGTTATAAAAATACAGTCCATGGTTTCCAGGTTGAATGATGTGTCCTTGGAATATTGTGCAACAGGCTTTGAGTTATGTGTTCTCTCGTTTTTGTGGGTGTGTCATTTATCCCTCATGCTCAACACTGTGCCACCAACCAACCCCCACCCCACTCGGCACACACTGTGATGGTGCACTAACTTATGTTATCTGTGTAGCAACGTGGGACTGTTTTCATGACAATCATCAATATTACATTTACATTTGGATTTGGTGTGTGTGTGTGTATGTGTGTGTACGTGTGTACGTGATGGAAAGGTGTGTCAGATGTTGTTGGGTGAACATACATTCCATACGTTCTTTCTGTCTCTTAGCTAATAAAGAACAGAATCCAGAGCGAGGAGAGGCAAATACAGAATTTTCGAATTATTAAGTTAATATGAAATGGTCAAACTGGTTTTGAGGCCTAGACAGGATAGTTATGATGAAAAGAAGGCCTCTAGTCTTGCAAGGCTAAATGCCTCTATTTTACCAAGGTGGTGGGCTCACAGTGGCAAGATGCGGTCATTTCAAGCACCTCCAGACGATCAGTCTGCCTGTGGTAGAAGGAAGTGAAAAACCTTAAACCTCCTGGGGAAGCAGGACCTGAACGGCTGGACTCAGCTCTAGGATCCCCTGCTGTGAATGCTGTATGTACAACTACTGTACAGTATGTCAAACACAAATCAAGGAAAACAGTTTTAGTCTCAGTTCAGATCTGAAAAAAAATGATGAGCTTTGTGATGGAAATCTAAATGGACCACTGCCTGTACAGCATTTGAGAGGGGAGCGTGGGGGGGGGGCAGAAAGTTTAATTTTGTCCACTGGTGATGACAGTAATCAAGACATCCATGTGGTGTAATGGTGCACAGGTAAAGAAACCCCTAAATGCACAAGGACACGTTGCTTTTCTTTTCTACCTTGACCTGCGTGTCTCCAGGACCGTGTCCCCCAGACCGCGTATCCCGGATGGTGTCCCCCGGGCCGTGGTGGTTTGGTATGAATACACAAACCGCTACAGCCCAACATGCAGGTAAATGATTATTGCTTCTACACAACTGTCTAAATCTGTAGTCAACTTAAAAATAATGTGTATATTCTCACTTACAAGCAGTGTGAACACCAATTACAGCATCTGTGTTACAATATTTGATAAAACGTTGGTGTCCCCTTTAGGTTTGATGTACAACTACACATAAGGCATTTTATTCAGTCTCACCATAAGCATGTTGACTATTATGTCAACATTTTTAGCAGTGGACTGCTTAAAAAATACATTTTTGGCTTTAAATTTACTGACAACCACGGAGCTGTTTGACGATTTTAGGTTATTTTTGTGATAAAGGCCAACAAAATGTCTGTATCTTTTACTTTTAATGAGGGGATTAGACAATAAAGGTTCGGACGAGTCATTTTCACATCATAGCAACTTAAAAGTATTGTCAAACAACATGTTCTGAAGAATAACTTGACACTAACTTTCTGCACCAACACGTGTTTTCCTGACAGCATTAATGTGGTCA
>NC_048425.1:10596373-10596906 GCF_013103735.1 Etheostoma cragini
TGACCACATTAATGCTGTCAGGAAAACACGTGTTGGTGCAGAAAGTTAGTGTCAAGTTATTCTTCAGAACATGTTGTTGACAATACTTTTAAGTTGCTATGATGTGAAAATGACTCATCCGAACCTTTATTGTCTAATCCCCTCATTAAAAGTAAAAGATACAGACATTCTCTAAGCCTTTATACATTTTATTAACAGTCCTCTGCTGAAAAACACAGTGAAAGCTGCAAATGTTGACATAATAGTCAACATGCATATGGTGAGACTTGTGTGTAGTTGCACATCAAACCTAAAGGGGACACCTACTGCTTAACAACGTCTTATCAAATATTGTCACACATGCAACATGCAGATGCTGTTATTGATAATCACACTTTTTTTTCTTTTAAGTTGACTATAGATTTAGACAGTTGTGTAGAAGCAATAATCATTTACCTGCATGTATGGGACACGGTCCAGGGGAAACGGTCTGGGGGACACGGCAGGTCACGGTCCGGGGGTTATGGTCGGGGGTTACAGTCCGAGAGTCACAG
>NC_048425.1:10596950-10597418 GCF_013103735.1 Etheostoma cragini
GCAGGTCACGGTCCGGGGGGCTTATGGTCCGGGGGGGTCATGGTCCGGGGGTCACGGTCCGGTGCATGCAGCCGCTCGTGGAACAACAGTTTACAAGCCCAAAAAAATTTCTAAAAAACATAGCAACACGTTTATTTGAACAGAAATGGTGAAGAGTTAATCACCCTGTTGAATACACCTTTTTTTTTTGTTGGAACAACGGGCATGCAGGTGTCAAGACATATTCATAAAAACTGTAGCAATCTTTTTAAAATACAGTATTGTTTTGTACAAATCTTCTACGAAGCTCTGGAGGCAAGAGTGTACCTTTTTTTCTCCAAATTTTTATTTTTAGAAACCTTTAAGCTAACAGGCCTCATGCTCTTCACCCCCGACCACACTGTCTCTTCCTGTCACACAAACCTCTCTCACACCTCCACCCGACCCTCACCGTCAGACTCTCTGGACTGTCTTGTCCTCCATCAAATG
>NC_048425.1:10597670-10598152 GCF_013103735.1 Etheostoma cragini
ATGTGTTGACTTGGCATGATTTGAATTCTCACAATAGGCCCACAGATACTGGATGTGTTCAAAGGCCAATACCAATATTGAGATTTGGCCAATACTCATTTCTATGTATACAAATACACCAGTATTTCAGGAACTAGCCAATATTAGCTGATAGAATATAGTTCTGGCTACTTGTCGGTGGGGCTTTATCAAATAATATATAAAAGTCAAAATGTTAAATTGGATTTACCTCACTTTGCTCTGGATTTGGATGTACGTGTTCATCTATGTGAGCGAGATAAATACATCAGGTCAGTTCACTGACCGTCATCTGCATTTTTCCAGCATAATGATGCAATGTTAAGCAACAAAACCAAATATATATGTATACAGCTCTGAAAAAGTACCTGTCTGAAGTTTCCTGATTTTAACAACCAGACCAATGATGATCATTACGAGGAGAACAGTCAGAGCTCCCAGGATCCCACTCATCAGCTTTGCTG
>NC_048425.1:10598252-10600575 GCF_013103735.1 Etheostoma cragini
CACAGTTAAATACTGTGAGGGATTTCAAAATGGAAACTTCAACATGAGTACCAACAGCTCCACTCTCTTTCTCCAAATCAAACAAGCGAATGTATCTGACTCTGGACTGTATTTTTGTGGATTTTTCTCCGGTGGGATTCTACTTTTCAGTGTGACACATTTAAATGTTGAAGGTAAGTTCATTTGTAAGTCTTTTGTGTCTTTTGGTAGCCATTCCTCGGTTCTTCTGCTTACATTGCAAAATAGTTAATTAGTAAAAAATTCCAAATAAGAGACTCATTTACCTTCATTTCTTTAGGCAGCAATGAGTCACATGAGGACGTGGAAAACAAGTGTAAAAGTAAGATTCTCCTGAAGATTTCTTTCATTGTGCAGATAATCAAATGTGTAAAGGTAAAACAGTTCAGCTAAATTCCGTTTGGTCCATTTAATATAGTCAGGTCTCAAGTCTAACTTGATGATCTTTATTATAGCAGAGTCTGACGGAACAGCAAAGCTGATGAGTGGGATCCTGGGAGCTCTGACTGTTCTCCTCGTAATGATCATCATTGGTCTGGTTGTTAAAAACAGGAAACTTCAGACAGGTACTTCTTGAAAGCTTCTCTTTCTACCCTGACGGATATGCATTCAAGTTTTTTCCACATCTCTTAAATTGTTTGAATATGTTGAGACAATAAAATCATGTCCGGTTTGCCTAATCAAAATAAGTGCAAAATGATGATGAATATTGATTGTCAGTGACCTGATTTGATGTTTTGTCTCTTTCATTCAGCTGCCAATGAAGAACAGAATCCACAACAGCCTGAGGTGCATCAACTTTTTTAATTTACTCACCTTTCTGCACTACTTACATTTCAATTTGCACTGCTGACTGTTTATTTACAGTAACAATTGTTTACATATACATCTGCAATACTGTACTTAATAATATGCAATTACTTTCCACTGCACTTTAATTTGGATAGCTTCTGCCCAAACTTTATTTGTACTACCTTAAATCATTGTTATACTGCTCATTTTAGCCTAACTTATTATATCTATCTGTAAAAATTCTGTCTATAACAATAGCTGCCTGTATATATATTCATAGTACATATTCACCTGTAAACTCTGTAAACCATAAGGATATTATGTTCATTGTACATATCTGTAAAATGTATACTTATATAGTACTTACTTATAGTAATATCCACTTGTATGTTGTATTCAGTATATATTCACCTGCAAATCCTGCTCACAATACTTGTTATCTATATTTACATTCATAGGACAAACCCATCTGTAAACTTCTGTTTATAATAGTATTCATTTCTATATTTATTCAGGACAAATCTATATACTGCACTTATGAATCATTGTATATGTATGTATATTCTAATCTAATCTAATTTCCTAAGTAGCAGAGGCATGATTGAGTTGTTCTTACTAACTCAGCTGTTCTGACTCGTTCCAGAATCTGGACTCTGACCTGAAAGATGCAGCACTGAGTGTGTATGCAGCAACAATAATGAACAGGAGGCCTGCATCAGAGAGAGAAGTGGAGACTCAAGTTGTTTATGCTGTCCGCAGATAGACTCAAAGAGGAACTGATAACTTTCTTTTAAGGTACTTTTTCAGAGCTATATATATATATATATGTGTATATATATATATATATATGTATGTATTTTTCTCTCACACATAGCTTATGACATAGATACAAATCTAGAGCAAAGTGAGGTAAATCCAATTTCAACAATTTGACTTTTATATATTGTTTGATAAAGCCATACCGACAAGTAGCCAGAACTATATTCTATCAGCTAATATTGGCTAGTTTCAGAAACACTGTTGTATTTGTATACGTGTATATATTGTGCCAAAACGTCACAAGAAATTGTAGTACAGTAAATGGTGTGATGAACTTTAGAAACAGTGTCTCATTTTTATTCAGTAGTTTGTTCACTCGAGCGCACCAACAAGTTTATTTTTCAACTGTAAAATGTCCTGCTCTGTAAATGCCTGTCACAATCCTACAGAGTACTAATTCATTCTTAATTCCTAAGTGTATTGTTTTTAGACATGAGTATTGGCCAAATCTCAATATTGGTATCTGCCTTTGAACACATCCAGTATCTGTGGGCCTATTGTGAGAATTCAAATAATGCCAAGTCAACACATAAGTCACATTAAGACTGCAAATATTCTTTTCACAGAATGTGGACTGTAAGGACCTGAACTACGCATCCTTGACATTTGGAAACGCAAAAGGAAAGAGAAAAGAGCTGGAGCCAAGTGTTATTTATGCTGCCACCAGATAAGACTCAGGAGGCCACTAGACTGA
>NC_048425.1:10600675-10604186 GCF_013103735.1 Etheostoma cragini
AGTGGCCTCCTGAGTCTTATCTGGTGGCAGCATAAATAACACTTGGCTCCAGCTCTTTTCTCTTTCCTTTTCCTTTTACAAATGTCACGGATGCGTAGTTCAGGTCCTCAGAGTCCACATTCTGTGAAAAGAATTGCATTGGCAAAGCAACAGGAATGCAATCAGTGCCTTTATATGATTTAATGCAGTCAATGCTGGGGAGTTATTCAATAGCGGTACTTACTGAGGCAGTGGAGAAGTAAACCTATCACCAAGGTAAAGTTCCTTATTGTGCGAACGATGTTGGAACTACAATGGTACTTTACACTGAGCTCCACCCCCACCACCCACACATGCACACGCACACACACACACACAAGCCATAGGAACATGTGCTGTTTGAGAATGTCACATCTTAGAATAGGAATGAGTAGTGTGTTGAGTTTGAAGGCTTAAACATCATGTTGTTAGTCCACTCAGTAATGTGTGGACTAAAGTCAAACTGTTACTTCAGGTACTTTTAAAAACCTTGTGCATTACGGAGCTAGATTTGTGTCTTTATTACATGTGAGAAAAAAAATGATCTGAAAGAAGAAGAAAAATGTTTGAGAGAAAAAGTTATCACACTGATAGTAAAAAAGCATTTTATGAGAGAAAGAAAAAATATTTAAGAGAAGGTTTTCATACCAATAGCAAAAAAATAATAATATTTGAGTTTAAATATGAATTGCAATTTTTTTAATTATTTCTGAGAAAATATATGTTTTGCTATCAGTGAGAAAAAAAAAGAATTCTCTAAAAAAAAAATGTGTTTGTCTCAAAATGTTTTTTTTCTTCTCAGTCACAAATCCTAGAACCACTCTCAATGCAATTTCTCTTGTCTCAGAATTTTTCTCTCGCTGTTGAAATAATGTCATGGACGGGGCCACGTTCCTATTGGCCTTTCGGGTGAGCACCGTCTTGTCTTGGGAGTCTATCTGAATCATTACACCATTGTCACCAGCATAGATGCGCTGTCTTAGTTGAGCGCAGAGGCTAGAGTTAGCTAACTAGCAGCCAGCCCGCTTTTAAATAAATACCTTTTAATTATCCAAACACTTTTTAACAGTAAGCTCCAGGTCCAGCAGCCGCATACGGACCACCATCAGTGGGGCCCAGCCAGCGTGGAAACATTGGTAGAAAGCTCCGCTGCCAACCTCGACCTGATCTGATCGGAGCTCCAGCGGGACAACGAGAGCCCTGCTGCCGGTAGCAGCAGCACATCCCCCGCCATGACTAGAGCTTGTTTTGATGATGTTGTACCCACATTTTGCATCCCTGACAAAAATTGCACCCGCTTGGGCAGCAACAATAATTTCTGTTGAATAATGCATCTCTTAACTCTCATTGCAGCCCAGAATTGCATCTAGGTAGGAGGGAATGATAATAAAACAATGACGTCTCTAAAACGTTCTTAAATTATAATCACCATTGATTAATATGACAAAGAGCCTAGTTTTTAAACAGTAGCTGCTTTGCCTTATAAAAAATAAAATCTAATATATTAAATCATTATTTTTCCTTTGTGGATGCAAGTCTCGGCAGGAATGCAGAACTCGTTATACCCACTGGAACGGTCTGGCTGCAGCTGCGGGACCTGGACGTCTCCATTGCTTAAGCACTATTGTGAAAACAGGGACCAGTTTTCAGAATACTACACAAAATTAGCACAACACCTCAGACCCATTGCAAAATGAAACACTCTTGCAAAAACTATACACTTATTCGTTAAACTTATATTTTGTTACCACACGTTTCATAGTCACACACTGCTGTTGCTAACCTAAAACACTTTTAGCAATTCTACTTCTCAGTGATGGAGTACTGTAAATAAAGTACACAGAGAAAGTGCAAATATACAATTAGTTCACCAAACACTACAACAAGACCAATGCTGCAGATTTTGAAGAAAATATAATTCATTTCTCTCAATATACCTAAATCGGTCAACATGTCAACATGGAGAATCACATCAAAACATGTCCCAGTTTTTATGCTACTACAGTAGTGTGTATAACACCGTTAGCTCAGCAAACAACAAACATAAAATACTGTATCAAGTACAGGCTACAATTACAGTAAAAAGTAATGATCTGAAAAACCAGTAAGAAAATACTCGACTTACCTGCTGCGTTTTTAAAGTGCTTAAACCCGATTGGTGTGCAATCATGTGTTTGCGCACCCAAAGGCTGTGTTTCACAGATCGGCTTGTGGGTGTGGTCATTTGACAGTCAGTGCTTTGGAATTGCAAGAATCATGATATACTTCCGTCGTAGAATGAAGCATTTGAATCAGAGCTCCAGATAGAGGCGATACAGCTGATGTTGGGTCTGCTGTCCTTTCTGAACCAGGACATGTGGCTGGTTCAGATGTGAAAGTTGGAGCACATCAGTACAGATGTGTACAGGAGACTGCAGCAGCTGCAGACTGCAGCAGGCTGAACTGTGCTCCTTTAAGTGCTCTCGGCGGGGAAAAAGGGCGGGGTTTCTTTTGCCTATCCAGCTGCTCAGACTTACGACATAGATGCTTTCAGAAAACTGACAGTCACAGACACAGCTGTTCTACTAAAAGCGGATTTGTTCATCCGACTGATGTTGACACATTACTATGCAATGGCTGGGTCATTTCACATTGGGATGTGATCATATAAGAGACATAAATAGTTCAAAAGTCAACTGTAAAACTGAATTGCCGCTGTATCTGTTTTTTAATTTCCCTAAAAATTAGTTTAGACAAACAGCTATTACGTCAGCAAAAACAGTGTCTAATGGTTAATATGGTAAAGCATCCGTTGTTCTCTAAACAGCTTTTCTTGTTGCTTCCTGAGTCTATCTAGTAGAAGCATACACAACATTGGGCTCCACTTCTCTTTTCTTTCTTGTTTTTGGACGGAAAGCCACAGCTGCGTAGTTTACCTCTTCAGAGGCCCGGCTCTGTCAAAGACAATATTCACACTAAATGATCTAAAGAAATAATGACTTGACATCATTAGACGTCCATGATGGCTTTAAAAAAAAAAAATGTAGTTACGTTTTAATCCTTTAGTTTTTTTATCAATTTGGGTGCTTCAGGTGAGAGTTTGTAAACTTGTCTCTGTCGTGACAGATGAGAAGCAATTACAGGTCCAAAGGGCTTGAAACAGGTCTAATATCCTGTGGTGCCATGCACCAGTAACCCAGTCAGGTAAAGGGTTAAAATAAATGTAGTGTTGGCCAATCAGATGAGGTTGTGCCAGACTCCCACCTTTGGCTGAGTCTCTATCTAATCTGTCAGAGGGAGAGTGTGGTGTGTCATTTCGTGGCTCAGATTAGAACCCAAATTGAAACGTAAGCCACTGAAATTGCTATATGTTAGAACATTGTGTGAAATTGGTCGTTGTGTCTGTGACTTATAAAGTGTCAGGTTTAGTTCATATTGTCAAAAAACGTTAGCTGACGTTGTTCAGTAGCTAGATCAGAGATTACCGGTGTATCCGTGTAACATTCTCATTAAG
>NC_048425.1:10604286-10605755 GCF_013103735.1 Etheostoma cragini
ATGTAGTTGTTATAGATAAAGGTGTCGATCCACGTGACCTAGCAGGGTGGAGACAGAATGGACAGCGCAGGCGAAAGAAAGAAAAAGTCAAGGCGGAGAGAAAGAGAAAAGCTAGAGCTGTGAGAGAGAGAGAGCATTAAAAGAGAGAAAAGCCCTGGAGGTTAAATCCAGCTAAAATACTAAAAAAGAAATGGTAGCAGGGCCGACCACTGCATGTCATACTTCCAGGAATGCTCCGTTGCTATTTGTAAATCCACCGGACTGCACCCTTTCAACCGGATGTCTGGTACCTTCCATTTTGTTTGTTTTGGCGTTCTGTCCCCCGGTGGATATGTGAGGACAATGGGAAACTGTTCCTCAGATCTCTGCAGGGTAAATCCAGACAGCTAGGTAGATTATCTGTCCAATCTGAGTTTTCTGTTGCACGATTAAAACACCTTTTGAATGTACACATGTTCCAAGAAAATACAATTTTTTCCGAGGTTATCTTTGTGAGGCACCGTGGCTTTCCCATTGCTTAGCCCCACCCAAGACGATCGCAGCGCTGTGAAGGAAGGTCTGGCAATGCAAGAGTACCGACTCCTCCACTTGGCTCCCTTCCATGCATCCTAGCCCCTCCCACTGAGGAGGCACAGGAGAGATGAAAGTAAATCATGTGAGGAGAAACGACCAAATGTGCTTTAGAGGGACAAGACGTCCTGTCCTCTGAAGAGTCACATTAATTTGTCAGTTGGGCGGAGTTAGCATCTCCTTCACCTGCACGGCTTCCAGAAAAAATGCTCTCATGTTTCCTCAGCTATAGCTCCTCAATGATCCCTCCTCGACGCTCACTCCTCCGTCCTCGGGGTAGAAATGAGAGCTTTGAGACAGCCTTCACCAAGGAGGGACAGAACAACTTCCAGTTCAGCTGAGGACCGAGGAGCTACCAAATAAGTGACATGGGATGTTCCTATAGTTTTGTCATCTGCTACAATATGTGCTCTGGCTGCTTGGTGAACCTAAGTGTGTAATTTCTATATTATTAACTATGACGCATGTTTTATCACAGCTACTTTAATAATGTGTTTCATCTGAAGCTTAAATTTCATTTAATGAGGTTTTTTAACATTGCCTGCCTACGTTACAGCCTGCCTATGGCCGCCAGTGGCTAGAAATGGCGATAGATTAGATAGATTAGATAGATTAGATAGATTAGATAGATTAGATAGATTAGACATCCAAAGAGCACCATGTCATGGGACCTTTAACATTTTCTCGTTTTGCAAGTGAAGAACTACCTTTTTTCTATACATTATCCATTTGCAGAATTAAAAGGGTTCATTTCACAGATGCTGCTTATGTTTGTTCTGCACAAGATGTTAGTATTCATGAATTAAGAGATTTCTTTTAAGTAAATATAAATGTAAGTATCTAATGGAATAACTGTGCTCCAGTAGGGTTGTTCTAAACATAAAGAGGCGGAGCTTTAC
>NC_048425.1:10605855-10608823 GCF_013103735.1 Etheostoma cragini
GTAAAGCTCCGCCTCTTTATGTTTAGAACAACCCTACTGGAGCACAGTTATTCCATTAGATACTTACATTTATATTTAATTAAAAGAAATTTCTCAATTCTGCTGTCATGAATACTAACATCTTGAGCAGAATAAACATAAGCAGCATCTATGTAATTAACCCTTTTAATTCTGCAAATGGATAATGTATAGAAAAAAGGTAGTTCTCAACTTGAAAAAAACGAGAAAATGTTAAATCTATCTAATCTATCTAATCTATCTTATCAATCTAATCAATCTAATCAATCTAATCTATCGCAATTTCAATTTCAATTTCAACTTCAGATGAAACACATTATTAAAGTAGCTGTGATAAAACACGCATCATAGCTAATAATATAGAAATGATACACTTAGGTTCACCAAGCAGCCAGAGCACATATTGTAGCAGATGACAAAACTATAGGAACATCCCATGTCACTTATTTGACAGCTCCTCGGTCCTCAGCTGAACCGGAAGTTGTTCTGTCCCTCCTCGGTGAAGACTGTCTCAAAGCTCTCATTTCTACCCCGAGGACGGAGGAGCGAGCGTCAAGGAGGGATCATTGAGGAGCTATAGCTGAGGAAACATGAGAGCAGCTTTTCTGGAAGCCGTCCGGGTGAAGGAGATGCTAACTCCGCCCAACTGACAAATTAATGTGACTCTTCAGAGGGCAGGACGTCTTGTCCCTCTAAAGCACATTTGGTCGTTTCTCCTCACATGATTTACTTTCATCTCTCCTGTGCCTCCTCAGTGGGAGGGACTAGGACGCATGGAAGGGAGCCAAGTGGAGGAGTCGCTAGTCTTGCATTGCCAGACCTTCCTTCACAGCGCTGCGGGGGAGGGTCTGACTAGTCCACACAGCAGTGATGGGAGAAAAACAAGCTCTGGTTTGTCGGCATTTCTTTAAAATAATCACCATCATTGTTTTTACGTCTCTGCGCTGTATAAGATTTGGATTTTAATTGGATTTCATTTACCCACCAGATTCACCACCAATAGCTGAAAAAGAGGGTAGAGAAAGGGGGATGACATGCGTCATCTATATATACATGTACATGTATATATTACTATGCACAAAAGTACTCCAAACAACAGCCACAATAGTAAAAGCCCGCCAAATGTCTTCAGTTTAAAGAGTCAGTTGCACCTCAGCTCTAGCTTTTCTCTTTCTCTCCGCCTTGACTTTTTCTCTTTCTCTCTTTCGCCTGCGCTGTCCATTCTGTCTCCACCCTGCTAGGTCACGTGGATCGACACCTTTATCTATAACAACTACATAAGCAAGAACAAAAGACTCCCCCTCTTAAGTTGAGAGCAGTCTTCCTGGAGCACAGTCAGACATCACAGAGCTGTGATCATACGCACCACCATGAACCAGAGCCTAATAACAGCTTTAATTCTCTGCAGCATCAGTAAGTACTGACAATACTTTTCTTTCACTAGTAGAACTTCCAGCATTAAAACCTTTTTGCTCATCATTATAATTAATAAGAAGTGTTTACCTCCCTATAACAAGTAAGTCTCTTTCTGTCTCTGCTGTTTGTTTCAGGCTGGACCTCTGTCTCAGGTTCTGAGTCTCTCACTGAGACTGTGGAGGGTCGGCCGGGTAAAGAAGTCACACTCACATGCTCTAAGTCGTCCAACACAGACAGTCCAACATTCTGGTTCAGAGTGTTCAACAGAACCAAGGCCAGCTGTATCTCCAGTCAGGTCAGCTCTAAAAGCAAAACTCGTTACTGCGATGGATATAAAAATGGAAGATACAACATGAGTTCCAACATATCTGCTACGACCCTCAGAATTAATGAAGTGGATGTATCTGACTCTGGACTGTATTTCTGTGGATATTCCGGCGGAGGATTTTACACTTTCAGCGCGGTACATTTAAATGTTGATGGTAAGATTGTTATAAAATCTGTTATTCTTTCTTTATTTGCTTATTAAATAATTGGCCTAAAAGAACTTGTAGCTATTTCAATATTTTCAAGAGCGATACCATTTAAAAAAATAAAACCAAGAGTATAAAAGTATCTTCATTTTGTTAAAAGGCAGCGATGATTCTCATGATGACGCTGACAGAAAGTCTGAAAGTAAGATTCTCTTTCACATTTCTTTAGTTGTCCAGATTCTCTGCTAGTGATAGAAACATGTATGACTTACTTAACTTTGTCATTTGAATGATCTTACAGTCCCTGAGCCAGTAAATGGAAAACAGTAATTGTATTCTCTTTCATCAGAGTCTGATGGAAGAGTAACACTGATGAGTTTGGTCCTGGGAGCTCTGACTGGTCTCCTCTTAATGATCATCATCGGTCTTGTTGTTAAAAACAGGAAACTTCAGAAAGGTACATCCTGAAAGCTACTCTCTCTATTTTGTGTTCTATTTTCTTTTCTTCATTACTTCTCTAAAATTGTGTGAATATGATGAACAAAAACTGTTTGAATAAAAACAAAGTAACGACGAAGAATGATTGTCAGTGACCTGATTGGATGTTTTGTGTCTTTCATTCAGCTGCCAATGAAGAACAGAATCCACAACAGCCTGAGGTGAATCAACTTTTATCATTTCCCATTATATGTTTTAGAGGCGGCAGAGGCATGATTGAGTTGTTCTTACTAACTCAGCTGTTCTGACTCGTTCCAGAATCTGGACTCTGACCTGAAAGATGCAGCACTGAGTGTGTATGCAGCAACAATAAGGAACAGGAGGCCTGCATCAGAGAGAGAAGTGGAGACTCATGTTGTTTATGCTGTCCGCAGATAGACTCAAAGAGGAACTGATGCTTTATCATATTCCTCTCCTGCTGTGTTCTTTTGTGGGTGAATGAGGAGGAGTTACCCTTTTCTTGAAAAAAAAAAAGACAAATAAAACCACTAAACTTTTAATCTCATCTCTCTCTCCATATATTTTATAAAGATTGGTCCAGTTTTTATATGTCACACCCACAT
>NC_048425.1:10608923-10612674 GCF_013103735.1 Etheostoma cragini
AAGTATACACAATCATATACAAGAATATTTGTATATGTATAGCTGTAGTTATAGAAGTGCAACTGACTATTTAAACTGAAGAGATTGGGCTGGCTTTTACTATTCTGGCTGCTGTTTGAAGTACTTCTTGTGTGTAGTAACGAAACTAATATATGTATATATATATATATATATATGTATATATATGTACTGTACATACTATATATCCGACTGGCAACTGAAATCACACTCATTCATTGTCTGTGCACAATGCATGCTGGGATACCTCGACATAAACAAAGCTGGCGGTGCAATGGGAAAAACAAGCCCCAGAAATGGTAGAACGTGCAGCCCATGCACTAAGGCTCAGTCTTGACCACAGGGGCCCAGGTTTGAGTCCGACCAGCGTACCTTTGCTGCATGTCATCCCCCTCTCTCTCTTCCCTCTTTTTTCAGCTATTGGTGGTGAATCTGGTGGGTAAATGAGCAGCAGAGGTCAGCTAACTAGACCTACACTGTACCTGAAACATGTGAGTAGACAGGTATGGCACTACCCCCTATGACCCGCAATGTGTGTGTGAGTGCGTGCATGTGTGTGAGTGTGTGTGTGTGTTTGCCTGTGTCCATGCATGCGTGTGCAGAGGTCCAGGCTTAGCAACCTCTGATATGAATTTTAGTTATCTAGTCCAACTCCGGGGACAGAGGCGCTTCCAGAGCCGGCACAGGTGATTCAGTGGGCGGGCCCGACCCACAATGCCCGCCCATGCTGCCCGGTTTGGTGGACTAGAGCTGCACCTCATGTCCCTTGAATCGCATTCCTCATTTCTTTAGTCTATATCGACGACGTCCCGCCTTTCACTGTCTTTATGTTGGCATTCTAAACACTACATTTAGCTGACTTACAATTGCTACGTATCAAAGGTCGCATGCCTCTGGAGGGGTTACGCGTCTAGCTCAGGGACACATTGGTTGATGTATCGCAGTGGGAATCAAACCCAGATCTCCCACACCAATAGCATGTGTCATATCCACTGCACCATCACCACCGCCTATTGATTCGTGTACACAGACACGTTTATGTCCTTTTTTCTTGGTGCTGAGCACAAATTTTAATCCAATGTATTTCAGTTTCTCTTTTTTTTAGTGGTGGTCAGCTTGTAATGGGAAGCATCTATACAAAGGTTGTGTTTAGGAATAAAACAACGGGGAAAAGACACATTACGGGGGACGTGCGACAACAACAGGACGGTTGTGTTAAGGAAAAGAAAAACGGGGAAAATGAATCGCCACACGTGGGAGACGCTCTCCAGTCTCCGGGGTGAAGGTCCTGTGTTGTGTGACCCATTCACCACCCCAACCAACCTTCCTGCACGCATTTTCAGCTTTTCGCACCACTCGCTACCGTAGTCGTGCTGGGATCACGAAAGAAGCTTCCCAATGAAACACATTAGATTGAAATTGTGCTCACCAACAGGAAAAACAATAACAAAACTAATAGATAGATTAAATAAGATGACAATTTCATAAACTGCCGTGAGACTGGGTTGCCCATTTCTCTATGATTACATATGATGAATGTTTTATCAAAGCCACTTTAATAATGTGTGTGCATCTGAAGCTTAACATTTTCTCATTCTGCAAGTGAGGAACTTCCTGTCTTCTATACGTTATCCATTTGCAGACTTAAAGGGTTCATCACACAGATGTTGCTCATGTTTCAACTGAACAAGCTGTTGGTATCCATGACAGCAGAATTCAGGAATTTCTTTTAATTAAATGGAAATTAATCTAATGTAATAGCTGTCTTTCCCCTAAAAGAGGCTTTATAGTGTGTGAGTTTGAAGATCTGCGTTTACAGTCAAACCCACTCCACGCAGTGACTGGTCAGCTGTGCGGAGGTAAGAAAGCCAGCAGTGTTTGAACTTCTCTCTCTAACCCCAGCAACTGTTTCCACCACTTTGAGTGTGAACTTCCAAGTGCAACGCTAATCTGCCTTCCAGGAAAGGCCGTCTGAAAAGCTACGCCATTGTCTCCCCTTTTAACCCTTGTGTTGTCCTCCCGGGTCAAATAGATTGACACTTTTTTTGTAATCCTTTTTTCAACGTTTGACATTTTCAACGCATTATTTTTTTTTATTTCACTACCACCACCTTACTGCCACTAGTTTTACACTACTTGTTGGAATCCATGGTCAATCAATAACCCTCATTTGCATAGAATTATACCTAATATTTGAGTTAATAAAGCAGAAATTATGACCCATTTTGACTGATACTTAAGATCAGAGGAGCCTACAGTGTGTTGAGTGGATGAGTTTGGTCATGATGCTGATTTGAAACCATTTCAATTTACACCCGAAATTCAATGAAAGTGATTGGATTTGCAAAAAGCGTTGCATGGAATCCATACTTTTTTTGTGGTAATTTGGTTAAAATTAACGCCATATTTCTGATACAGACATTTTTTAAAAGGGGTCAAATTTGACCCGAGGACAACAGTGGTATTCAATGATGGTGTGTCTCTCCTCAAAAGTTAATGTCAGAACAGTGTAACTACACTGTCTCTTCTGTCGAGTTACTACGGTAATGGCATTACTTTTCTAAATGACAACGAGTAGGTGAAGGGAAGAAGTGTGCAGATCCTTTACTTCAGTAAAAGTACTAATACCACATTCTGAAAATACTCTGTTACAAGTAAAGGTCTTGCATTAGTTTAGTTAGTTTAGTTTAGTTTAGTAGTTTATTTGAACATGTAAAAACAACAACAACATTAAAATAAAAGATTTATATACGTGCATTACTGCATACATATATAATTAAAATGACAGATAAATAAGGTCATGTACTTCTTAGCACAGTCTTCCAAAATTGAAAGTCATTCAAACAAAAATAAAAAATGTCCCATGTTCAAAAGGAGTAGGAAGAAGTTGATAAATAACTTATCAGGCCCAAACCCCTTTCTCTACTTTAATCCTTTAATAAATCGTATGCTTCAGTTATTTACACCATACATCATAGACACAGATGCTTACATACACAAACACATTTACACTTGAAAATGTTACTTAAATAAAAGCATGTAAGAGTATCATCAGGAAAATGTACTTAAGTATTCAAAGTGAAAGTACTTTAGAAAGTGGAAACAATCCAAACAGTTTGTGTGTTAAATGGTCTAATCATTTTAGATGTACAGTACTTGTAGGCTGTTATATTGTTGGGTAGTTTCATTTATAATAAAACACTGTATTTTGTTCAGTTCATAAAGTAACTAGCAACTTAAGCTATCAGATGACTGTAGTGGAAGAAGTACAAGATTTCTTTCTGACATGTAGCGGAGTAGAAGTAGAACATTACATGAAAAGATAAGACTTAAGTAAACCACAAGTGCTTCAAATGTGTTCTTAAACACAGTACTTGAGCAATTGACATTCTTCAAGTTAACATGCAAGCAGCTGAGTAGAGATCACAGAGGAGATGATGGCAACTGCACCCGCCGGAGCTTTGCAGTGATGTGTCATGTCTTAAACACGTGAAGGCTTTCATATGAGGATGTGAGAGTGTCACACCGCTTCAGGCGTCTTTTCACAAGTTTTATAGATGCTCATATGTATATGAAGCAGCCAGAAGTGTAAAGATACAGAGATAGATATCTCCCTGATACTGTTAGTGACCACAGCTCTATCTGCAACAATGGGCATGTGGGTGTGACATATAAAAACTGGACCAATCTTTATAAAATATATGGAGAGAGAGATGAGATTAAAAGTTTAGTG
>NC_048425.1:10612774-10631135 GCF_013103735.1 Etheostoma cragini
CTTAATGAGAATGTTACACGGATACACCGGTAATCTCTGATCTAGCTACTGAACAACGTCAGCTAACGTTTTTTGACACGATGATGGAACTAAACCTGAAACTTTATAAGTCACAGTAACAACGACCAATTTGACACAATGTTCTAACATTCAGCAATTTTAGTGGCTTTCGTTTCAATTTGGGCTTTAATCTGCGCCATGAAATTTCTTCTCTGGGGGCTACCGGCATTAAACTCTACAACCACACTCTCCCTCTGACAGATTAGATAGAGACTCAGCCAAAGGCGGGAGTCTGGCCCAACCTCATCTGAGGTTTCCCTTCCCTTTCCCTGACTGGGTTACAGGTTCATGGCACCACCGACAGACACACAGGATAGTAGACCTGTTTCAAGCCCTTTGGACCTGTAATTGTTTCTCCTCTGTCACAACAGAGACAAGTTCACAAACTCTCACCTGAAGCACCCAAACTGATAAAAAAACTAAAGGATTATAACGTTATTACAATTTTTTTTAAAGCCATCATGGACGTCTAATGATGTCAAGTCATTATTTCTTTAGATCATTTAGTGTGAATATTTTCTTTGACAGAACCGGGCCTCTGAAGAGGTGAACTACGCAGCTGTGGCTTTCCGTCCAAAAACAAGAAGGAAAAGAGAAGTGGAGCCCAATGTTGTGTATGCTTCTACTAGATAGACTCAGGAAGCAACAAGAAAAGCTGTTTAGAGAACAACGGATGCTTTACCATATTAACCATTAGACACTGTTTTTGCTGACGTAATAGCTGTGTGTCTATACTAGTTTTTGGGAAATAAAAAAACAGATACAGCGGCAATTCAGTTTTATAGTTGACTTTTGAACTATTTTTGTCTCTTACATGACCACAAAATCAGGCTGAAGACTCAAAGCCAAACTAACCATTGTAAGTATCTCTCTGCCTGCAAACTACATGGGCCTACCGTGTAGTTTTCTTTTTAAAAATAAATATGTCTTGACACCCACATGCCCATTGTTGCAGTTTGGACTGTGGTCACAAACGGAAGGCTATCAGGGAGTTATCTGTATCTGTATCTTTACACTTCAGACAGACTTGAACGCTGCTGCATTATCTTGAACATCTATCAAACTATGAAAAGACGCCTGAAGCAGTGTGACTCTCACATCCTCATATGAAAGCTTTCACGTGTTTAAGACATGACAGACTACTAATCAGTCCTCTCAATGCAGCTGTCTGCATGTTAGTGAAAAACGTCAATTACACGTTGTAAATAATCCCAAGACTGTAGTAACTAGAAAGAGTCTACCTCTCCTAACACTCTCAACAATTATTAGAGCTGCACCTGATTTATACACAAGGGCAATCAAACAATAAAACAACCAATCAGAGCTAGAGAACAGCCCTGCCTTATCATTCAGAGGTCTTTTTTTCACTGTTTTTGGCAACACTTCATTGCGTTGGGTGTGCACAAGACTGACACAATAATACAGTAATAATGAACAATAAGGCGTCTATTTTAATGTTCATGACTGTAATTTAATGTTGTTCAGTAAATTATGACTCTTTTAATGCTACATTAGCATTTTGAGAATTGAGAGTAACAAAGACAAAACATATAGTAAATACATACATAGATACATGTATACATACACACATACATACATACATGCATATATAAATACATACGTACATACAGTACATACATATACAGTACATACATACAAACAGTGCATACTGTACATACATACATGCATAGAGTAATCATTGAAAGTTTTATTCCTCCGTCATCAGGTTATTCAAGTCAGAAAGTAGCTACTTTAAACAGGATCCTTGTCAGCAGCTTTCATGATTAAGTATGCAACAATGGCAATTTATTTTATTCTTTCTGTAGTATTGTTATTTGTCATTGTACACTACCTCTGTTTGTCTGTTTTACTGGACATGACTTGTTGTACGTTGACATGACATTGATTTAACCACTCTCCTGTGCAGTGCAACAGTAACTAGCGTCATTAAATGGTCTGATTTTGACCTGCATCTTATCTAATAGAGAGAGGAATTAGTTATGGTATTAGTTTTTCCCGGAGCATTTAAGTCAGAGTCTACAGAAGAACTTAGCGGGAGAAAAGTCTGGCCTAAGTAAGTTCCCCCCATGCGCGTTTGATTTATCTAAAAGCTAACATTAGAGTAACGTTTGTAAGTAAGATTTTGCAAGTGAAAGATTTGCACATTTTATTTGCTTCCATGAATATAACATCTTCCTAAATTGCATATAATTTGTGGTAAGATTTATATTTCACATTCTGCCCCTGCCTTACTATTTCAGACTGCGTTCTCTTCTGTGTTCGCGATATACTACAGCGGCCTGAATGTGTCAGAGTGGGGGGGGGGCTAGCCCCTCTCACACAATGCAATATGCATTGTATGTGGGAAATTAATAATACACATGCTCAGAGTGTTGGTGTGTGTAGTCTAGATCACACGAATTTGATGGCTAGTGGGTCTGACCGCCCGGCGTCATTTCATATCTCAGATGTGATTGATGATTTTTCAAGGCGCCAGACAGCTAGCTAACTTGAAAAATTATCAAAGTACATTTTATACTTAAGCACAGGTTTGAACCCTTTGGAGGAAAAGTGTTGACATCCCTCAGACTGCAGGTAAAATCAACCCAGTGGAGTGGTTAGCTTACAAAATAAGTCAGGTTTGCCCAGAGGAAGTCACCTTTCTCTTTAGTGAGCCCTCAGCCTTGGTGAGTGAAAACACATTTTATCATCCTCCCTTTGTGGTGCTGGTCCGTATGTTGATCATGTTGTGTTGGATCAATTGATAGTAGCTACGTTAGCGGGTAATGAGTGTGTACATGCTTGGTTGTCGTCACAGAATGGATCTGTGTGCTTCTCCAAATGTCGTTAACACAACCCGTTACTACCATGGCTCCTAAAAGCGCTGTTATCTGGCGGTCACCTCTTGACGGCTAAACAACTGGCGCTGGTAGCCACAATGCACTGTAAACATGTTCACGTTACAAAACTGTCTGTTTATTGGAGCCATGCGGTTTGTTGACATGTTAACAGAGTGAGATACAGAGTATTCTCGTTTTACTGGTATATAGCTCATCTTTTGAAATTGTGCTCTACCGATCTTTTTCTGATTAAAAACTACTTTAAATACAGTAACAGAAATGCAGCGGTGGGAGGTAACTGAGTTCATTTACTTAAGTACAAATGATTCTTTTCTTTTTGTTTCATTTCAGAGAGAAATATTGTACTTTTTACTCCACTACATTCGTCTGACAGCTTTAGTTACTAGTTCCTTTACTAATTAGGATTTTTGCACACAAACAACACCTGATATGATTAGCCGAATGAACAGTTTTCCAGTTTCTAAAATTTGAGGCTTTTCTACATTGAGTACATTTGCTTTTAATACTTTCAGTGCAGTACATTAACCTGATACTTTATTTTTTAAACTTAAGTAACATTTCCGATGCAGGACTTGTAACATAGTATTTATTGTGTGGTTTTAGTTGTTTAACTTAAGTAAAGGGTTTAGCTACTTCCTCCACTACTGCAGAAATGTACAGTAAGTGTTTGTTTAATTTCATTCTGAGAGACAACATTGACTGTTTGATAGAAAAGAAGCCAATAAGGGCAGTGAGTTTTCATCTAAAAGCAAAAAGCAGCAGAATTCCCGAATCAGAGAAGCAGCTGGAGCCAGATGTTGTGTATGCTGCCACCAGATAGACTCAAGCAACATCTGGAACTCCAGCTCAGAGTGAAACTGATGCTTTAGCTGCTGCTAAAGTACGGTCACTGTTGGAAAAAAAGTCTAATTTTGGAAAAAAGATTTTATATTTATGCGACATCTGTTACAATTACAGCTCTACTTTGCAGCCAAAGTCTCCTTCTGACGTCTTGTGTTTATGAGATTGTATGAGAACGAAAAGATGTACTGAGAGTTAGATGGAGGGAGAGGGCTACACATCACTTGTCTGACAGGAAGAGACAGCACAGTGTGGTGTGAACATAACTGAGATGAAGAGGTATGTAACGTGACATAGTGGTTTTCTCACATCCCAATGTGAAATGACCCAGCCATTGCATAGTAATGTGTCAAGTTGGATGAATAAATCAGCTTTTAGTAGAACAGCTGTGTCTGTGAATGCCTTTTTCTGAAAGCATCTATGTGGTAAGTCTGAGCAGCTGGATAGGCAAAATAAACCCGGCCCTTTTTTTCGCTGAGAGCACTTAAAGGAGCACAGTTCAGCCTGCTGCAGTCTGCAGCTGCTGCAGTCTCCTGTACACATCGCCTCGGTAACAGCTTTAAACTGTAAGTATCTCCTACCACTTTTTTTGAATACAATGTGCATGCAGTGCGTTGAAGTGAAGGAATAAGCATGTTGTTTCTTCCAGGTTTGATCTCTGTCTTTGTTTCTGAGTTCCACACTGTGGAGGTCCAGCCTGGTGAACAAACCACACCGATGTGCTCCAACTTCAGCAGCTTTACCAGCCACATGTCCTGGTTCAGACTGGACAGCAGACCCAACATCAGCCGTATCGCCTCTATGTGGAGTTCTGATTCAATGCTTCATTCTACGAAGGATTTAAAAATGAAAAAATTGAACACGACATCCAACACCACTACCCTCTTTCTCGACATCGACCATGTGGGTTTAGCTGACTCTGGACTGTATTTCTGTTGATTTTACTCAGATGGAAAGCCAGTAATTGTTACTGCAACATATCCAAAGGTTCAAGGTAAGATTCTTCTTTGATTGTGCACTTTTTCACATATTTTACTGTCAAATATGGACTGATCTCAACCCACAATTTTTATTCATTGATCTTTCTTGTAGAAGTGTTTGAAGGAATAACGAGCTGACCAGTGTGATCATCCTTGGTCTGTTTCTTTTCCTCGTTCCAGTCGTCATTGGTCTGGCTATCAAATTTCATACAGGTAATTGTGTTTTAATAAAAGTAGTAAATGCCAAACCTTGTGTTAGAACAAATTAGAGATGATCTGTTTCTGTTGTTTGGCTCTGAAAGAGGGACAGACTCCACATTGCAGCGAGGTAATCAGCTTTTAGCCACATAAAGACTCATGTTTGGTTTAATTCATCATTTACAGTTTTTGTCAATTGTTTTCACACTGAAATCAAAAGTATTACACAATTTTCAAAACCTTACCCTCAAAGAGCAAAACGTTGGCCCAGATGTGAGAATGTGTTTCAACCTCACACTTTTTGCAAAACGATAAACACACTTTAATACATTAGACACAGAAGTATATTATTATGTCACTTCCTTGCAATTCCAAAGCACTGACTGTCAAATGACCACACCTACAAGCCGATCTGTGACACACAGCCATCATGTGCGCAAACGCATGATTGCACACAAATCAGGTAAGCACTTTTAAAACGCAGCAGGTAATTTGAGTGTTTATACTGGTTATGAACACTCAACTTACTGGTTTTTCAGATCATTACTTTTTAACATAACTTTTGTGTAGTATTCTGATGCGCTCAACTAAGACAGCGCATCTATGCTGGTGACAATGGTGTAATGATTCAGATGGACTCCCAAGACAAGACGGTGCTCACCCAACTGGCCAATAGGAACGTGGCCTGCCCACGACATTATTTTAACAGCGAGAAAAAAATCCTGAGATGAGAGGAATTGCATCCAGAGTGGTTATTTTGAGAGTGAGAAGAAAAACACATTTTGAGAGAATTCTTTTTTTTCACACTGATAGCAAAAAACATATTTGAGAGTTTAAAAAAGTATTTTGAGAGAGATTCCTTTTCTCAGAAATATTTTTTTTTAAATTTTTTAATCTCTATTTAAACTTTTTGTAGTCTCAAATATTATTTTTTGCTATTGGTATAAAAACCTTCTCTCAAATATTTGTTTTTCTCTCATAAAATGCTATTTTACCATCAGTGTGATAACTTTTTCAAATTTTTATTTTTTCTCTCAGATCATTAATTTTTTGCATGTAATAAAGACACCAATCTAGCTCCATAACTGACAAGGTTTTTAAAAGTACCTGAAATAACATTTTGTTAAAAAGTATTACTGAGTGGATAAACAACATTATTTGTAAACCTTCAAACTCAACTCAACTACTCATTCCTATCCTAAGATGTGACATTCTCAAACAGCACATGTTCGTATGGCTTGTGTGTGTGTGTGTGTGTGTTTGTGTGTGGGTGGGTGGTGGGGGTGGAGCTCAGTGTAAAGTACCCTTGCAGTTCCAAGATCATTCGCACAATGAGGAACTTCACCTTGATGACAGTTTTACTTCTCTGCTGCCTCAGTAAGTACCGCCATAGAATAACTCCCCAGCATTGACTGGATTAAATCATATAAAGGCACTCATTGCATTCCTGTTGATTTGCCAATAAAATGATGTTCTGAAATTCTGTTTGTTTCAGGCTGGATCTCTGTCTCGGGTTCTGAGTCTCACACTGTGGAGGCTCAGCCTGGGGAAGACGTCACTCTGCTGTGCTCCAACTTTTCCAGTGCTCCCTCTCAGATATATTGGTTCAGAGTGGTCAAGGGATCCCAGCCCTGCTGCGTCTCCTTCATGTTCAAGCCTCCTGAGCCCGCTATACTCTGTGATGGATTTCAAAATGGAAAATTTGAAATGAGATCCAACATGTCTGCTGTTTTTCTCAAAATCAAACAAGTGAATTCATCCGACTCTGGACTGTATTTCTGTGGCTTTAACATAGTAAAAAACCCTGTTATTGTTGGTGCAACATATTTAGATGTTCAAGGTAAGAGTATTGGAAAGTTTGCTCTGTCTGTTTTGATTGATGTGGCCTATTGATGGAATACTATTGACATTTTGTTTAGGTAATGAGGACCTATGGACCTATTTATTTCGGTTAAATGTACAAAGTCTAATTTAGTGTTTTCTTTTTCTTGTAGCTGTGTTTGATGGCATTACAAAGCTGATGAGTGGGGTGCTGAGCGCTCTGACTGCTTTCCTCACTATGATCATCATTTCTCAGGCTGTTAAAATCAAAAAGCTTCAGAAAGGTAATTACCCCTCGTGTTGTCTTACTGCTGACCATGCAACTTGTTCTTGTCCAAAAAAAGTTGACCTTTTTCATAGGTGGTTTGAATCACCAGAGACCTCACAATGCAATAATATTACGATATGATATTGTGATTTTGAACATATTGCAATATATATTCTGAGATAAATTGCAATTTATACATTTTTTTCCAACTTCAACTTTTTTCCCACATATTACCACTCATTTTACACAGACCTTTTGAATTCATGGTCAATGAAACCTAATTTTTATGAAATTAGGCCAAAGGTTTTGGTAATTATTAATTTTTTAAGATGTAAACGTTTAGTCACAATACTGTTTTGAAAACTTTTTTAATGTTCTCAAATGCTGTGAAATTGAATAAAAACATCAACAATTCAACTAATATTGGCAATATTGTTTCTGTCACTAAGCTCACGTTGAGGAACAGGATCTACAACAGACAGAGGTGAATTGTATTTACATTTGATTTGTAAATGTATTTCATCCGGTGCTGCAAACACTTCCAAGATGTCAGTTATAATGTCACGTTGAGATTAGTGACTGGACATATTTGTATTCACAGAGGCTGGGCTCAGATGATGTGAACTATGCAGCAGTGACTTTTCTCCCAAAAGCAGAAAGAAACCACCGTCTGTCACCAGAGACAGAAGTGCAGCCAACTATTTATTCAGCCACCAGATAGACTCAGGAAGCACCTGTTGTACTGTGTTTTAATCTGTTTGATTGGTGTTCCATTGTCATTGTGAGAACAAAATGTACAACAATCTTGTTCACGCTGATTTGTGATGGCCTTCTTAATTTTTTGTTGTTGTGTGTCATACTTTTAACTGTCTTGTGTTTTCATCTCAGAGCAGAATAATGTGAATCTCTCAGAACACCACTATCTCAACACGTTTTTTGACAGGAAGAGACATTGTGATGTTGCATTGTGGTGTGAACACAACTGCATGCAGCTAGAAGCATGATAAATATCTCACTTTCAAAACCTTGTGAAAAGATGCTGCTCAGCCTCCTATGAAGGGTTCACATTGCTACACGCTGTACATGTTGAAGACATGTAGATCGATCACAGCACAGCTCTGGCATCTTCACTGAGCAGGCTTTTCTCAGGAACCCTTCGCACATTCAGTATACCTACGAAAAAGTAATAGCGCTGTAATCCGTTTGTGCACCATGTATTTATTGCTCTATGCTCCACAGTGACTGCTGCTGAATGAGAGCACTCTGGTTCGCGTAGGAATCAGGGTGAACGGTTGGGTTATGAAACACAGTGCTTTCAAGCAGGGGGGCGGAGATTGCATTCCCAGAGAAAAAAACATCCAGAAAATGTGTGTTTGTGTCCCAGGATTACTACATAAGTGGACCAGTGTTTTGATCCTAACAAAACAGTCTTTTTTCTAACCTAATTAGACAGTTAGGTGCCTAAACTTTACTGTGGATGCCCATGGTCCCCTTCCGTTGGCTAAACTTAACTGTAACAGCGTCTGACATGACCGGCACCTCATGGTGACGGTACCCATCTCCCTGTAACCTTTTCTCGGCTAAATTCAACTGTGAAGACCGCTAAACTTAACTGTTATTTATCAGGTTGTCGTTCACATGGCCAGCCGGCAGTCGCCTATTCTTGTAGTTTAGCATGCAAAACTAGGTTCCCGTAATTAGTAAAATGGTCCCAACAACGGCAAATGTGTAGTATTGTGATCATAAGCGACAAAACATGATGTGACATGATAGATGATGGTATATGTTGGTGGAAATATGGGGTTGTGACATTACCATCATCATTTGTCCAGCTGTCAAAATCAACAAAAGGTCACACAGATAATGCGACTGGATCTTCACAGTTGTTTCATAGTCAAAACTATAAACCTTCTGCTTACCAAAATGTGTTTTTGATCAATTTTCAATAAGTGACCAGCTGCTCATGAAGAACAGGATCCCCAATGGAGTGAGTTAATTCTCTACATTAAGATTTATTAAGTTTGTTATGTTTTAATAGCAGAAGGTTGATGTGAACTCTAAATTATTTATAAGCTCATCACTCTTGACTTTTCTCTTGCTAG
Source organism: Etheostoma cragini (assembly GCF_013103735.1). NCBI lineage: Eukaryota > Metazoa > Chordata > Actinopteri > Perciformes > Percidae > Etheostoma > Etheostoma cragini. Next base: position 10,621,905 of record NC_048425.1, read on the forward strand.
CAGGGAAGTGAGCCATTGTTAATGTAATTAATAACGCCAAGAGCAGAGAGTGTACCCATGTAGCTTTCAGTAATGCAGTATTTGTTTCTTACTCTGTGAACAGTAGGGAAAACACATCCGCTAATTCGGACCAGAACAAATGAACTGTAGGTGCAAAATTTGCCCTTAAAGACCTAACAAAGTCCTCCCAAGCAAAATATGTTCACGATTAAGTGAAAAAGGCCCTTTACTGCCCGGGAGAATTCTGTCTTTCAAGTAGTCTGACATTGTTATCAGACTCAGTCCAGACCAAAGATTCTCGACAAGGCCAGTTGAAACTAACTCGCTTGACCATATACAGTGCTGGTGGGCGGTGCATAGCCTCTGTCTAAAACTCTGCCTCTTCTACCAGCTGACAGTTCATGACATGAAATTAAAATGTATTACGGGTTTTTGTATTTCTATAATTTGTAGCTTAATTTACCTGCTGACTTCTCTATTGGCTGTTGAAACAGGTTACATGCCTTACGTTCTAAAACCAGCCTCTGGAGACTCGACCTGTTAAGTCTCAGCAACGCCATCAGCTGGTTTGAGTCCAGCTGAAACAGGCCGGTTCAGACTGCTGCAACTTTTCCTGCGACGTTCTAAATCGGTCTTGACTTGTTTTGACTTGGTTTCGACCAATGTTTCGTCTGAACTGGGCTTAACTCCTTTAACGTTAGAAAAAAAAATACAATTGATTCAGCACGGCCAGAGATAATGTATTATTGTAGGCATTTATTTTCTTTCCTGTTAGCCGTAATGCAACTCAGTTCATTGTTACCAAGGCAACAGCTGTTTACAGACCTATGTTACCCATTATGCAACTTAGTTCCTTGTCACCAAGGCAACAGCTGCCTATATATTGCATCATGGAATTAGAATGCAGTGATGTCATCAATCAAAGTAACACATTCTACCTTTACCAGGATCAAAAAGACTTTTAATCTGTCAGAAGGTTGATTGACAAGCGATCTCTCACTGAGTACTGAGAATCTCATCACGGTTTTACTGTGCTGCGTTGATTATCATCTCTTCAAAACTGACAATACACCTGGCGTCTGTATTTCTGTGCTAAACAGAGAAGTATTTTTCCGCGACAAGCTTTAACAGACCAAAAGACAAGTTGCAACCAAAACATCGTCCTTACTCTGGAGTCCTTGGAGAACAACACCATGGCCCACCGCCAGGAACCGACAGTTATGGGTAGCAACCAGGATGAAATGAGTGTGAGCCTACAGGCCATCTCCCAACAGCTTGTGACCCTGCGCCACCAAATTCACAACTGTGAAAATGTGGAGGAAAAAGCTTCAAAGAAGAAATGTGACTACCTTCTAAAAGAAATGAGGAAGCTCAGCAAAAAAGTCAACAATTACAGTACTGTTGAGGCTTTATTTAAAGAAACAAAAGCTTCAAATAAGGCGCTGGACCTGCAGCGTCAAACTCTGCAACAAACGGTTAGAGATCTCAAAAAACGGCTGAACAACTTTGATGAAGTGAAAGAAGAATATGAGGCAGTGAGACAAGAGCACGAGGAGCTACAGAGTGAGATTTACTACCTGCAGAGAGAACTCCAAAATGAGACTAGTGTGGACCCAATGTGTGCTGCCTTAAAACGGCAGACAGAGGCAATGAGCAAGCAAAACGCCGCTCTGCAAAGCCAACTCCTGGAGCTCAAGGAGAGGCATCGGCAATCCTACAACGATGCAAAAGCCGAGAAAGAGGCGATTAGCCAGCAGAATGAGGCTTTGCAACATCAGATTCAGGAGATCCACGCCAATATCGCAAATGATAACAATTTGGAGGAAGAGATAGAGGCAGTCAAGGCGTTAAATGAACACATGACGTGTGAAAACAATGCCTTGCTGCAGGAATTCCAGTCCCTCAAAAATAAATCGGACAATTTAAACATCTGGCGTGACATCTACAAGGAAACATTGATCCACATGGACGTTTTGAAGAAAGACAACGATAGTTTGAAACGGCAAATCCAAGTTGTCAACGACCAGCTCAGGAATAAAAGACAATGTAGGGACAATTACGTAGAACTGGAAGCTGAAGAGAAAGTTCTGCAGGCACAAAACCGAGCCCTGGGTAAAACCCATTCTAATGTTTTTAAAAAGCTTCTGAATGAAGAAGACTGGAAGCACAAATATGAAGTTCTGAGACAACAGACAGACGACTTGATGCTCCAGAACAACAAAGCCACTGAGGAAATCAAAAACTTCAAAGACAACCTCAAAGTTTTGAATACCTTTAAGGTAAACTATAAAGCACTGAAGGCAGAAACAATAGTTCTCACGAACCAGAAGAACACTCTGCAGAAAGAACTCCAGAAGCTGGAGAAAAGGTTTTCCGAAGAAGAAATTCTGGAGGAACAAAACAACAAGTTGAAGGCAGAGAACGAAGCAGTGAGCCAAGAAAACAGCGCTCTGCAGCTTAAAGTTCAGGAGCTCGGCAACACACTCCGAGGTGAGAGCGTTTGGGCCAACACGTACAATTCCCTGAAAGTGGAGAAAAACACCTTGAACTGGATGAATAAGGCCCTTCATAAAAAACTACAGAAGATTAACGAAAAGGTGGACAACGAAAAAGCTCTGGAGGGGAAGTGTACGGCGATGAGGTTGAAGATGAAGAACAACCGTAGACACCAAGACTCCCTGAAAGAACCGCTCCTCAGCTCCCAGATGTGATACTGTGGTGTCATATTTGGTAGCATGGAGTCCCCCTGTCCCCCTATGCTGGCAAATATTCCTAAAACCTTCATTAATCCATGCAGTGATTGCATGGGTTTACTCCGGGTGATCTGGTTACCTCCAACATCTATGTTTTCAATTTGACTATTCATTAATAAATGTTTTGTCATTAATAATAATAATAAACAGTTGTTGTAGTATTGTTGTCATCATCGTCATACTTTGTGATGGTTTTCTGTTTGGGGGTTTCGGAATTTAAATTAATGAAAATAACAACGCATTTTGCATTAATGTTATCGGAGTTTTACATTGGTTTTTAAGAAGGTTAGAAGTAAAAGGAAAACCATATCTAAAGGGGAAAAGGTTTTATTTTGAAATCAAGATCATAAACATACAGCTGTGAGGTCTTTGACGTATTGTTTTGTTCAAAGGACTCAGTTTTAACATTGATGCATTTATGTATTTTACACACCTGCTTCTTATTTGGTCTACTTGGCAATAGAAGGCACACCAGCGTTCACTGTTGCATTTTCAAATTTGATTTCCACAAAGCTTTGAGTTAACAAACCTCAGACCACACTGAGCTGTCTCTTCCAGTCAGACACGTGAGGCGTAACTCTCACCCTCCATCTAACTCTCAGTACAAACTTTCATTAAACACCAATCATACTCTTTTGTTCTCAGATTAGGATGGAACATTAATAAAGTAGAATAAAAAGAATGTATGTTTGCCTGTACAAAGAATCTTTATTACAGGAGTGTATATTTTGTTTTTACAGTGATGGTATTGCCTCCTGTTTGCCACCCGAACAAAGGTCAACAGCAGATTAACTTGATAAAGCATTAGTTTCACTCTGAGCTGCAGTTCTAGATGTTGCTTGAGTCTATCTGGTGGCAGCATACACAACATCTGGCTCCAGCCGGTTCTCTGATTCAGGCCTTCTGCTGCTTCTTGCATTTGGATGGAAACTGAGTGATGCATAGTTCAGGGCATCAGAGCCCAGGTTCTGAAATAATATATATTTAAAGTCAGTTTGTAAGAAAACATAAAATTATTAAATGATAAATGACTTGAACTAGAGAATCTTAAATAATCTTTGAAAGCTGATTACCTCACTGTGTTGCAGAGTCTGTCCCTCTTTCAGAGCTAAATGACAGAAACAGATCATCTATAAATTGTTCTGACACAAAGTTTTGCATTGGCGACTAACATAAAAAACAAGTACCTGTGCAAAGTCTGCTGATTTTGACAACCAGACCAATGACGACTGTAACGAGGAAAAGAATCAGACCAAGGAGGATCACACTGGTCGGACTCTTTATTCCATCAAACACTTCTACAAGAAAGATCAATGAATGATAAACTTGTGGGTTGCGATCAGTCCATATTTGTTAGTAGAAAGTGAACATAAGCTATTTTTTTCACAGTTTAAAAAGAATCTTACCTTGAACCTTTAGATATGTAGCAGTAGCAATTACTGGCTGTCCATCTGAGTAAAATCCACAGAAATACAGTCCAGAGTCAGCTAAACCCACATGGTCGATGTTGAGAAAGAGGGTAGTGGTGTTGGATGTCATGTTAAATTTTCCATTTTTAAATCCGTCGTTGAATGAAGCATTTGAATCAGAACTCCACATAGAGGCGATACGGGTGATGTTGGGTCTGCTGTCCAGTCTGAACCAGGACACGTGGCTGGTAAAGCTGCTGAAGTTGGAGCACATCAGTGTGGCTTGTTCACCAGGCTGGACTTCCACAGCGTGGAACTCAGAAACACAGACAGAGATCAAACCTGGAACAAACAACATGCTTATTCCTTCACTACAACTTGTAATTCAACTCAATGCACGCACATTCTATCATTAATAAAATAGTCTGTAAGTTTCAGCTCTGGTAGATTACCTTACAGAAGGCAAACTAGCAATTGTTGTACTTACTAAAGTGTACTTACTGACGGTGTAGAACAAAGGTGTTGTCGAGGAGAGCTTCATCTTTGTGTGAAAGGTACAGTATGTCTGCACCACTTCAATGTCTGGAAGTGAACTGTGCTCCAGTAAGAGAGGTCTCACCGGAAAGAGGGGCGGGCTGCTCTTTAGTTTTTCTATCCGGCTGCTCACAGTCACAATATAAATACTGTCACGAAAAACCATTGCTAGTTGATAGATGCAAAGAGAGAAGGACAGTTATTATATGTTATTAAATATATATTATTATGTTTTACACTTTAGACAAACCTAGGTAATTTTTGAAGTAGGGATAAAAGTCACAGTGTAAGAACTGAACAATGTCTTTAAAAAAAGGCAGCATCAAAAAGAAAGGCCTTCAGCCTTGATTTACAAGAAGTGAGAGTTGCTGCAGATTTGTGGGTGTTTGTTGCAGATGTGTGAACATGGTTAGTTGTGACTCTGGGTACACAAACCAGAGCTGAACTAGACCAGCCAAGAGCTCTTCATAGGGTGGCACTTTTGGCCCTAAACCATTAAGTGCTTTATAAACCAACAGTAGAATTTTGAGTATGTATTTTCATCAAGTGTCCTGATATGTTGATAATAATGAGGTTCTCTGCTGGTTATGTTTCACATACCATGTCCAGTTAACGCAGGAAAAACCAGAAGTTGCGGTTCTATTGTTTAACATTTTAAATAAGAAGGCTGGGTGGCTGTGGCTCAGTGGTGGAGCGGTTGCTTGCCATTTGGAAGGTTGGTAGTTTAATCCCTGGCCTTCCAGTCCCATGTTGGAGTGTCCTTGGGCAAGACACCGAACCTCGAGTTGCCCCTGATGCTGTTCCTTTGGAGTGTGAATGTGTGTGAGTGTTTATCTGATGAGCAGGTGGCACCTTTGTCGTTAGCCTCGGCCACAGTGTATGAACGTGTGTGAATGGTTCCTGTACTATGTCTAAGTGCTTTGAGTAGTTGTTGAGTCTAGAAAAGCGCTCTATAAATACAGCCCATTTCAAAAATAATAATAATAAAAAATTTCCTGCATTTAACTCATTTTAGCCAAGTTTTATGTGTGAGAGTTCCATAACTGGTGACATAGCAGACTATGCTACAGTTTAATTTATCTCCATCAAGACTTAACCAGAAAGAGCCATGCTTTTGTGTTCTATGATTCTTGATTTTAGAAGTCTCTGCTACATTTTTATTTAAAAAATAATCAGCTACAAAATGAAAATGTCCAGACATGCTGATGATATCAGAGGCGCTCTAAGTAAGTTGGGTGATGTCACTTCTTGTTGACGTCGAAGTAGTGTCAAACAAAACAGAGGTTAGATCGCCCCTCCCTCCTTCTCATCCCACCCTTTGCGCACTAACCCCCCAACCCCCCACACCCAACTTCTTGTCGGTGATTGGCTGGAACACAGTTTATGTTTGGTGGTGCAGGTGGGCACAGTTAGTTTTTGTTTCAATTTGTGGAGCCTGGGCTGTTTTACAGTGTTCTGGGGACAGGCAGCTAGCAGATAGTGAGGAGATGTTTGCTGTATGTGACAAAAATTGTTTAATAAATTGTTTGATAAACGGTGGCAAACCTACAGTAACTCAAAATCCCGCACATTGAATATAAACACAAAAGAAGCTGATTCAACCAGTGTGTCAGTAACAGCAGTTTACATCATACTTGGCCAATTTTAGTTATTGCATGAAAGGCTTAATAGGTTTAAAATGCATGTCTTCACCTGCTCTAGCTTTACTGCAACCTGTCATATCTGAATCATGTGCAGCTTTTGGCAGAGTGAACACTTTGACATGAGGGATATTTAAGTGAGCAAGTATTACCTTATAGCATTGGGTGTGTTAATGATACAGAGAGTTGAAGGCCGAGCTTCCTCTGGTTCAGATCTCATCAATGATACCGATGCAGACACTGCTGTTTGTGACCACACTGGCTGTTTTGGTTGTTTTAGTGGAACGTCTAAGTTCAAAGGTTGTTTAAGTCATGCAACAGAAAACTCAGATTGGACAGATAGACTAACTAGCTGTCTGGATTTACCCTACAGAGATGTGAGGAGCAGCTAACCATAGTCCTCGTAAATCCACAGGAGTTTAGATGGCACTGTGCCATTATTGCTTCCCATCGGACACTAAAGTAGCTGAGTGTTCTTAGCTTATTTAAGCCTGGGTGCAGTCTGTCTCTCTCTTAGCTGATTTGCGGTTAGCTGTGTTTGGTTTAAAAGCCTTTATCTGACTGTAGAGTGCTCCCATCAATGGTAGAAAGTCAATTCCACTACAATTCAACATTAGCAGTATGCTAACTAATATGTAACTGTGTGCTAATGCCAAATAGCTGTAATCTTGGAGGCCAATATTGCTAATTTCGCCTCAATTTTGGGTCACATTACTCCTGGGACATGTGCGGTTGCGTAGTATTTGGTTTAGAAGCCTTTATTTGTGACTTCCCACGGCACAAAGTCCTCCAAAGTACTCCATTGCAGTATCTCCAGCGGCAAAAACGGAGTGTTTCATACAGTGGGTGAATACAGGAGCAGCAGCCACTCTCAGTATGAGAAAGATGGTGTTTTAGGAACATCCAAGCATGTAAACATGTCCTAGTACAAACACAAAATATAATAAATATGGACCTTAAAAAGCTAGTAGTTCTCCTTTAATTGCGAAGAAACAGCCTTTATGGACTTAGACAGGGGTATTAATGTTGCAAGCTACTGGAGCCTCTAGTATCTGTGTGCCTTTGTGTTATGAGCCTTGGTTAGCTCAGCCCATTGGACCAAAACTGATCCAACAGTTAAATTCTTTTGTCTATCTGCGGGCGCTTTAAACAACATGAGTCTCCACTGCTCTCTCTTTCTCTCTCTGATGCAGGCCTCCTGTTCCTTATTGTTGCTGCATGCAAACTCAAATTTTAACCAATGTCGTTAACAATTGTTGCATTAAATAAAAAAAATGGTTCTTTTGCCTATCAGGCTGCTCAGACTGCGGTTGACATGTCGCTGCCTACTAGTTCGGTCTTTCACGTTGCTGTGGATGTGAGAAAACCCCTCTGTTACTTTATATATCTTATCGTGCTCATAATCACCTAACCACAGGCAAACAGAGCTGCTGTGTTTGAGTTGTCGAAACATAAAGTTTCCTCTTAACCCCAGGTCTGTTTTCACAGTTAACAGGCCTCATGATCTTCACCTCGGTCGTGTTCACACCACACTGCACTGTCTCTTCCTGTTAAACAAGTGCTGGGAACCTCGCTCCCTCCATCTAGCTCTCAGTGTAAGAGACAGTCTCCTCCTCCATCACACACCAATCGTCATATTTTCTTTCAGATTAAGGTCACAAACACACTGTGTTAGACACTTTGGCTGGAGAGTAGAATTAACAAGTGGACAATTTGCATGAATATAATAGAACGGTTATTACAAAATGAGATTTGTTTTTACAGTGACAGTGCTGAGGACCTCCAATAAAAAGAAAATAATGAAAGAAAATAGCCTGCATGTAGCACGGTTTCTTGTCTAATAACAGCATTGCCACATCTTGGCATGCAACTGATTGTAGAATTAGAGATAATCGTTTGCTCTTTTTTTATCTTTTTAAATCAGAATTGGATGCAGCCAATTACCTTAAGCCTTATTGAAATGGTGTATTTATGCTGATTTGTAATACGTTTTATAAGTGACATTTATATTGCACCTTTCTTTTTTAAATGTCTATTTATTGGTATTATAGAAATCAAAAATTCCATTCAAATTCTATATAATATTACAGAAATAGTTTTACACAACACTTACTTACACAGACACAAACACATTAGGTCCTGTATGGGAGATAATCAGATTAGATAATATTCACAGTACAAACCTGCTCTACATACTTATTGACAACACACCTCAGGTAGTTATCAGAGCTAAGAGTTAAGGTAGGAGCCACGGGGCTGTGCATTGCCTCGTTTCTATTATATCAATGAAGGGTTGCTAAGTTCTACAAAACGTTTCAACGGAGCCACACGATGTATACCTGAGTATCCCAGTTTTAGGTTCTGCATGACGTCTTTGATCAACATGCTGGAAGTAGGAGGAGGTGGGGTCTGTTTCCAGATTAATAGAATTAATGTAGTTCTGAATTTTGCTACCGAGTACTCCAAGTACAGTCAACACTGGGTCACGTAATATTGTAGCACCTTTCTTACAAGTAATGCAGCAAGCAGTACTGTCCAATGAGGTGCATGGCATCAACAGAAACACCCTCCCTGCGTCTTCTGCTGCTTTGTACTATCTGAGGGGAAGTGAACAAGGGGAAGTGGAACTACCATGAAACACAGTGTCAGAGTAGTAAAAGAAAAGAAGAAAGAAAAGAGTAATTAATCTTTTTAAGACTTTTTAAATCAAATGTAAAACTAGATTGCTGCTGTAGCTCTTGAATTGTATTCCCTACGCCAGCATAGACACACTGCTATTCACCAAATCCTCTCTCCATATTGATGTGCACTAATTACATCTAAAAGAGATTCAAATTCAAACTGGGCACTAGGAAGAAGGTTGACTTTTTTGTCCTTATTTGGACAGTGATGGTC
>NC_048425.1:10631235-10635032 GCF_013103735.1 Etheostoma cragini
TGATAACTACCTGAGGTGTGTTGTCAATAAGTATGTAGAGCAGGTTTGTACTGTGAATATTATCTAATCTGATTATCTACCATACAGGACCTAATGTGTTTTTGTCTTTGTAAGTAAATGTTTTGTAAAACACTTTCTTTAATATTTTATATAATTTGTATGCAATTTTTGCTTTCTAAAATACCAATAAATAGACATTTAGAAAACAAAAGTGCAATACAAATGTTACTTATAAAACGTATTACAAATCATCATAAATACACCATTTCAATGAGGCTTGGTAATTGGCAGCATGCGATTCTGATTTAAAAAGATAAAAAAAGAGCAAACGATTATTTCTAATTCTACAATCAGTTGCATGCCAAGATGTGGCAATGCTGTTATTAGACAAGAAACCGTGCTACCTGCAGGCTATTTTCTTTCATTATTTTCTTTTTATTGGAGGTCTTCAGTACTGTCACTGTAAAAACAAATCTTATTTTGTAATAAACGTATTATTATATTCATGCAAATTGTCCACTTGTTAATTCTACTCTCCAGCCAAAGTGTCTAACACAGTGTGTTTGTGACCTTAATCTGAAAGAAAATATGACGATTGGTGTGTGATGGAGGAGGAGACTGTCTCTTACACTGAGAGCTAGATGGAGGGAGCGAGGTTCCCAGCTCTTGTTTAACAGGAAGAGACAGCGCAGTGTGGTGTGAACACGACCGAGGTGAAGATCATGAGGCCTGTTAACTGTGAAAACAGACCTGGGGTTAAGAGGAAACTTTATATTCTGACTATTCAAACAAAGCTCCTTGTTTGCCTGTGGTTAGGTGTTCATAGGCACAATAAGATAAATAAAGTAACAGAGGGTTTTTCTCACATCCACAGCAACGTGAATGACCAAACTAGTATGCAGCGGTGTGTCAACCGCAGTCTGAGCAGCTGGATAGGCAAAAGAACCACTTTTTTAATTTATGCAACAGTTGTTAACATCATTGGTTAAAATTTGAGTTTGCAACAATAAGGAACAGGAGGCCTGCATCAGAGAGAGAGCGGGGGAGCAGTGGCAACTCATGTTATTTATAGCGCCCGCAGATAGACAAAATAATTTAACTGTTGGAGCAGTTTTGGTCCAATGGGCTGAGCTAACCAAGGCTCATAACACAAAGGCACACAGATACTAGAGGCTAAAGTAGCTTGCAACATTAATCCCCCTGTCTAAGTCCATAAAGGCTGATCCTTTGTAATTAAAGGAGAACCATTAGCTTTTTTAGGTTCATACTCATTATATTTTGTGTGTGAACTAGGACATGTTTACATATTTTGATGTTCCAAAAACACCATCTTTCTCATACTGAGAATGGCTGCTGCTCCTGTATTCACCCACTGTATGAGACACTCTGTTGGAGTGCCTGTCTCTACAAGTCCCCTCCTGAAAAAGCCCAGTGTGCTCTGAGTGGCCAGTGTGTTTATATGGAACCGCCGCTCCGTTTTTTCCCCTGGAGATACTGAAATGGAGTACCGGTACATATTGCAAAGACTTTGTGCCGTGGAAAGTAACAAATAAACTGTTCTAAACCAAATACTACGCAAACCAGACATCTCCCAGCAGTAATGTGACCCAAAATTGAGGAGATATTAGCAACATTGGCCTCCAAGATTACAGCTATTTGGCTTTAGCATGCAGTTACACAGTAGTTAGCATACTGCTAACGTTGGATTGTGTAACAAAGCACTTTCTACCATTAATAGCAGCACTCTACAGTCAGATAAAGGCTTTTAAACCAAACACAGCTAACACCAAATCAGCTAAGCGAGAGATAGACTGCAGCCAGGTTTAAATAAGATGGGAACACTCAGTTACTTTAGTGTCCGATGTGAAGCAATAATGGCACAGTGCCATAACTGCTCCTCAGATCTCTGTAGGGTAAATCCAGACAGCTAGCTAGTCTATCTGTCCAAACGGAGCACTCTGTTGCACAATTTAAACAACTTTTGAACTTAAACGTTCCACTAAAACATGTTCCTTCCTGAGGCTATTAGCACCGCCCTAGACAAATGTTATTGTTTTAAAGAAATGCCAATTAACCAGAGAATGTTATCTCCCATCCCAGAATGCTGTGGACTAGCCAGATCCTCCTTTGAAGCGCTGTGGAGGATGGTCTGGCAACGCAAGACAATGTTGGTGCATACAGCAATACATTTGTGGAATACATACGAATTCGTGTTTTATTTTTCATAGCTATGAGCGAAGTGTTCATGAGAACAGCCGGGCCACTGTGGTCACAAACAGCACTGTCTGCATCTGTATCATTGATGACATCTGAACCAGAGGAAACTCGGCCTATAGCTCTCTGCATCACAACCATACCCAATGCTGCAAGGTAATACTTGCTCACTTAAATAACACTCAAAGTGTTCACATGATTCAGATATGACAGGTGAAGACATGCATTTTAAACCTACACAGCCTTTCATGCAATACCTGATATTGGCCAAGTAGGATTTAAACTGCTGTTACTGATACATTGGTTAAATCAGCTTCTTTCTACTTTGTAGACAGCCCAGGCCCCACAAACTGCAACCAAAACAAACTGTCCCCACCTGCACCACCAATTATAAACACTGTTCCACCCAATAACCGACAATGAGTTGGGTGTGGGGGGGGGGTTGGGGGATAAGTGCGCAAAGGGTGGGGGAGGGGATGATATGAGGAGGAGGGAGGGGCGAGCTAACCTCCGTTTTGTTGGACAATACTTCGACATCAAGAAGGGACATCACCTAACTTCGCTTAGAGCGCCTCTAATATCATCAGCATCTCTGCACAGTTTCATTTTGTAGCTGAGTATTTAAAAAAAATTTTTTAATGGAGAGTCGTAAAATTGACCCAAAATAACGGACAGAACACAAAAGCATGGCTACTTCTGGTTAAGTCTTTATAGAGGTAAATTAAACTGTAGCTTAGTCTGCTATGTAACCAGTTATGGAACTCTCACACATGAAACTTGGCTAAAATGGGTTTAATGCAGTGAATTTGTTAATGTCATCATTTAAAAGAGCATTTTTCTATTCTAAACAACTACTCAAAGCCCTTTTACATCATACAGGAACCATTCATACACTGTGGCCGAGGCTGCCGACCAAGGTGCCACCTGCTCATCAGATAAACACTCACACACACTCCAAAGTCACAACATCAGGCGCAACTCAGAGTTTCAGTGTCTTGCACAAGGACACTTCAACATGGGACTGCAAGGCCAGGGATTGAACTACCAACCTTCCAATTGGCAGTCAACCACTCTACCACTGAGCCACAGCCGCCCACCCATCTTATTTAAAATGTTAAACAATAAAAGCTTCTGGTTTTGCCTTAACTGGACATGGTATGTGAAACATAATCAGCAGAGAACCACACAGAACCTGCACAATTGGTTTATTTACATGTTTATCATAATATTTAAGCAGTTGCACATTTTGGATTCCCATCCTGTATATATTTTCAAATATTTGTTCTTATACATTATTCCTATTATTATTATTATTTCATTCATTTCATTTCTGTGCTGTGTGACTGGTTTTCTGCTGTAACACTGTAATTTCCCCTTTTTGGATCAATAAATATCTTTCTATCTATCTATCTATCTATCTTTCTATCTATCTATCTATCCATCTATCCATCTATCTATCCATCTATTCATCTATCTTAACACTCACACACTGAAGCATGTTGCGGAGGATAACAGCTATTGTATTAGATACTTAAGTATGTTAGTAAGTTTTTGTTTTTAAATAAAAGTTAATTTCTTAATTC
>NC_048425.1:10635132-10636077 GCF_013103735.1 Etheostoma cragini
GCTGCTCTCTATTTAAGAGGTGGAGTCTTTTAATCTTGCTAATCTAGCTGTTGAAGTTAAAGTTGTCAATCCAGCGAAGAAATAATCGTCTCAACGGATACGAGACCAAGTTGTTCTTGAGGTCATTTCCTATTGGGTTGCCAAAGTAACGTTCACACCAATTGAAATAATTTACAACAGATCTGTACATCGAGGCCTTTACGTAAGGCAGCTGAAACTAATCCACTAATACAAAATAAGATTCACATAACCTTGGTAGATCTCGACCATACAATGACTTTAGTAGACAGTCTTTGTTTTAAACTTAACATTCTCACGCTCTGTAAGTGAGGAAGTTCCTATTTTCTACAGTATAATATTCTCTCAATTTGCAGAATTTAGTGGTTTCCCTCACAGGTGCTTGTTCTGCACAAGCTGTTGGTATCCAGGACAGCTGAATTAAGAAATTAACTTTTATTTAAAAACAAAAACATACTTAAGTATCTAATAAAATAGCTGCTGTCCTCCGCAACATGCTTCAGTGTGAGTGTGAAGATAGGTGGATAGATAGATAGATTGATAGATAGATAGATAGATAGATAGATAGATAGAAAGATATTTATTGACCAAAAAGTTACGGTGTTACAGCAGAAAATTAGTCAACACAGCACAGAATATAAATGAAACACTAGGATACAATATACATGCATACAATTTACATGAAATAATAATAATAACAATAATAGGAATAATGTATAAGAACAAATATTTGAAAATATATACAGGATGGGAATCCAAAATGTGCAACTGCTTGAATAGTATGATAAATATGTAAATAAACCAATTGTGCAGGTTACACTTAGTGCAGTATTGTGATGTCTCAGGGTCAGTGATGAGGTGTTAAAAAGTTGTATTGCCTGTGGTAGGATTCCCTGTAGCGGTCCGTGCAACATCAAAGCTGTGGGG
>NC_048425.1:10636226-10637156 GCF_013103735.1 Etheostoma cragini
GGGGGGGGGAACAGAGCACTGGCCACAACTGACTGGTAGAACATCTCCAACATTCTGCTGCACACGTTAAAGAATCTCAGCTTTCTCAGGAAATAGAGTCTGCTCATCCCCTTCTTGTAAACACAACCACTCCACACAGTCATCCACCAGTGCCCTGTACTCTCCCTCCTGTCCATCCCTTATACACCCAACAACTCCAGAGTCATCAGAAAACGTCTGAAGGTGAAAAGACTCTGAGTTGTACTGGAAGTCTGTGGTGTGTAAGGTGAACAGAAAAGGAGACAGCATAGTCCCCTGTGGGCCCCCCGTACCACTCACCACCACATCAGACAGAACACGGACCAGGCGGACAAACTGTGGTCTGTCTGTCAGTAGTCAGGGCTCCAGGAGACTATGGACGCATCGCAGCTTCTCACCCAGTAGCAGTGACTGGATGGTGTTGAATGCACTGGAGAAATTAAAAAATGTGATTCTCACAGTGCCGCCACCGCCATCCAGGTGCAAATGAGCTAGCTGCAGAAGATAGATGACAGCGTCGTCCACTCCCAGACGAGGCTGGTAGGCAAACTGTAGGTAGACCATCCTCGCCAGCACCTTCATCACATGGGATGTGAGAGCCACTGGGCTGTAGTCAGACAACTGACTGGCGCAGGTCTTCAGGACCCTGGGGCTGATCCCGTCCGGACCAGCAGCCTTGTGCTGGTGAAGCGTCTCCAGCTGTCTCTTCACCTGGCCAAGTGTGAATTAAAAAGCAGGGGAGGGGGCTTTAAGGGTTAGTGGGCGGAGAGGAAATGTGCTGTAGTGGTGGTGGGAGGCGTGGGCTGACTGCAGGAGGGCTGACTACAGGGGAGTGAGGAGGGAGGTGTGGGAACAAAAGGGAGGGGGGGCAATGAGGGGGTGTAGGGGGTTGGTGGAGTGGTAGAGGAGGCA
>NC_048425.1:10637462-10641669 GCF_013103735.1 Etheostoma cragini
CGGCTTATTTTTGGGAAAGCTGTGTTCAGTCCAGGAGGACATGGTGGTGTTTTCACAGAATTTGATGTATTCTGTAATACAGTCAGCCATGTTATTGATGTTCTCCCCAAGTGGCTCACAGAGCACGCCCCAGTCTGTAGACTCCAAGCAGTCCTGCACTGCCCCCTCAGCCTCCTGAGTCCTCCTCCTCACAGTCCTTTTGTGGAAAGGCTGCCGCAGGACAAGAGGCGCATACATAGGAGACAGCAAGACAAGGTTGTGATCGGATTTGCCAAGGGGGGAAGAGGGCACTTGCACCTTACGCATCCTTAGCATTTGCATACAAGTTTTATCGTTTCTTATGGGACAGTTATTATATTGTTGAAAGTCCGGGAGGGATTTATCCAGCAAAACATGATTGAAATCCCCAGAGATAACCATGAAGGCGTTGGGCTGCTGCATCTGGAATTGCAAGACAGTGATGTGAATGATGTCAGCAGCTGCCTCCGCATCAGCAGATAGTGGAACGTAGAAAGTGACCACTATGGCGGACTTAAACTCCCTCGGTGAATGGTAGCCCACGGACGAAACCCCACAGCCATTAGTTCAATGTCCGGGCTACAAAAGCGTTCTTTCACATTCACATGTCCGGGGTTGCTCTCCTTTTCACTCACATACAGTGCAACCCCTCCTCCATTCTTCTTACCACTTTCTATAACGTCCCTGTCCGCCCAAACCGTCAAAAAGCCGGACACCGCCACACCATAGTCCGGGATGTGCGAGTGCAGCCATGTCTCTAAAAGACAGTAATCGGAACTTTCTCTGGGTTTCGATGAGCACCGCGAGTCTGTCTGTCTTATTCCCCAGAGACCGTACATTCCCCATAATGACCGCTAGGACGGCAGGCTTATGTTTTCTTCTTTTTTCCTTACATTTTATTCCTACTCTGCAACCCCGGAGTCTCCTTCGTAGTTCCTTTGGGATTTCGGGTTTGGCCCCCCGGCAGCAGCACAGGGCCACACAGCGCTATCAGCTGATTGCGTGCCTAAACAATAGCACAGCATGCCTTTTGGTCGACGACCAAACTAATAGTCACACTAAAAGAAAAGTTCCGACGTTGTCAGGCGCCATCCTCAACACAGATGTACAACACTTAAATACTAAAAATAAATAAAAATAAAGTGACTAAAAACACACAAAATACACATACAATCTGTTATGATTAAATATCCATATGTAGGCCTACTACTAGCAGTGGGTCTCTGAGCACACATTATTAAAGGTCCCATGGCATGGAAATTTCACTTTTAGGTTTTGTAACATTGATATCAGTTCCCCAGCCTGACTATGGTCCCCCAGTGGCTAGAAATGGTGATGTAAACCGAGCCCTGGTCAAATGGGCAGATCTGCAATCTTCCCTTTAAGGTCCGATGACATGGTGCTCTTTGGAAGCTTTTATATAGACCTTAGGGGTCAAGGCCACACACCCAGCCTCCACCTTGTCCCCCACTCCTGTTTAGAAAGCTACAGACTCAGAAATGGCATGTCTTAAGGAAAGCTCATTGTGGGACTGGCTCTAGTGGCTGTAATTCTTCACCATGGCTGAATTTTGGGAAAGAGACTACAGATACAGTATTAGGGGACGGCCTATATCAAAGCATCAAAAAAGCAGCATGTCATAGGACGTTTAAAGTTTTAAGGACAGACAACATAATCTGTAGTTTTATGGATTTAATTGAGTTAAAGTTGAAAGTGAACAGGAAATAAATGCAACAGCAATCTTAGTGAATCTTATGGTGTCTACAAGAGCTGCAAAATTACAGTCACCAACAACCAAAGTGAGATATAGACCAAAAGTAATTGTGTTATGTGAGTTGTGGCTGTTGCTAAGTTATAGTGACTATATATAGACTATTAAATTGTTTGATGCATGCATTAGAATGATTCAATCAGTAATAATGCGTGATCTTTTAACACTTTTAGGCAGAGTAAAGCTTTTATATCTTGCTGTCCAACTGTCACACTGCTTCAGACACCTGTTAACAGACACAGAGGCACTATGTGAAGATATAGGAGGGCCTGTGAGTTTAAAGAAAAGGGAAGTGGTGAAAAAACACTTATTTACAGCTAACACATTTTAAACGTCACAGTCAACTATTTCCATTTTGGGAACATGAAGGCCTTAGTATTTATTAATAATACGAATTACATTTAACACACTGTCATAAACATGATTCCGAATCGACTTGCTTATACTGATGTGTGATGTCTAACACACTCCCTCCTTCCTTAATCTAATTTAGAAGTCAGCAACCTTGATAATATCAAGTTCCATTTTTAAATAATGTTGTTAACCAGTATGCCATATCAACATTAAGCCTGCCATCATCTGTCCAGCCCACAAAAGCAGTGCTATATTATTCTGTGTCGCACCGCATTCTGCTAAGAAGACACTAGCCCATCAGAGGCAGAGTAGGACGGGTCTTTGCTGAATGAAAAAAAGTAAAAACCGCTATAAAAAAAGTCTGTTTTCCTGCTGTGAAAAAGGTAATTTTGCAAGTAGATTGAAAAATTTCAGAAAAAATTCCCCATGACACACTTTGGCAGACTGGCAATGCCTGGGTGACTAATGTTGACCTTCCACCACACAACTTTTCTACTTTTTCCTTGTTTGGTGTAAGGTGATCATCAAACCAAGTCTGAGGCATTCTTTTTTCACGTCTTGACATTCCAACAAAATCTAATGTATTTGAAGGCATCGTAAGTCTTGGTAGTGAAATTAAATCCCATGAACACTGTCAACAACCAATGGGTGCGCACCCTCCAACACCAAACAGGAAGCAGCTAACGGCTAGAGTCAGTGTTAGTTATGGTTGCTATGACGCAGCACTAAATTAAATGCTAAAGACAGAAAACAAACAAATCTAACATTACTTGTAGTTTTTCAATGTGTGAACCTGCAAGATCACCAGTCTTCACATACTATGACACGTCTTTAACGTTAGATGAGTGTTTTGAGATGGTGTCAGACTTTAATCTTAATCTTAATCTCTTCAAAGTCTAAACCTAGTCTAGTCTAAGCCATAAAGTTGCTGACCCCTGATCTTACTCTGGACAGTCCCCACAGTCGGATAAGACTCGCAATGTAGAGTAAGAGAGAGTAGAAAGAGATTGAAAGCCCTTTAAAAAAAAATCACGTTTATTGATTTAATTTGATATTTCTTTTCAATAAGAAAAGGGTAACTCCTCCCCATTCACCCACAAAAGAACACAGCAGGAGATGAATATGATAAAGCATCAGTTCCTCTTTGGGTCTATCTGCGGACAGCATAAACAACATGAGTCTCCACTTCTCTCTCTGATGCAGGCCTCCTGTTCCTTATTGTTGCTGCATACACACTCAGTGCTGCATCTTTCAGGCCAGAGTCCAGATTCTGGAACGAGTCAGAACAGCTGAGTTAGTAAGAACAACTCAATCATGCCTCTGCCGCCTCTAAAACATATAATAGGAAATGATAAAAGTTGATTCACCTCAGGCTGTTGTGGATTCTGTTCTTCATTAGCAGCTGAATGAAAGAGACAAAACATCCAATCAGGTCACTGACAATCATTATTCATCGTTACTTTGCTTTTATTCTGATTAGGCAACCATTTTTCTTACATATTCACACAATTTTAGAGAAGAAATAAAAATAAAACGCAAGAGAGAGTAGCTTTCAGGAAGTACCTTTCTGAAGTTTCCGGTTTTTAACAACAAGACCGATGATGATCATTAAGAGGAGACCGGTCAGAGCTCCCGGGACCAAACTCATCAGGGTTACTGTTCCATCACACTCTGATGAAAGAAAGAGAAAACAATTACTCTGTTTTCCATTTACTGGCTCAGGAACTGTAAGAACATTAAATCTTTTATGTTGAATCTTACTTTCAGACTTCCTGTCGTCATCATCATGAGATTCATTGCTGCCTTTTAACAAAATACAAAATACATTTACTTTTGATTGTACTTTGTAATATTGGACTTCTCTCTTATTTGGAAATCTTTTTAAATAGCCACAGGTGTTCTTTTGGTGCAATTCATAAGAATCATTGCTGCCTTTTACCTAAATCAAGATGTTAATGTCTGATTTTACCTTAAATGGCATCAGTTTCTTGTTTTAAAATGATGAAATGTGCTCTTTATCTGACAATTATGATATTAGCATATGTAAAAAGAAGAATACAGAAC
>NC_048425.1:10641769-10678058 GCF_013103735.1 Etheostoma cragini
TGGTGCGTAT
Source organism: Etheostoma cragini (assembly GCF_013103735.1). Lineage (NCBI taxonomy): Eukaryota > Metazoa > Chordata > Actinopteri > Perciformes > Percidae > Etheostoma > Etheostoma cragini. Next base: position 10,641,780 of record NC_048425.1, read on the forward strand.
GATCACAGCTCTGTAATGTCTGACTGTGCTCCAGGAAGGCTGCTCTCAACTTAAGAGGTGGAGTCTTTGACAACAAAGGATCGCCTCAAAAGATAAGACCAAGTTATTCTTGAGGTATTGTCCTATTAAGTTTGCCAGAGTAACGTTCAAACCAATTGAAACAAATTACAACAGATACATTTAGACCTTTATGGAAGAGGGTCAAACAAATCCACTAAGATTCAGAGGGAAGAGGGAAGTGAGGAAAAGTTAAACACTTATTCACACTTTTAAAACGTCATGATCAACTGCTGCTCTTTGGGGACATGCAGGCCGTTGTGTGAGGCGAGGTGACGATACTGATATAATATTTGTATATTATTTTAAACTACAAATAACATGTAAACTGTTATCAGAGATGGAAAGTAACAAAGTACAAATACTTCGTTAATGTACTCAAGTATATTTTTTAAGATACTTTTACTTTACTATTTATTTTTTTGCTGACTTTTTACTTTTACTCCTTATATTTTAACACAAATATCTGTACTTTCTACTCCTTACATTTGAAAAAATTGTCTCTTTACTTTAGATTTGTACAAAAGGTCGTCTATCAGGAGTGATTGTGAGTGCATGTTGGAGAATAGCGCGGACACGAGCCTCACACCGCGAGCGAGCGTGCACGCCACACGGGGAGAGAAAAGAGAAAGAAACTAGCTGTCTGGAGGATAATCAGCTGAGATTGTACTGTATATGTGTGTCTTTGAGAACTGTAAGTTGTATAACTTATATCGTCAGTTCATTTAAGCCTGTTGTTGTATTGGTCTATAGTTCCGGCACATTTAAAAGTTAGCTTGTTTTTGTTATTCACCTGTTACCTAGGTTACACCTGTTACCTAGGTTACACCTGGCTGTTGATTTGATATAATGGCGATTGTTGAACGTCCTTGCTCATTAAGATAATGTAATTAATAGTGGGTTTATTGTTATTATTTACTAGCATATATGATTCCTATGCATTGTGTATGGTAGCCTTTACAATTTTATTTTGCAGAGCTACCCCCCCCCATGTTTACACTGATGCTTGATTGTAATGAAGCATCAATAGAGAGAAGTTGTCTCCGTCGGTGTTTTAACAGACACACTTTGGGCCAAGTTGGAAACCAGAATCATCTTTAAATACAGTCCTAATCTAGTCTTCACTAAATTTAAAATAATTTCACTGGAGTCAGTTATTATTTTGCGTCATCAATACCAAATTGAATCTAACTGGATGGAAATATACACAGACTTCTCACAAAATCACAACTGAATTCATATATTGCTACTCAGTCAGAATCTTATTAACCTGGAGTCCCAGTCTCTGTCACAGTAAATAAGCTATATGTTTTATATATGTTTTAGACCTATTGGCAGGAATCCATTTAAAATGTAGCCAATGGCATATAAAGAATAAAGAGCCTTTTTTCCATGTCCACTGTAGTTTCTCAGCGTCTCTCTAGTAACATCTGTCTGGTCCAGGGAGCTTTGTGATTTGCAAGGCTACTTTTAATTTCCAAGCATCTACTTTGTTACTTTTACTTTGGTAAAATTAGAAGTACTGATTTGACTTCTTATTAGTAGTACTAGTATTTTTTTAACACAGTTTTCTGTACTTCTACTTGAGTACGGGAAGTGAGTACTTTTGCCATCTCTGACTGCTATACACATGCTATGATGTCAAATTGTTGTACGTATACTCTTATGTCTTTAGGAGAGAAAAGAATTAAAGCACAATGAAAAAAGAAGGTTGCACATTGTTTGTCCTTTTTGACAAATGGACGGACACTCCTCCTGTCCACACTCTGCAGATTAGTATGAAGTACATGGTTGAGCTCTCAATTTAAGAGGAGGAGTCTTTTGTTCTTGCTAATCTAGCTGTTGAAGTTAAAGTTGTCGATCCAGCGAACAAATGATCGCCTCAACAGATACAAGACCAAGTTATTCTTGAGGTTATTTCCTAGAAAATTGCCAGAGTAACATTCACACAAATTGAAACAATTTACAACAGATATCTACATCGAGGGCTTTATGGAAGACGGTCAAAACAAATCCACTAATACAGGCCTGGTGAACTTCAGTTGTGTAATCTGGGTGCAGCGTTTTTTTTTGTTGCATTTGTTTTTGGGGTTTGTGTGCTTTTCTTTTTGCATCGTTTCTGTATTTGGTTGTGTTGTGTGTAGTTGCATGCCGTTTGCTAAATGCTGTGCATCTTGGTCAATTTAATGAAGATGGTTTCTTAAATTGCTTGTATTTTGTCTATTTGCGTGTGTTTCATTAAGTTGCATCGCGTTGGCCCCTGTCAGCCACCGTACATACCACCCTACAACTGCAGCGGTTGATCAGTGACAAGTACCATCATTCATTGTCCATGGGAAGCAAATATTATGCTTCACAAAGCATGCTGGGATACCTGGAGTCATGGACCAAGATGGCAGAGCAACAGGAAACAGAAGCCCCAGAATTGCTGCTTGGAGGAAGCTGGCAGCTATTGTTGGGGAATCCTGGGGGTAAAAAAAGCAGCAGAGAGGAGCCAATAAGAGCTAGAATGAACTCTGTGTGTCTGTGTGTGTTTTGTCTATGCACAGATGACTCAGTGGGCGGACCCAGATTCATTCACTGTGTAGCTTTGATTGCCAAAATGCAGCTTCATTGTCTTTTTTTCTTTTAAGATGCACACAGTAAATGCTTTCATCTCTGGTTGTGCATGTGAGTTTGTAGTCTAAAATCAGATGTTGAAACAGTGTCAAAAGGGGTTGATAACTACTGTAAACTCATCAGGTAGCATCATTCTTGATCTTAGAACTTTTGATGTGTGTGGTTATGTGGGAACACCAGTCTTCCTGTGGTTGAGACTTTACTGTTGCCATTTGTTGCCTGCTGGTTAGCGTCTTTCCAAAACATCTAGCCGCAGATTGTCTTTTTTTCTCTACACAACAGAATCTAGGCCGGCGGTTTATTTATATTTTTAGACACAGTATCAACTTTAAAAGCGTGCTAAGACACCACTGCTGTCTCTTCCTGCCACACATGTGATGTGTATCTCACTCACTACTCCACTCTGTCACAATGGACAAAGTGACAGGAAGACTTTGAAAGGAAAACTAAAGAACAGGAAAGCAACAAAGATACTTTATCACAAAATCAGATTGGTTCTGGTGACCAGGGAGATAGTAACACTCCAAACGTTGTTTCACCATGATATGACATAGAAGTGGCCCTGTTTCAGGACTGGCATAATGAAATGAAGTGAAGTGGCAGTAAAGTCTCCAGAGTAACCAAGCTTGTCACTACCCAATGTCAGTCAAGTGCAGATTTGAGTTGTTTATGCATCACTTTGCGACAAGTAGCCTACAAGATGCTAACGAGAGACTTCTGTAATGTCAATATAGTTAAAATGGACCTACATAACAAGGTGTGTCCACTGCTGGCTACATTTTGGCAATCAAACACAACACAAGGCTGTCAGTTGAGTTGAGTTTTTTAAATGATTTCCATCCTATGTTGTTTGAAATGACACAAGTTTATCATTTTATGGATTTCACAAATTTCAGTATGACACGTTATGCTGTAAACATTTAAATCTGAGCATGTGCAACTCACAGCTCTTCTTTCATCAAGTAGTTACAGAGTTTTCTGCCATTAAAATCTTCATAAACTCCAAGATGGCAATGGATTTCTTCCTCCTTCACCAACTGGAGTGCTGCTCAGCAGCTCTGTGCTCAATGCTGCCACTGTTGGCCAGAAGCTGTACTGCAGTCATTTACAACTGATGGATGTGTTCATATTATGCTCATTTTCTTATAGCACCCACCCTACCATCCAGTGAGTATCTTTACTGACTCAGCTGTTTGGGAATCACCTAATAGAGGGTGTATGAGTATGTTGTCCACATACCAGTGGGAGGCTCCTAGCTCTCAGTTTAATGACACAGTCATATGGCTGTGCAGGCATGAGGCTGCATGAGCCAGATTACATGCACGCAGAGTGCAGATGTATAAAGGTAAAAGAGTAAAATGAGGGTGTAAATTGGACAGCTTTTGTTTAAAAAGTAGTACAGCTTTTACTGCTTTTGGTTTTAATGCCGAGAGCGGAAGGCCAGTCTTCTTGTGGCTTTCGCTTTAGTTGATACACAAAGTGTTAAAACCACAGTGGAAAATAACGAGGTGGGGGCACAACACTTGTTGTTACCCATAGTGTTTGTGCATGCAAACACAGCCAGGTCAGGAAGCTACCTCTTTGTATTTCTCACATACATATTCACTATGTCAGCATACTGTACAATAGAGACATTTAAAAAAAATAAAAAGTCAGTACATCCAAATAGAGAATCAACACAGTGTACCACACTGCAGACTTTCTTTAAACACAGTTCTGTTTCCTTCACTGGCTCCTCCTCCACCAAACCTCAAATGTTTGTTTTTTTACATCTTCTAATCAGATTGTGATCATGGAGAATAAAAATTTAATAAAAAAGACAGACTGAGAGAGAGATGCATGTGATAAGTGAAGCTAATTTCTAATGCAGACTACACAATCTTTGCCTATTTTAAAAATATTTTTTTTAAATGTGGGGCAAAACCTCATTGAATAGAAAAACCTTATTGCATAGAAACCAGGGGTTACTGTAAAACAAGATAACAATAAACTGTTCAACATGGCTTCAAAAACAGTGAAACTATAGGCACCAGTGATGTGAAATGTGTTTTAAAGTAGAACTACTCTTGGTTATTGAAAACAGCAAGTCATTTGGTGTTTGTGGTCATGGCTAAAGACTTCCTGTGATGGAACGCATACAGAACCTGTTTGGCACGGCAGGGCGCTCAGTTATTCTATCACTATTCAGTCTCTTCCACCCTACCCCTCCGGCAGACCATTAGGCTCTCTCCATATGAGAAAGTTTGACTTCATCATCGTCATCGGGTTGTCATATGATTTGGTGCTGAGAATAACCAAGTGTCAGTTACTGAGACTGCAGAGAAGAAGAGCTGTTATCGAGGTGAAGTTCTTCATTCCACGTTCAATTGTTTCACTGCAAAGAGTTTGTACCACTGAGCTCTTATAAAGAGGTTTATAAGAGCTGCCAATGCAATGCCTTTGCACATATTTAAGCTCAGAAACGTTTGGTTCTTGGAACATCGTATGTCATACACGTTAAAGCAACCTTACCTAATCCATAACAGTCTGGTATGTCATGAAACATGACAAGATCTTCTTCCAAGGACTGGCTCCCGTATAATAATGTTGTTAAAGGGTTCATTCACTCTGCATCTTTGTGTCAACGATTCAAAACCCAACATTATGGAGTTTTCCTGTTGATGCTCAAATCTGTCCTGGTGACATTCCATTAATTTACGTTTCCTTTTTGCCAGTTTGCCAAAATATTGGTTAACATTTGCTACAGTTGGATGGGATTTTTTTTTTCCACTAGAGTGATGGCAAGGGCAGGCAGTCAGTCAATCAGTCCACGTCTTGGGTCCAGACTAAAATATCTCAACAACTAGTATTGTCATGTTGTCATGTCATTGACTGATATTCATGATCCCCACAGGATGTAGCGTAATGACTGTAAAGATCCCCCTAGAACCACTGTGAGGTTATTGTTGGTGGTTTTAAGTCAGATATCTCAGCAACTGTTGGATGGGCTGCTATGAAACGTGATGTCCCCTAACACTGATACTGTGACCACGTTAGCATGCTAACGTACCTAGAGACGTAGATTATGAGACAACCACTTACTTAATCCAGAGGACTTGCCTACAAACATGAAGAAGTTGTATCAGGCCTCTCTGTATAGTTTTGAATGCAAATGATGACTTAGTGTACATAGATCAAACAGATCTATCTAAAATCAACAGAGGAAACACTGAGCATGCAATGGTGAAAAGCCTTCTGAATAAAAAAAAACTTCATAAATAGACACGTGCCATTACAAGCATTGCCTTGAATCGCCATGATTGCTGTCGGTGTCTGTGGTGCACCTGGTCAAAATTAGATATACAGTAGTAGTCTTCAGAGGATGAATCCCAATAGCACAGCAGCTGATGGATGGATTGGATTGAAATTGTATGACCCCTAATATAGATAGAGCAAGCTGAACAAGCTAGCCCAAAGCATTTCCTATATGACTTTCTTATTCCAGCTTACTTCCCTGCACTCTAGTGATACTGTTTCAGTGCACACATGTTAGCGACCTGTTGAGTATAACATGGAGAGCAGTGTACTCTGGCAAAAACGAAGCAGCTGCATCAGGCCTCTTTGCAGATGCTAGTGTCTAAATATAGCAGTTTCTTTTCCTCTTAAACAAGTAAGCTAGTATCACTGCTTCCTTTTATACTTTGTGTTGACTTCAGACACGTCATGATCTTTACCTCAGTTGTTCTCAGACCACACTGTGCTGTCTCTTCCTGTCAAACGAGTGATGTTTATCACTCACTCCTCCCTCCACAAAAACATCACACCATTTCACTTGCACTATAAATAACTTTGGCAGCCCTCAGTGTCCTTTCTGCTTCTTCCTCCATCACACATTAAGCATGCTCTTCTTCCTGTCATAGAAAATAAAAAAATGCACAAATGACCGAGAGACACATAAGCCAGTAAAAACAGAAACATTTCAAATTTATTTCTTCCACTTGCCACCCACACACAAAAACACAACAGCAGATTAGTGTAGCCTAATGAAACATCGGTCGCTCGGAGCTGCAGTTCCAGATGTTTCCTGACTCTAGCATACGGCATACACAACATGTGGGTCCAGCTCTCTCTCTGATGCTGGCCTACGGCTTCTTTCGGGTTGCGCCTTGAAATTTAGAGCTGCGTAGTTTAGTTCATCTGAGCCCAGATCCTGTAAATCAGAGTATTTAGAGTCACACACGGCATCACACACGTACCATTGCTGAGTTTGAAAACAATCTGTAAAATTGGTGGATTTGTTGGTAGTTTCAGTTTTTTTTTGTGGTTTTAGTTTAGCTAAGAACAAAAAATATTTTTAACAGAATCTCAGCTGCATTCCACAATTTAAATTTAAAATAGGAAAAATTGACAAAAATTAAACCTAGATTTTTCAAACACCATTTAGACATAGGACACATTGTATGACAAACGCTCATTAACATAACTCAGATTTCTCCATCTTACAGTGGTTATACCATTTTCTAACTAGCAGGAAGGCTACAAGTTCTCTTTCCTGACAAGATATCTTCTGGCTGAGCATCTTTAAAACCATAACACACAGTTTATACAAGTTAATGCCGGGTTCACCTGGTTTCTTTCTGGCTGCAGTTCTTCATTCACAGCTCAATGGGGAAAAGACAAAAGTCTCATTAGTTCATTATTACTGCTAAAATACTTTACGTTGGATTTTTCCATCATGTGTATCAAATTATAGATCAGCTGTACCTTTCTGAAGTCTCTTGATTTTGACAGCTAGATGATTGACCACTATCGTGAGGAAAACAGTCAGTACAATCAGAGCACCCAGGATCACGTTCTTGACCTTTGTCGTTCCATCAGACTCCTCTACAAGACAGAGGACAGAATTAGAGTCTGTTTTTAAAAACATGGTTGAGACTGAAATGATTGTCTCTCTGGTAACTTGCATAATCGAAAAAAGGAGAACCTTACGTTCAGTATTTAAATCCACGCCAAAATCAGATTCACCGTCACCTTTAAGACAAATAAATGATTTGGTTTCTTGTTTGTCTTTACGCTGTTTTCATACAACTGTGACAGTAAATGTGAGAAACTGTAAATATGATGAGAAACACAGATCTCTGAGGCTTAACTACAATCTTACCTTGAACTTTTAGATATATTGCATTGGAGATGACTGTATGTCCGTCCATGTAAAATCCACAGAACCACAGTCCAGAGTCAGATAACTCCACTCTCTTTATTTGAAGAAAGACAGTGGAGATGTTGGAGCTCATCTCAAATCTGTTTTGAAATCCATCACAGAACAAGGCTTTGCTATCAGACTGGTTCATAGAGGAGACGCAGCTGGGCTTGGTTCTTTTGATCGATCTGAACCATTCTGTCTGAGTTGGAGTTTTAGAAATGTTGGAGCACATCAGAGTGACGTCTCCACCAGACTGGACTTCCACAGTGTGAGACTCAGACGCTGAGACAGAGATCCAGCCTGAGACAAACAGCAGAGACAGAAAGAGAGTTATCCCTGAGTGTATAATGCAACAAATACTGGCAACAACAACAATATGTCAGTGCTGAAAATAACAAAGTGTCAGTACTTACTGAGACTGCAGAGAAGTAAATCTGTTACAAAGGTGAAGCTCCGCATTGTGCGTTTATATGTGTCACTGCAAGGATAGTTTGTACCGCTCTGCTCTTATAATGGAGTAAAGAGAGGCGGGGTGTGTTTTATCTTACCGCTCACAGCAAACTGCCAATGCAATGCCTTTGCACATACACATACCTAAGTTCCAGAACATTTGGTTCTTGGAACATTTTATTTTAACATTTTATATCTGTGTCTCCTGCAGTTATATACAGCCATCATATAAGTCACCCTCATGACCACCGACATGCCAAGTTGCACAGGACTGTGTGTATGACTGATTTAGTGAGACACAAATAAGACAGAAGTGCTAACAACCTTATGTTTCTACAGCTTTCACAACTGTTGATGCACGGAGCAGCCATGTTGGATTTTGAGCTTGGGGTACTGAGAGGTTGTCTGAGTTGCGAGCTCGGAAATACCAGGTCAGGGGGCGTGTTTGCAACCTCAACCTTCAAAAATCCGACTTCCGAGTACAAATGGGATGCACTATTGGCGCTTACCCACTGCCATTTATCAGCTTGGCTCAACTCAACCATGGTGCCCCATCCTCCTTTTTCTATTGCAGATTTAGTAACGCCTCATGTGTGCGGCGAGCTTGTCCGGTCGTCTTAGCGCCACTGCAGGAAACTGCCGTGACCTATTGCGACAAACCCAGAAAGTCGAAAATGTGTTGGTTTTGTTTCTGTTGCCACAACCAGAAGAGAAATTTTCTTTCAAAGGAAGTTGGAGGGGGCAAAAACCAACAGCTGGCTAAACTATTTAAACCCAGCGGGCATGGCACTGTCACTAGCAGTGATGACGCAGTGCTTAGTGACAATTCTCTCCAACCAATCAGTAGGCTTTCTAGTCACCTTTTAGTATCGCCTCAGCTCACTTGGAACCTCGACGGAGAAAAAGTACCTGTTGCAAGATACCAGGGACTTTTTTTTCATAATGGAAACCAAAAAAAGACGAGTAGAGGCGAGTTGAGCAGTCTAGTTTAACGTCCACATTCAGCTTTATGCTGCGGTTTGACTTCTTGATCATGAGAATTCCTATTCCAGCTTACTTAAAGTTTGTACATTTCATTAAATCTTATGTGTGATAAATGCTGTTTATGTCAATATCTAACAAACTCAAATGTATATGTATATAAAAGCACGCATAGAAATGTATAAAAAATTTTTTTTGCAGTTTAGAATCAAATCTGTGGCCTCGGAATTGGAATTGAATTGAATCGTGAGGTGCAAATTAATTCCCACCCCTGTAAAGCACCTTTACCTAATTCATAACAGTCTGGTAGGACATGAAATGTGACAACCAAGGACTGGCTCCCACACAATAATGTTGTTAAGGGGTTTATTCACTCTGCATCTTTGTGTCAACGATTCAAAACCCAACATTATGGAGTTTTTCTGGTCCTGCTCAAATCTGTCCTGGTGACATTCTATTACTTTATATTTCCTTTTTTGCCAATTTGCCAAAATATTGGTTAACATTTGTTAAACTTGGATGGGATGTTTGTTCTACTAAAGTGATGGCAAGGGCAGTCAGTCAGTCAGTCAGTCCACGTCTTGGGTCCAGACTAAAATATCTCAACAACTAGTATTGTCATAAAATTGTCATGTCATTGTCAGATATTCCCGGTCCCCACAGGATGTAGCCTAATGACTGTAAAGATCCCCCGGCTCTTCCTCTAGAACAACTGTGAGGTTACTATTTGTGGTTTTAAGTCAGATATCTCAGCAACTGTTAGATGGGCTGCTATGAAACGTGATGTCCCCTAACACTGATAGTGTGACCATGTTAGCATGGAGGCACTAACATGGCCGTGGACTAGTTTAACATCACCATTTTCCTTTAGGCTGCCATTTGAGCTGCAGATTTTTAAAAAAATGAAGCAGTTGTATCTGGCCTCTCTGTTCAGGGAGTTTATGTAAAGAGATGATGTGAGCAATTGTACAGCTAGTTAATTGTTGGCTTCGGACACTTCCTGATCTTTACCTCAGTTGTTCTCAGACCACACTGTGCTGTCTCTTCCTGTCAAACAAGTGATGTTCATCACTCAGTCCTCCCTCCACACACCATTTCCCTCGCCCTCTAACTAAGTCTGGCAGTTATCAGTGTCCTTTCTGCCTCTCCCTCCATCACACATTAAGCTTGCTCTTTTTCCTCTCAGACAAAATAAGAAAGACGGACTTTGACCAAGAGACAGACAGAAAGAAACAAAAGACTGCACATACAGAGACATTATTCTACACTGAATCACACACGTACTGTTGCTGAGTTTGTCACAAAAATCTTTGAATTTTGTGGATTTATTGGTAGTTATTAGCAGTTTTAGTTTAGCTAAGAACAAACATGACTTGTTCTTTTTTTTTTTTATTATCTTTTGGGCATTTTAGGTCTTTATTTTGACAGGACAGCTGAAAACATGAAAGGTCTCAGACGCATGAAAGCTGCGTCGAGGGGTAAGCCTCTATATATGGGCGCCTGCTCTACCAACCGAGCGATCTGGGCGCTCAGACATGACTTTTGATAGAATCTCAGCGGCGTAGCACAATTTAACAACAAAACCTATGAAAATTAAACCTAGGTTGTTTAAACACCATTTAGAAACAGTATAGGGCACATTATATGACAAATGCTCATCAACATAACTCATGTTGCTGCATCTTACAGTGGTTGTATTTATTTTTCAAATTACCAATTTCTAACTAGCTGGAAGGCTACGTGTTGTCTTTCCTGACAAGATATCTTCTGGCTGAGCATCTTTTAAACCATAACACACAGTTTATATAAGTTAATGCCGGGTTCACCTGGTTTCTTTCTGGCTGCAGTTCTTCATTTACAGCTCAATGGGTAAAAGATAAAAGTCTCATTAGTTAATTATTACTGACCATAAACTTTGCAATGGATTTATTCATCATGTGTATTAAATTATGTGTTATATCAGCTGTACCTGTCTGAGGTATACTGATTTTAACAGTCAGAACAATGGTGACAATAAAGAGGAAAACTGTCAGAACAGTCAGAGCACAGTCTGGCAGTTATCAGTGTCCTTTCTGCCTCTCCCTCCATCACACATTAAGCTCGCTCTTTTTCCTCTCAGACAAAAGAAGAAAGACGGACTTTGACCCAGAGAGCGACAGAACGAAACAAAAGACTGCACATACAGAGACATTGTTCTAGATTTATTTTTTGGGCAGTAACACACACAAACTATCCACAGATAAAAACACATAGGCAGATTGTCATAATGAAGCATCGGTCACTCGGAGCTGCAGTTCCAGATGTTTCCTGACTCTAGCATACAGCATACACAACATGTGGCTCCAGCTCTCTCTCTGATGCCGGCCTGCGGCTTCTTTTGGGTTTTGCCTGGAAATTTAGAGCTGCGTAGTTCAGTTCATCTGAGCCCAAATCCTGTAAATCAGAGTATTCAGAGTCACACACTGAATCACACACGTACTGTTGCTGAGTTTGCCAAAAATCCGTAAAATGTCTGGGTAGTTTCACAAAGGAATTGTTTAAACTAAAACGAATGTTAACCACAGCTTAGCTGAGAACAAACATGCTTTGGAATATAATCAATTTAAATCAAAACTAAAACAAACTCAGTTTAATGAATAAGCAAACGTTGTTACTACTACATTAGGACATCATGTAGGCCACATTGTATGACAACCTAAAATTGCCACACTACAGTGGTTCTTGGCTACATGTTCTCTTTCCTGACAAGATATCTTCTGGCTGAGCATCTTTTAAACCATAACACACAGTTTATATATGTTAATGCCTGGTTTACCTGGTTTCTTTCTGGCTGCTGTTCTTCAATCACAGCTCAATGGGGAAAAGAAAAAAGTATCATTAGTTAATTATTACTGACCATAAACTTTGCATTGGATTTATTCATCATGTGTATTAAATGATATATTTTATCAGCTGTACCTGTCTGAGGTCTACTGATTTTAACAGTCAGAACAATGGTGACTATAAAGAGGAAAACTGTCAGAACAGTCAGAGCACCCAGGATCACACTCATGAGGTTTGTCATTCCATCAGACTCCTCTAGGTTAATGGTAGAGTCTGTTTTTAAAAGAGACGGTTAAGATTGAAATGACTAGCTCTGTGGTTACTTGCACAGTGAAAAAGAAGAAGCTTACGCTCAGTATGTACCATCAGATCAACTGTTATCTTTAAAATATACACAGTAGCCTATGAATGAAATAATTCGACATGGATTGATTTCTTGTTCGTCTTTATGCTGTTTTCATAGTCTGTGACAAAACGTGTGAGATACATTAATATGATGAGAAAAGGAGATCTACAATCTTACCTTGAACTTTTAGATGTGTTGCATTGACAATGACTGTATGTTTATCTATGAAGATTCCACAGAAATACAATCCAGAGTCAGATAACTCCACCATCTTGATTTTAAGAAAGACAGTAGAGATGTTGGAGCTCATCTCAAATCTGTTTTGAAATCCATCACAGTAGGAAGCATTGCTATCATGTGGGTAAAGAGTGGAGATGCAGCTGGGCTTCTTTATGTTGATCACCCTGAACCATTCTGATGTCGTTGGAGTGCTGGAAATGTTGGAGCACATCAGAGTGACGTCTCCACCAGACTGGACGTCCACAGTGTGAGACTCAGAAGCTGAGACAGAGATCCAGTCTGAGACAAACAGCAGAGACAGATAGAGAGTTTTTCTTGAGCGGATAATGAAGCACCTACTGTATTAATGCAACAACAATAATTCAGTTCCATTTTTGAAAATTGATATTCTGGTGGGTTATTTGTTAGATGATGTGGTGCTGAGAACAACCGAGTATTGATACTTACTGAGGCTGCAGAGAAGTAGAGATGTTATCAAGGTGAAGGTCCTCATTGTGTGTTTAAACGTTTCACTTCAAAGAGGTTGTTCCGCTGAGCTCTTTCAAAGGACTTTAAAGAGGCGGGGTGTCTTTAGATTATCTTGTTGCTCAGACCAACCTGTCAATGGAATGCCTTTGAACCTATTTAAATTCCAGAACGTTTTGTTTTTGTGCACATCTTGTGATAACTCATACACTAGCATGGACCAGGCAACATCATTGTTTTAGTTAAAGATTTAATGAACATTATGAATGTGAAGATGTGTTCATAGCTGTGGATTGCTGGTTTGGGAGGATGTATGATAACCGGCGGGGGAGACTCAGAGTGGGGGTTCCGTCTCGGATAGTTTACAGACCCTCAGACGGTACCTAGATGAGACATGGGAGGTGTGCAACGGGATGAACAGGAAGGGGTGATGGGGAAGATGGATGGATGGATGAATGGGAGGGAAAGGGAGGGTGGGGGCGAGCAATCAGAGACACACAAGGCTGGCTGTGCAGCACGATGTAGGTTTGTCAGGGGATTAGAGTTGTGGTTAAGGCGTGGCACTGCTCCCGAATCTAAGTTAACAAATATCAAATTGTTAAAGGGTTCGTTCACTCTTCATCTTTGTGTCAAAGGATCAAAGCCCAACTTTATGGAGTTTTCCTGTTGATGCTCAAATCTGTCCAGGGGACATTCCATTAATGATATACATACCATAACAAGCATTGTTTTTTTTCACACAGATAGTCATGGTCCCCAGAAGATGAAGACTTGTGACTGTAGAGATCATCTAAACTCTTCTCTAGCACCACTGTAAGGTTGACTTTGCTGGTTTTAAGTGAGTATCAACTGTCGGATGTTGCTATGAAACGTGATGACCCTAACATGGATACTGCGACCATGTTAGCTTGCTAACGTACTTATAGCTCAAAGCATCTACATACAGCCTCACAGAGTCACTAACATGGCTGTGGACTCTTTATAGTGCACAATAGTACTTTACGAGGCAGATTTATCATTGTGGGTAAGCCTTAGCCAGGTTAGCCATTGTCAGGATTACACTGTTGATGCACGGAGCAGCCGTGTTGGATTTTGATCTTGGGGTTCAAGTCACCCCCGTCGGTCACTATAGCAGTGATGACGCAGTGATGACCCCCCCCCCCCAGTGATTAGAGACAATTCTCTCCGATCAATCAGTAGTGTGCAGGTTTTCACGTCCCCTTTTAGTATTGCCTCAGCTCGCTTGGAACCTCGACGGAGGTGACACTAAAAAAGTACCTGTTGGGACGTACCAGGGACTTTTTTTTCGCAATGGAAAACCAAAAAACGCGAGTAGAGTCGAGTAGAGCAGATACCATGTAATGGAACCTCGTCATATTAGTCTAGTTAAACGTCCCCATTCGGTTTTATGCTGCTGTTTAGCTCTTGATCATGACAATACCTATTCCAGTTTACGTTTCTACACTCTAGTGGAACTATTTCGGTGAACAGCTCTCCACATCCGGGAACCTGATAACTCAGAGTGCAGACTATGGCTGAGTAGTTGCATCAGGCCAATCTGTTCAGTTTTGAATGCAAATGTTGACGTAATGTATGAAGGTAAACTAGCTAAGTGAGTTCATGTAAAGTAAGGATGCGTGGGGTAATTTAACTGTGTCAGAGATTGCTAAACATGTTTTAAGGGAGTATTGTCTGTGTTCTGTGAGAAAAGCAGGTGTACAGCTAGTTTCATTTTGTCATTAACCACTAAGCTAGTATCTCGGCTTCCTTTCATAATATCCCCAGAGAATTGACCACAGACACGACATGATCTACAGCTCAGTTGTTCTCAGACCACACTGTTCTGTCTCTTCCTGTTCATCACTCACTTTTTCCTCCACAGACCATCACACCATTTCACTCGGTCAATGAATAACTCTGGCAGCCATTGCTTCTGCCTCTTCCTCCATCACCAGACAGTAAATACAGAAACATTATTCACAATAATTATTTTGGCAATCAACTCCTCACACTCATTATCTACGCACAAAAACACATCAGCAGATTCATTTAATTAAGCATCAGTGTCATTCTGAGCTGCAGTTCCAGATGTTTCCTGAGTCTATCTGGTGGCAGCATCTACCACTAGGGCTTTTTATCATTTTTGTCAAAGTTTCGTGAAAATTGGTGCTACATTTGGATGGAATGTTTTGCCCACTAAGGCGATGGCAATGCCAGTCAGTCAAAGGTCCACCCCTAGGGTCTAGACTACAACATATCATGAAATATGGAGGGTTGTGACATTTTGAGACCACAGCATATCATGAAATATGGAGGGTTGTGACATTTTGTAGAGATATTCATGATCCTCAGAGGAGGAAGCATAATGACCTTATAGCGGTTTTCCACTGCTGGTAACAGCTCGACTTTGCCTTGTCTCTACTTGACTCGACGCATTGTGTGTCCGTTTTCCATTGCAGATAAGTACCACCTCATGCTGAAAAAACTATTTACCATTAAACACGGTGGTCCTTGTTTAGGACACCCCACCCCTCCAAGTGATTAGAGATGATTCACTCCGACCAATTAGTAGTCTGCAGGTTTTCACGTTACCTTTTGGTATCGCCTCAGCTCGCTTGGAACCTTAACTGAAATAGTACTAAAAAAAGTACCTATTAGCAGGTACCAGGGACTTTTTTTGTAATGGAAAACCAAAAAAGGTAAGGCAAGTCGAGTAGATACATGCAGTGGAAAAACGCCATTAGAGATCCCCCGACTCTTCCTCTAGCACCACTGTGAAGTTGACATACGTGGTTTTACGTGAGATCTCAGCAACTGTTGGATGAATTGCTATGAAATGTGACGTCCCCTAACACTGATACTGTGACCATGTTAGCATGCTAACAATGCTCACAGTAACTTAAAGGTAACCTGTCACACATATTTCATTACTTTGTGGTAATGTCAAATTCTTTACCATTGACTATACAACATCTTTTGGGAAATAAATGCCTTGGTTACCTTGTTTCCAGCCATTCTATTGTGGTATAGAAAGTCCCCGGGAAGACTCAACTCCAACAGACAATTCTCATTAATATTCAACGAGATAAGCTGCTTGACTCTGATTGACTCTGATGCTGACAGATGCTAGCCAATGAGAGCCTGGCTATCAGTATCCTTTACCCAGACAAGCTCATGAATTGTAATGAGCTCAGGCTACATGACATCAGACTGTGCAGCTTTTGTAATTGGCCTGATTTCCCTGCTTATTTAAATGGCTAGAGCTGACCGAGGAAGAAGCACTTCATTTACATATTCACAACATAACACAAACGCACATGGACCTTAACATATTTCAAAAAATGCAAGTAAAAATGGTTTTATTTGGCAGGGCACCTTTAAAGCATCTCATGGTCTAAATACAGCCTCAGAGGCAATGACAAGACTGTGTATTTTACGCTGCTGTTTGTGCGCTTGATGATGAGACATCCACTCAAGCATACTTCCCTGCACTCTAGTAAAACTATTTAAGTTAACATCTCTCAAAATCAGGAACCTGATAGAAGCAGTGGCATCAGGCCTTTCTGTTCAGTTTTTAATAAAAATGTTGACGTAGCGTACGAAGATGAAGTAGTTAAGTAAGTTTGTTAAGGTGATGATGAGTGGAGTGATTTAACAGTGTCAGAGATGGATATACTTTGGAGGTACATGTTCTAAGGGAGCAGCGGTACTGTACAGCAGTTTAATGTAGTCATAAACAAGCAGGCTAGTTTCACTTCTTTTTTTACTTTGCACAGAGCTTTGACCTCAGACACCTCACGGTCTTCACCTCAGTCGTGCTCTGTAACCGTGCCGTCTCTTCCTGTCAAACAATAACTCTGGCAGCCATCAGTGTCCTTTCTGCCTCTTCCTCCATCACACATTAAACATGCTTGTTTTCCTCTCAGACAAAATAAGAAAGAGGGACACTTTGACCGAGGGAGAGAGAGAGAGAGAGACATAAGACAGTAAAAACAGAAGTGTCAGTGTCACTCAGAGATGCAGTTCCAGATGTTTCCTGAGTCTATCTGGTGGCAGCATACACAACATGTGGCTCCAGCTCTCTCTCTGATGCAGGCCTGCGGCTTCTTTTGGGTTTCGCCTGGAAATTAAGAGCTGCGTAGTTCAGTTCATCCGAGACCAGATCCTGTAAATCAGAGTATTCAAAGTCACAGTGATCACACCCACTCTGTAGTGTTTTTGGCAGTCCAACAAAGGAATTGTTTAAACTAAAATGAGTGTTGGGCACAGTTTAGCTAAGAAAAAACATGCTTTTAAATAGAATTACAGATGGGTTGTGCAATTTAAAGAGCCCCGGTTATCCTCCTTTTCAGCATCACATTAGTACTCTTGGTGTCTACTAGAATGTTTTTTCATGCTTTGATGGTCCAAAAACATTGTTTTGCATAATGCTCAATGCTGCAGTTTCTCTCTCTGAAACACCCTCTCTAAGCTCTTGGCCCGCCTTCCCAAAAAGCCCAGTCTGCTCTGATTGGTCAGCTGGCCCTCTCTGTTCTGATTGGTCCACCAAATTCAAACAAGCCGCTGGGTGGGGTGGCAGCACCTAGGTAAAACCCATTTGAAAAACTGGGCTGGCATTCTCAATCTGTGACATCACTTATCAAGGAATGTGGGTGAGGCATTTTAGGCAGTTGAGAAAAAGGACTGTCTGTGGAAGAGAAGGCTTTAGAGTGAAATGTGTTTTTTTTGTACATTATGCATCAATTAGGTACACAAAAACTACATAACACACTAAAAAACAGGAAAAAAACAAAAAAGCATAACAGGGGCCCTTTAAATTGATTGTTAAAACTCATGAGACATAGGTTACAGATCTAAAATTGCTACACATTACAGTGTTAAATCTTGATTTCAAAATAGTTTTGATGTGATTTTCTAACAGTTTGTTGATTGTAACTCTGTGCAACTGGCTTGGCAAAAAGGCCAAGCCACTTGCATAGGCCAAAATTCCTTTAAATTGAGCTGATGGGGCATTTTCATTTGTTTGGGCCTACACATCCTCATACAGAAAAGGTTGAGTGTCAAAGACTCCCGAAACAACACATACAGTCAAACTTTTCTGTTTACTGCCACACAGGGGCAGTTTAATCATGTGCTCATATTATATAATTTTTGGCTTTTCATCCTTCCTTGTTATATATATTTTTGTGCCAGAAAAAGTCCAAATTTCACCCCAAAGGGAATTACTATCTTCCAAAGAAAACACTGTTCACAAACTGCCCCAAACATCTCTATTGTAGTCCAGCCTTTACTTCCGTGACAAACACACATCATTTTGCATCATTTGCGTCACACACGTAATAATGCTCGCCCAGCTCCTAGCGTGGCACGCCCTCAAACCATGCTAGCTTGCTTGTCGGGTCCCGCATTACTCTGCTTCAGACTGGCTAGCAGTGTTAATCCAGCTACTGCACATGCGAGACTCCCAACAAAGATGGAACAGAAGTGAGATGCTTCACTCTGTAGCTAAAATGGAGAGCTCAACACACAGAGGGAAAAGAGGAGCTGCAGCTATGGGCAGTAAAACAGAAATGTTTTTTTGAAAATGAACCCATGTAAAGCAGTTCTGATATAACCTCTAAATACTACTCTAAATATGAACCTTAAAATGAGCATAATATGAGGTCTTTACTGTAATAGGTGCAGTTTGAAACACATAGTAATCATTGTGAAAAGTGAGTAGTTTATAGGCAGCGCAAATACATAGTTAGGGTTAGTAGAATATCAGGCGTTGGTTTAAAATATGGCGCTTAAAACTGCTAAAATTGCAGAAAGGACTAAAACTCTGGTAATTCAAAATGACAGTTAACTTTTGGTTGGACAAGGGAGTGTGTTTGTCCTGACGCAGAATTTCGCGCTTCTATACATTGTCACCTTACTTCCTCTTTTGCTCTGGCGATAGTTACTCCAGCCATGAGGTGGTCGCCTAACAAGAAACCTAATTGTGGGACATGATGAGCTGCTTGCATAATCGACCTAAATCTTTTTGTGGGTGAGGAGGGGCTGGGTTCAGATGGTCTAACAAATAATTTTTCATGTATTTGTATGCATTTTTAAAACCATGCACGCACACACACACACACAGTTTATATAAGTTAATGCTGGGTTCACCTTGTTTCTTTCTGGCTGCTGTTCTTCAATCACAGCTAAAAAGAAAAATCATTAAGTTGTATTAGTTTATAATTATTATTGTACATATTCTTTGCTTTGGATTTAAGCATCATCTGTATCAAATTAGACCAGCTGTACCTGTCTGGAGTTTCCTGATTTTAACAGCCAGAACAATCACGACTATAGTGAGGGAAACAGTCAGAGCACCCAGGATCACACTCATGACGTCTGTCATTCCATCAGACTCCTCTACAAGTCAAAAGACAGAATTAGAGTCTGTTTATAAAAGAGATGCTTTTGATTTAAATGACTGGTTCTGTGGAAACTTGCACAGTGAAAAAGGAGAACCTTACGTTCAGTCTTTGAATCCACTCCAAAATCAGATTCACTGTTACCTTTTAAAAAGACAAAAAGTGAAATACTTTGACACGTATTGGTTTCTTGTTTGTCTTTATGCTGTTTTCATACGACTGCGAGAATACATGTGAGATATTGTGTAAATGTGATGAGAAACAGATCTCTAAAGCTTAACTACAATCTTACCTTGAACTTTTAGATATGTTGCATTGGCGATTACTGTATGTCCGTCTTTGTAAAATCCACAGAAATACAGTCCAGAGTCAGATAAATCCACTCTCTTGATTTGAAGAAAGACAGTAGAGATTTTGGAGCTCATCTCAAATCTGTTTTGAAATTCATCACAGAGCGAGGCTTCGCTATCAGACCCGTACATAGAGGAGACGCAACTGGGCTTGTTTCTGTTGATCAGTCTGAACCATTCTGTCTGAGTTGGAGTTTTAGAAATGTTGGAGCACATCAGAGTGACGTCTCCACCAGACTGGACGTCCACAGTGTGAGACTCAGAAGCTGAGACAGAGATCCAGCCTGAGACAAAAAGCAGAGACAGAAAGAGATTTATTCCTCATCAAAGAAACTTCTAAACTTGTAAAATACTAAGTCATTGAGTGTTAAAAATAATGGTGGGTTACTGGATAACAACATGCAAATAAATTCGCTGCTCAGACTAATTCATTACCAGTACTTACTGAGGCTGCAGAGAAGTAACGCTGATATTAAGGTGAAGCTCCTCATTGTGCGTGTAGCTCTGCAACAGCAATGGCACTCTAAATCAGTGTAAAGGGGCTTTTATGGTTAAGGGGCGGAGTATTAGGTAATGCAAGGAAGCTCAACTCTCCCCCCCCCCCCTGATATCTGTACCAATGACAATTTCAGTCAAAGCATGCCTCAAATAATTTCAGACGGCACAAGTTACTATTCTTCCTGATGAGCTTTGTTTTTGTGGAAGGAGTCACCTAATCAGTCACAGCAGCTCAGATGGTCAGACATGCACGTTGGTTGTGATTCATGCATATTGAAGAATGCAATTAAACGCCAAGGTGGACAGTAAAGCAAATGTATCTGACCCATCCTGGCCATGTCGTTTTTCCAGTCTAAATTGAGAGTCAGTCTTCCATTATTGCGTCATTACCTGACTTTTTGGCATTTCTGAAGCTGCTAGGTGTGAATAGTAGTCAGCGTTGACAGAGCCGAGGTGTATTTCCCCAAATTGACAAAGCTGGGTGTTGACCACATACAGTATGTAGAACAAAGTCTGTCACTTTAAGTACACAGCGTTTCTTTTATCAGATTAGAGAGCCACTGTGCAAGCACACACCACCATTTTCACTATTCTCGTATAATCAGTTTACTTCTGCCAACCACATATGTTCCACTCAGCTCTCTGTCTAAAAAAAAAGAAAATGTATTGCCTACTGCAATAAACACTCAACTTCTGAAAAAACCCTGTCTGAGGCACTTGAGTAAATGTCTTTCTGTCAGTAAAAACTGTATATATGTATGTGGTAATTTTAAGCCCCCCCCCCCTGGTTACTGTTACCTGAGGTAGATGTTTGAGCTTCACTGTTGGTACTAGAGGTAGTTTTCTCATTCATTTACTGAGGGAGGAAAGTTTCTCTGCTCTCACCTTAAATCTCAGTTTCAGTTTTTTGTTAAACGGGTATGTGCGAGCAGGATATTGTGACATCACAACTAGTCTGGAAGCCAATCATGGTCCAGTAATCTGGATCGTATGCAGTTCACATATGTCCACTGTATGGACTTTTCAGTGAAGTAGGAGACATCCAGTGTCCAGCGGTTACACCTTTTAAAATGTAAAATATCGGCACATTCATAGTTTCTAAATGCAATTTTTGTCATTTAAACTAAAGGTATTGAACTTTTTTTTGTCGGGCAAAAATATTTCACATATTTTTTTCCGGAGCCAATCATTTTTACAGTACATATCATAAAACAAGTTTGAAGGGGATTCAAATTGATAGTTTTATCCCCCTCCAGTTGTTTATTTATATATTACCCCCCAACAAAAATGTTTTTATGCGGTTGGTTCCCACCCAGTATACAAAGTGGAGCTGAAGGTTTGGGGAGAAACTTTAGAAATATGTAAGTTTTCATGAATTTATCAATATCAGTTAATATAGCCTCAGGTGTAGTTATGGGCCGAACCTTTTCTTTATATTAGGAAAGATGTTTGGGTAAGCTTTCTGTGTTAAAGGTATCACTGTTCTAAAAGGAAGTTTAACCAGTTCATAATGAAGCTTTTTGAAACCACATGGCAGGAAAAGAACGTGTTAGTTCTTCAGCAGATTCTAATCTGCTGCTGCTATATTTGTAAAAGACACAGATTGTCAGACTGAACCAAAGACGGATGTTTAAAGCATCCCACAGTTTGACCTTCTTAGCAACCAATCAAATTTAACCTAATTTTTAACCTGGTGTCAGCTCTATTGCACAAAACGTTCATTTCTGAAAACTGCCGAGACGACGCACCCGCATACGATCCTCTGTGGAGTATTTAAGTCTCTTTATATGATATATTTTCAGTGTAATAATGAAATCTCAGCTTGTGTTTCTCCAACATTGTCTCTTCTTGACCTTGTCCATCTGCCAGCAGGGATCTAGGAGGCAGCAGAAGACGGGACGATGGCGTTATCTCGGCCAGTGTTGGGGCCAATGGGACTTTACATTGCTTGTTCGACAGCCAAGTAGCGCTGAAGTTCTCATGCTGCCGAGAGAACTGACAGAGGAGGGGGACCTCAGCGGCTCTCTTCTGTTTACAAGTGTGCTTTCACATCCAAAGTGTTGTACTGGATGGAACATTAAGTGTCAAAGGTATAGAGCTCCGGGAGTTGACGTCAGGCATCCCAGCATGCACCACTCAATATCAAAACACCGCCATTTTGGCAGGAAAGTGGAGATCCAAGAGCCAGAGTTGGAGCTGAGCCAGAGTCGTCGTCACATGTTTGCTATGTTACAAGATAGTTGCTCCTGTTGTAATTTTTTTTTTTACCCCTTTTTATTAAACACCTTGAGTCAATGGGATGGATAGCTGTTGTGCGCCGGGATGCCAGAACCATCAGGGAAAAGATAAAGGGGAAGCATTTTATAGGATTCCTAAAGATCTCGAGAGAAGAGGTAAATGGATTGCTGCCATAAAACGTGCAAGAAGCAGACAGAACCAAGCCGAGCGATGGGAGCCCACAAACAATGGATTTCGGTTATGCTGTGACCATTTAATTTCAGGTAACGTAACAGAAATATCTTTTTTATGTAACGTTAGCTAGGAAAAAGGCTACAACGGTTTCTACCGGTTGAGGCTAGTAGGGTTACAGCTACGGCAATGAAAGTTACGTTTACGACTGATTAAGTTTAGGGAAACTCAGACTCAGAGATTTCACTTAACCTGCTTCCTGAAACAGACCCCAGGTACATCTCTAACATTGATAACATACGATTAATGGTTGCACACAATTAATTGTATTAAGAATTAAAAGAGTGGGGGAGTGGGTTGGCAAAATGATACTGAGGTTACTACATATACACAAAATACAGTGTACTGCAGATGCATTTTTATAGTTGCTTTATTCACAACATAAGGCACTTATAGAGTTATGTCTGAGAACAATGCTCAGCCAAGTAGGACATTTATGAATTTTACTTTTGACTAATTTCCAAGTGTCTGAAGACCATAAATGTCTTGCCATTTTTTAAATTTGTGGTGACACAAAGATTGGGGCATGTGCTACTGTTAAATTGCTGATAGCTCATGAAGTACTACATTTATTAATACAGGCTTTTCATGCATGAAGTCATACATGAATTCATAATAATTAATGCACCATAATTATAAAGTGTTACCATAAACTTTGACAAAGCTATTGTTTGCTGAGATGTAATTAAAGGTCCGATGACATAGTGCTCTTTGGATGCTTTTCACCTTAGTGGCCCCCAATACCATATCTGAAGTCTCTTTCCCCAAATCAGTCTTGGTGCAGATTTACAGCCACTACAGCCAGTCCCACAATGAGCTTTCCTCAGTGTGTGCCATTTCTGTGTCTGTTGCTATTGAGGAGGAAAGGGGGGCATGGTGGAGGCTGGGGGTGTGGTCTTGATCAACTGCCTTCGCTCGTTTGAAAGCCATGATGTCTCTCTCTCTCATGGTTGGGCCAAATTCTCTAAGTGGGCAAAACAGAGAAAGGGGAGGTAACCTTGGCCCTTATGACCTCATAAGGAGCAAAATTCCAGATCTGCCCATCTGAGCTTTCATTTTTTCAAAGGCAGATTAGGATACCCATGGCTCGGTTCACACCTATCGTCATTTCTAGCCACTTGGGGGCCGTGGGCAAGCTGGGGGACAGCATATATACATGTTAAAAAAACATTTAAATAGTGACATTTTCATGCCATGGGACCTTTTAAAGCCAACTGGTAAAGCAGAGAGAATACTTTGAATGTATTTTTTGATCAAACTATAACCTTTGTTTGATGTTGTTTGGGTTTTTCTAACCACCTCGCTACATCACTTCTGTGATTTCTTTGCTCATGAGCTGTGTGCGGCTTACCCACACATAAAGACATCAATGAAATTCTGCTTCTAAACACACATTTTGATCACAAAACTGGGTTCCTGTGATCCTCTGAATGTCTCAGTGGTGGAGTTACACGGGTTCCTTGCAACAGAATGAGGACATCCTGCAGGAAACCACCAACATACAGACACAGAGAGAGCACCGAATCTTCAATAGATACATGAGCAAACTCTACTTAAGTATAGAAAGTTATCTTCTTTTACTGACGACTACACCATTTCTGTAGGATGGTAATGTTAAGCAGGAGTTAGCAAGCTAACGTTAGCCAACTAACTAACTAATCGGGTGGCTGACTTGCTAATTCCGTCATACTTTTATGCTGCATTGGTTGCAGAAAATGAGCTGGGTTTAACGTTAGTGGTCTGATGACCCACTGCCGCTGGGTCTAACTGTCCCTCCTCACTCCCTGAAACTTCGAGAACGTCTCCTGGGCTGTGTTGGGCGACTCCCAGCGAGCTTTGACACAGTGTATTGTCACTAGAAGAACTAAGAACAATCGCCATTTTGTTGTATACCAATCACATGACCACAGGAAAAAGTTTTACTTTATTTTATTCTGTTATCCAAATACAATACACATTTTCTCTTTATTTCCCTGCTGGATCACAAGTCCAGTTGTAATGCTTCTGTCACTCCTGTTGAGAGAACTTGACATGAGAATAAACCACGGCGTTGCTACTGTATTCCACTGGAGCTGTTCTGCGGGAGGAGCCTCTGGGAGCAGAACACACGGCTGCGTATGTCACTGCATCTCCAGGCTGAAAGATAGGGAAATGACAGGGTTTAGTTCTGAGCATTTGGACTCGGAGAGATGAGACATGGAAACCGCATTAAGCTGCCATTTAACAGTGACTAAGAAATACTGTACATTACCACATCAGAACCTTTCAAGGCATACAACTCAAATTGTAACCAGAAACCTCTGTTCACATGAACCAGTCGTAGGGATAGCTACAGAAAATTATTTCCTGTATATTGTATTTATTCCACGCATGTATTACTGTATGCGCCACAGTAGCTGCTGCTGGTTAAGACTGTTGTTCTCCGCGTAGAACTGGATTACAGAAAAGCGCTATATAAATGCAGCACATTTACAATTACATTTACATTACCTGACTTGCTTTATGAGATCCATCCCTGGATCCGGGTGCAGCTAAAACAAAAACAAAAGTTAAAACTTCTGTCAATGCTACTGCAGAAAATAACATATATACAGATATTTATTACAAAATCGTTCCTACCTGTTGGATCTTTCTTGTGGTTTTTGCAAAGTGTCCATACCAGCACAAGTGTCCCAATCCCAAGAACGGTGTTTGACAGCATCAGTGCAATAACAGTTGGACTCAGATCAATTGATTCGTTGACTGCAACGTCTCCTTTGAAACACAAGAGAATAAACAGTATTCAATAATACTCTCTGTAAATGGCTGCAAACATGCACCCAAATCTTACCTTCTTAAATGAAAACGTTCATTAGAGCAAGATTTTCGGAGACTGAAACCTTTCATTTTCTTCATCTTCTAATCACAATATTTCTCAAACCTAGTCACCGTAAATGAAAACATCAAAACACTGGGGTAGGCAGTAGCAATTATTTTCTTGAACACTTCATCAATTTTTTAAATAATTTGATTTTTAAAATATCATGAAATAGTGACAAAGGTTTAGTATGTTTGATTAAAAAAGGACCAATCGGTCAATTTTTCTTCATTTCAGCTCTAGCTGGCTTTGGACTCTGGGGTTTTACAGCATTGTTCAATATTGACCTAGCATTTTCTCTGTGTTTCTGATTTATAATATTTGATAGGAATTGTACTAAAATGCTACATGTATAGTAGAGGTGTTGAAATAAATCATTGCATCGATGCAGTGACAAACCATAATCGATTGTTGCCTAGTGATGATGCTTGTTGATTTTCCGGGTGCTTTTTTTTTAGTTTTTGTCTGTTCTTTGCTGTGTTCAGACTCCGATACATTCAAGGAGTGTCTTTTTTTTAAGAGCAGGTACAATAAAAAAGGGGGTTTGTATCAAACTGGATTAAATCGTTGACAGGATTATCATAATCAAAACCAAATTCGTGAGACAAGTAAAGAGTCACACCCCTAATGTTTGGTGACAGTCTTACTGTGGACAATAATCCTGGTCCCGTTTCCAAACAGCGTCTGTCCACATGACGTCAGGACACAGTAGAAGGTTCCAGCATCATCAGAGCTGAGGTTCCTCAGGAGAAGCTCGTACACACAGCTAGTCTCTCCACTCTCACTCCTTTTGCAGCTCTTATTTCCAGAGTAGTGGATCATTTGTGGAGCAGAGTGATGAGAGATTTTCAGCCACGTGACACTCATTTGTTCTGCTGCACAGTGGCCAGCGTGAACAGAACAGCTGAGAGTCACAGAATCACCTGGGTGGACCGGTCCAGACTCCCGCTGCTGGACGCCAGAGTCCATGATCGGGTTGGCACCTTGGGGAAGAAATCAAAGGACCATTTAGCTCACATTCAGCCAGTGGTGGAAGAAGTAGTAATCAGATCCTCCACTTAAGTGAAAGTACTAATAATTGTTGCTGGTGTAAAACTATGTGACAGCAGGAAAATGTTATAGAGGTATTAATACTAAAAGTACTCCATGCAGAAAAATCCTCACATTTTGGAAAATGGAAATGTGTTTAATGGTCGAATCCTTTTAGCTTGTAGGACTTGTTAAGGTACTTTAAGTTATTAAAAAAACGTATTTTATAAACCCCATGTATTTTGTGTGCAAAAATCTTTGTTTCAATTTATGGTGTCACACCATAACAGAAAGTCTAGACCACATTCTATCATTTACAAAGACCCGACAATTCCCCACGAGTGAGCATTTTGTGCGACAGTGGGGAGGAAAAACTACCTGTTTTAATTTAGAAGGTAACTAAAGTTGTCAGATGAATGTAGTGGAGTAAAAAGTACAATATTTCCCTCTGAAAGGTAGTGGAGTAGCAGCAGAAAATGTCATGAAAAGTACGGAGTCAAGTAAAGTACAAGGACTTCAGTAAATGTACTGAATTACAGTCCACCACTGCTAAAATTATCAATATTTTTTATTCTGAAACTGTGGAGAATAAATACCTGTTATCATCAAAAAAGTTCCTTGTCCAAACTGAATGTCTCTTAAGTCCATCACTCCACAGTAGTATGTGCCAACATCTTCCCACGTTGTCTTCAGGATGGTCAGAAGACTGCTGATGTGGTCCGATTGGACTTCATAACGGTGTGATTTGTCTTTAAATTTTGTCAAATTATATAAAGTATCCGTGGATGCCAGCGGCTGAAGTCTCCTCCCAGTGTTTAGTGTGTACCACACCCTGGTTCTTGCAGTACTTTTGATGTTACATGTGAAAGTGACTGTGTGTCCTAGCTCTACTGCTTGGAAACCAACCGGCTGAGAGATGTCACTTAGCTGCGCTTCATCTGATGGATACAGAAAAGAAACAAGTCACTTTGATGTATGGAAATCCTCATTAAAAAGATCCAAACGGGTGGATTTTAAATTATTACTTACACAGAGACGAGAGCAGGGACATATTTAGAAGGCACACTGCCATCTTCTCAGCTTGCATCCCCATTCTTCACACAGCAGGTCTGACAAAGGTATAGCAGTGTCAACACTCTCACCACGTAGGGACATACGCTGCTGACTGCTGTCTGATTGGTTCACTAGATTCCTCTACATTCACCTGATTGGCTGCTTGGGAAATCAAATAATGTTGGTCACAAAGCAACAGAAAAAGCTCCACTAGACATTAGATTCACGTCATCAACATAGCATTGTTTTATACTCATCTTTAGCTGTGCTCAAAATCCAAATGAAATCTGTCTGTCTGTCTGTGTTCATATCCATAAAGGAAGAAAGGTATTATCAACATTTAAATGACAAAATTAGGATATGTTGTGGTAAGTTCAACTGCTTTTCTCCTCACCCCTTTTAATATGTCCTGTAACAGGAAGGGCAGAAGGTTAGTATACACCCACATCCTTTCCATACTATATGTATTTAACAAAAACACCTGTCCATCATCAGTCTACTCGAAAGTTCTGTCTCTGCAAGACTTCTTTACAGATTTGGACACACACGAGAATAATAAATCGTGACTTTTAACTGTGGCAGCCGCATTAGGCTTCTGATTTTCTTCGGGCAGTAATCATGACATACCAAGTTATATGTCTAATGCCTGGATTGATTCAGGTATTAGATCTTTTTTACACACAGACCTGAGACCTGTGGCAGTGAACCAAGACTAGACTAGTAGCCTCTAATTTAGTCCCAGTCTGAATCAGGTCCTGGATCGAGTCTTCCTTAGGAGCAATTTTAGGATTTATTTAAATTTTTTTAAATTGGAGTTGCACAGTGGGGACCAATAGTCAGTCCCGGGGGACATTTTATCAAAATACAGCATAGAAAATCTGTTAGGACTATAGGAAATATTGAAATGATAGAAGAACACAATGTGATTCTGCTAAATAAAACATCTCATTTGTTATTAGTTTCACTTGTTTTCCTTGTGCGGTCACCTGCACTTTGGCAGTACACACAGCCATAAGACAAATAAAAGTAGAAGCCAGCACGTGGCTTGCATAGATGACTGTAGTAGAAAGGGGCAAAGAAAAAGTATGAAATAGCCCTTTTTAACCTTGACAGGAAATGAAGGGTGGGGAAAGTGATAAATGAGACACACCTGTGAGCTGGGGGAAGCATGGAGGAGAACAGACTGAAGAATTAGAGTGGCTAAAGAATTAAATGACTAAACCTTTACTCCAGTTTGGATATTTTTGCTGAAAAAGAGACAATAACAGTTTATAAATGGAGTGACAGATAATCAAAGATCCGGCTGGATTTACCAGACTTCACCTGAGCAACAATGTGATGCTGTAAGTGTGCTGATTCTTCAAAGCGGGTTTGGAATGGATGAAATCTTCAGATGTGATTGTGGACTTCCTTGATTCTGTTGGACCTACCCAAGTTAAGATAAGTTTCATCTCTTGCAACTTTCTTGGCTGCCTTTCTCTACTGCCTCTTCTGGTAATTTGCATTAGCACTTATATTCTACCCTTGTGTCATGGTGCATTATGTCAGGGCAGGAGAAAACCGTCACATTATGGAGCATGGATTGTGTTCTAACTATTATAGAGTATTTTCATTTTGCAGAAATTGTTTAAGTATGCGTCTATGAAACTGTCTTGGAAAGCAAGGTGTCTGTCTGTCTCTCTCTCTACGGTTCATCCAATCTACTTCATGCTTGGAGGGTATATTGCTGGGTAACCAAAGATACATGTTTGGAAATTGGAGCAGTTTGGACACCGTTGAACGTTAATAAATATAAAGGAAATTAAGAGACTGCACGATTTTAATTCAATGTTATTTATAACATCAGTTCATAAGGAGTTATCTCAAGACACTTTACAGATAGAGTAGGTCTAGACCACACTCTGTCATTTACAAGGACTTAACAATTCTAGTAATTCCCCCCAGAGTAATCATTTAGTGCGACAGTGGGAAGAAATCTCGGACAGACCCAGGCCCTTGGTAGGCGGTGTCTGACGGGGCCGGTTGGGGGTGTGATGAACAGTGGCAATGATAGTCAGAATAAAGATAATGGAAGAGTAACTAGGAATAGTATTTTATGGCATAGCAGGGCACTGCAGGTCGTTCCAGGGCACAGCAGGAGGCAGCAGGACGTAACAGGGCCATGCGTAGCGATAAAAGTAATAAATAAATATGAATATTAATATAAAAGTTAAGAGACCTTCAATTTGGCATGTTGTCCATGGCGGGCTACCAGTGATTATTACGCGTATTTGGAAATGAATACCTCCATTCTTGACCTGTGTTTCTAATTGCTGGATATAGCACACTAACCTTATCACTGAAATTCTTTTGGCTTCCCTCAACGAGCACTAGCCGATATCCTGCAGGACTTGTACACGTCCTTTAGGATTTACATAAAAGTGGCATTATCAACACAATGTACTTACATTTACTTAAAAGCTGTTCAAGGTGAAGCTTTGAACTCTAGATAGTTTCAGAAATAATAATGCATCAGACTTGTAAATGTAATTATTTTTGTGAGTTTGCAACGTAACCAGTAACAGATAAACGTAGTAGTACAATTTTCTCCTCTGAAGTACAAAGTAAGTCAGTAGTAGTGCAGTAGAAGTAGATTGACTCAAATACTGTACTCATGCAAATGTGTAGGTCCTTTACTTGAATCTTTTCCTTTCACGCCACTGTCTACGTCTACTCTGCTACATTTCACAGAGATATTTTGTATTCTTGGCTCCACTACATTAGCCTTACACCTTTAGCTACTAGTTACTTTACAAATTAGCATTTTGCTCACAAAACACATGTAGTTTGTGTAATCATACCCAACATTATAACGGCCTACAAGTACAGTTGAAATAGCTAATTAAACACAGAACTCTTTTTTCTAAAATAAGAGGATTTTCTGCATTGTGTTCTCTAACTTTTACAACTTTAAGTGCATTTTCCTGATGATACTCGGATACTTTTACTTAAGTAACATTTGCAAAGCAGGACTTTTAGTTGTAACAGATACTTCTTGTACTTCTGGTAATTTCAAGTAGTAGTTGAGTTGCATATTACATGCTATGAAGGCCTTGTTTGAGTTATTTCAGGGTACAATGGCTCTGGAGAAAGCTGAAAGCAGCAATACAGGAGCCCAAGCAAGTGGCCGGGGCACTGCACTAGTGGAGCAAACACACCTTAGTCTGTTCTGTATGTGTGAACTGAGACGTTCTGATGTAAAGACATCCTGCCTGTAAACCGCACATCGCCTGACATCTCTCTTTACTGTTACCTGCAGATCGCTTCTTACATCTCTGGGGTTTGTGGCAGCATGTACAAAAAAAACAACAACCTACAAAGAATGTGCTGTGGTTACTTTGGCCTTTTGTGTGCGCTGGACATGTGATGTCAAAGATGCAAGGCTGTTTACAATCGTGGAAACTCAGAGTACGTAAACCAAGCAGTTCTTCAAAGTTGTGCAACAAGTGGTGTGACAGTGGAAATCAAAGAATCTCTCTGGCAATCAGAAGAAAAGTCTTTCTTTTTTATTTTTTCAGTGGAAGAGCTTAGTTTATTGCAAGTCAAGCCTTTGTATTTATCGAATTTGCTGAAATCATAAGCTTGTTTTGGAAAAATTGAAATGACCCTTTTGTGAAATGTCTTTCTACACAGAAACAAAGTACAGGCACACAGTACACATGTCCAGCTCTACTGCTTTACGCTGGAGTACACACATTCAGTAATGGTGCTGTCCCTCTGTCTTCTCAATGTGTTGCCCCTGCCATCCCTTAAAGCAGCGTAATGAAGGTTGTCTGCGTCTTGGCATAACTGGTAAAAAAAATATAAAATGGTTCATCAATATTATTAAAGATACGGCCCAAGAAAACTGTGTGAAACACTGCATGGGTCATGGATGGATAGAAAATGATACTTACTGCTACAATTGGAGTAGAAGTCGCTGACAATGTTACATTACACTCTGGTTGTGACACACAAAATGAAAGTCATGTTATTTAAATGAAATATGCACTCAATACTTGCAGTCATATTCAAAGAGTAACAGTTACCTGTACCTTGGCAGCTTCTTTTGTACACCTGGTACACTAAGAAAGCCAGTAAAACACTCAGGATCGTGGTGAATGCTAAAGCTGCACTCAAGAAATAAATCCAGAAAGGAGAGTCTACCTTATCTGTAGAGAGATGGACAGCAGGAGATATTAAAGAGCTTTTAGATGTTTTCTATAGTATAGGTTAGCATTTTTTCAAGTATATCTTCAAAAAAAATGCTGCCATGCCAGTTTGTACATTGACAAGTTATTGGTTCTTTTCCCTCCTAGTGTGCTAGCCACAAAGAGATCTCCTCAGTCATTTTGATGTAATTAATAGTGGACCGAAAGCGCAGCAGTGTGACTTCCAATGAAGTATCCCTCTTCAGGGACAAAATCCATTGTTTATTTTACGATAATAATCGTTTTTAGTAAAAAAAAAAAAAATACTCAAGTATCTTGGGTTTCCAAGGAAATTATTTCCATGCTGAGCTGCTGCAAAGCGATACTTGCTAGAGAACTGTAGGCATGTTGGACGCAAAACACCAGCAATATTCATACATGCAATGCCAGGACAAAGATCGAAGCAACTCAGAATGCTGATGCCTCATGATAGCTTGGCCTAGACTCTGGAATATGTGCACGAAACAAGGATAGATTTTGTAGATTTTGTCCCCGGTTTCCCACTGTAGAGTTGCGCTAATGAATTGCTTTATGGTCACTAAAGACATTAGTATAATGATTTCAGTGAGTAGTAATTCCTAATGTCTGCCATTAATAATTGTATTAAGAAAGATAAGAAAAATACAAACCTAGGAGTTTTCATCGCTATTTATCCAATCATACAATCTCGGCAAGAAACTTACCCTCCAAGTCCAGCTTGGTCCCGTCTCCAAACAGAATGTGTCCACATGAGGCAACAGCACAGAAGTAGATCCCAGCATGTGAAAGATTCAGACTCTTCTTCGGCAGGTTGTAGACACAAGTGTGTGTTTGTGTGTTGGGTTTCCTCTCACACTGATCAGTCGTGCCTCCATGGGTGTAAATGAGTCCTGGCTGAGATTCGTCTGACTTCTTGAACCAGTAAACACTGTGTTCTCCATCACAGGTCCCAGTGTGTACTGTACAGTTGAGAGTCCCAGAGCCTCCTGGCTGGATGCTCTCAGACGCTGACTGGTGGACCGTAGCTGGGACCTTCAAACCTGAACCTTTTACGCTGACTGTAGTGCCTTCATAAAATTTAAAGTCATATAAGTTGCTCCCTACGCAGTAGTAAGTAGCTGAGTCGGAAATTTGCAGATCTGAAATCTTCAAGTAAATTGTATTCTTTATTTTTCCCAGGGAGAACCGTGAGTGGTTGTTGAATTCATCTTGAAAGGTTCCATAATCACTATGCCTATAGAACGTAGACATCAGCTTTGGTTTCTGTCCCAGAGTTTGCTTATACCAGTAAAACATCGTTGCTGCTTCATCACTGTCACAGACGCATGTCAAAGTCACCCGTTCCCCAACATTAGCTGAGTGAAAACGTAATGAAGACTGTTTTTGAGTCGTCATGTGAGCTGAGGAGAAAATGAGACAAAGCAAATACACAAGCTCATTTGAAATGTAATACTGTGATGTTGCTGCGATCTGTGTTGCAGAATGCATGGAAACATGGCTTTAGTTTAAAGTAAACCACAGGCAATTGAAAAACAACTTACCCAGATTCGCCACAAACAGACATGTGAAATACAAAGCAAAGTTTGGAGGTGTCATCGTGCTTGAAATGCCGTGCGGAGTGATTTGAACTCTGTACATTCTCCACTCTTCACAGAGAAGGCTGTGTCTGATTGGCCAATCAGATTTGGAAACAGTGAACACACGTTCAGTGGCCCCCACATACGCACTGGTGTTCTCATCCACAACAACAGTTATGACAACATGATGCTTGAACCTGACCTTGATCAATGCAACAGAAATCTCCTATGGTGTCCGTACAATGAGGCCTATGTCTACCAGCATTTAAAGATATTGTGATTTATTTACTGCATGTGGTTAAATTACCAGCTGTTGTAACTGCTTATCATTGCTGATTGGTAACTTGGTACTTGCCACATAAACATAGGCATACAACATTGGAGGGAACAATTTTCAGGTTATTCAAGAATATTTACCCCAATTTTTAATGTTACTCCTCTGACTTTGGGGTGTTTGATCCACAGGTATTGGCTTTTTCCATGGTTCAAACACATAGAAAGTAATCACTGGTGTTGGAAGAGACTGTTTTTAGCTACAAATGAAAGGCTTAACGGTCATTTACAACTAGAAATAGACAATCGTGTTAAAAACGCAGGGTTTGACACGTGAAAGTGTGTTCACATTGATAAGTACATATTAGTGATGCGCGGGTCAGAGTTCTTTAACACCTGCACTCACCCGACCCGTTTAGAGGTCCAATCAACATTGCCAAACCTGCCAGAAAACGGTCACTTTTGTGATTTGGCAGCACATAGCTGAAAATGTAAAATTCTCCAAATAAAAAATAAATCAAAACTGACATAAAAAGAATAACCCAAGAAGAAATAAAGGGATATATTGATAAACTAAACAATGTACATAACGGTGCATAATGTTCATCCCAACTTGTTTGCAATGGCTTCCTTGGTGATTATGTAAGTAACCAAACAGCTGATGTGCTGACAGATGAGTCAAGGACGTACGCTACACATGCTGTTTGTGTCTTTTTTTTTTTGGACTCCTGTAGGAAATGCATTTAAGAAAGCTTCACTCTCAGGGGGAGTAACTCTGCTATTTTACCTCCTATTGCGTTATTGCACTGTTCACACCTTTCTTTGTGAGATGCATTACCCTCATTTCACACAGCTGAATTCTCGTTAGCTGTTGGCTTCTATCTGAGCCCCTGCATGCTGCGGCCCGCTGGCCACAGCCCGGTCTTCCTGTGTTCAAGTATAGGACTAAAGTTTCCAGCAGCGGAAACCTGATCTTACTTGTTGACACATGATTCACCACAGGAGTCAGAACAACAGTCAAATGCAGAGAGCTGGCTACTAAAGGTTGCAACCTCCGCTTACATTTCTGGTTAGAAAAGGGTATAAATAGACCAGAGGGGATTTCTGAGCATGCTCTACCTGTGCCTGCAATGCTGTGTATTATGTTTGTTTTTTTTTTGTTGTTTTTTTTGGCAAACACTTAAGCCTAGACTGCCCATTTGACACCGAAGTATTTTTTTACTTAGTGTTTTTTTACATACTGTGGTTTGATTCTCTTGTGTTGCAAGCTCTGCTCTTTCTGTTTGATGTCTTTTGTGAAGCTTCCAGTGGGTGAATGAAAGGCTCTGCAAATCCAAAGTAATGTTGAGCAATGTGACATTGCAACTTATTACTTTATTCTGTTTATGCTATTTCTGGCACAAATACTAACTATTTACTTTTGTCTTTCTTAACACAAACTCGCCCCTGGTGATGTCCTGTTGGAATCAGATTTATTGGTGTGAAGTATAAGTACACATACAAGGAATATGACAAGGTATGTGATACACATACAAGGAATATGACAAGTTATGTGATTTTCACTGCTTTGACTGTACATAAAACAAGAACAAAGCTGGACAAATGTAAACATGTGTACATAGTGCATCCATACATACAATAACAATGGCATTTGTAAGACTGTAGTGCAACAGAGCAGAGTGCAAGGGGTGCTTGCATAATCATGTATTGTCTTCTTCTATCATCACTACGCTATACTACATTGAAGGGGCCAACTTGCTTAAATTACAATCACATGTAGTTCCACTCACCGCAAAATAATGCAATATAGTTTGGAATTCATCTGCTTGGATTTTGAGGGGCTTATCATACTGAAAGATTCACCAAAACTGACAGACGCATCAATTTTGGTGAAACTTTACGTAATTTAAGGGTTTCGGGAATAGGCGCAAAAGAATGGCTTGCTAGCGCCCCCTACAAAATAAAATAAATTGAGCCCCTATAGTACGTCTGTTCTTGACTCAATATGCTCTAAAGTCATTTATTTTTTACATTTATGACGTAACAACTGTACCATGGTTACATCAGGTGCCCAGCCAGAGCGCGAGCAAGGAGAAAGGGCTGCAGGAGAGAGCGACCAATTTAACAAACATGATCACATGTGCCGTAAATCCAGCATGGTAAGTCGGATGCTATATAAAGCTGTAGAAAGAACATAACGACATGAAGGTGAGCTGCCATTCCATCGATCAGCTTATTATTTTGACAGCTAAATGGTCTGGTGTCTCTCTTAAACCCGGAATACAAAACACAACTATCTGTGACGATGCCTTTCATCTATTTTGGTATGTACAGTGGGTACGGAAAGTATTCAGACCCCTTTAAATTTTTCACTCTTTGTTTCATTGCAGCCATTTTCCAA
>NC_048425.1:10678158-10683211 GCF_013103735.1 Etheostoma cragini
ATTTTTGGAAAAAGGCTGCAATGAAACAAAGAGTGAAAAATGTAAAGGGGTCTGAATACTTTCCGTACCCACTGTATTTCAGCACCATGGACAGAGGGCAAATTTCCACATTTAACACAGCAAGGCACACATACACACACACACACACACACAGGATATTATTACTTGTTATACGACATAGCTGTCGGAATTATGGGTCACTATATTCAGGCATTCTTATTACTTCAGTCTAGCCTACAAATCTAGATGCACTCTAGCGGCAGCAAATGTAATCACATTGTGTATAAAGTCGGTGGGCGGGCTTAACATAATGACAGCAGAGTTGCGACGGTTCCACGTGAATTCCCTGCTACTTAACAACAAAGAAGATAGCTGCTGGCGAACAGGGGTCTTTTAAATCGGCTTTGGCCGCAACTCTGGAAGACTTGGAGTTAGGGCACTGAGGTCATTCTTTAAATTGGTAGATTTTTTTGGAGACCGGCTACGGCAAAAGTTGAATCTATCAACTAGCGTTGCTCTGGTTGTTTGTAGCGCTATACTATTGCGTGCAGAAGGAATTTGAAAGACAACCGTTTATCCCGCCACTTGAATTGAGCCCTGCTAATGTTGAGTTCCTAGACCCACCATCTTGATGATCTGTCAGGCTACCTTCAGTCTTCATTCTCCCTGATTTGTCTTCCCACCTGTCGGTTCTGTTGACAGTATCTGAGGTTGGAATATACTACGGAGTCTTCACAGTATTCACCTCTAGCTTGTCTGGTGGGGAAGCGTCTAGGGGCCAAACACACAGGTGCATAGATTACTGTATCAGTAGTCTGTGGAAAAAAACAAAATG
Organism: Etheostoma cragini; assembly: GCF_013103735.1. Lineage (NCBI taxonomy): Eukaryota > Metazoa > Chordata > Actinopteri > Perciformes > Percidae > Etheostoma > Etheostoma cragini. The sequence goes on from NC_048425.1 coordinate 10,678,994, forward strand.
AAAAACACTTGAGACTGGCCATACAAAGACGTGGTGCAATTGAAACCAAGACATTCTTGGTCCCAACTCATTGGCATTATTTTTTTTTAATTTTCTGAGAACCCCTTTGGCATAATTTTTCAATGTGTTGGACAGGAACTGGTGCCATAACTCTCTGAATTTGGACTCTTTGGCATCATTTGTTGACGTGCAGGGCCACTTAGGTGAGGTAAGTTATGGTTGTGGGGGGGTTAAAACATGCAGTTTAAGTGACAAGCAAGAAACCAATATGACACAAACCCTGGCCTCCTGGGAAAGTCTAGGAGAGCCGCATAATTAAATGATTTCATCCCTGTTCAAGTTAGTAGAGTGCAAATCCCGAATCACGTCTTTAGAGCGCCTGCTCTGTGGTGGGCTCAGTGTGGAAGTAGCACCGATCATCTGGGTAATTTTGGACTCGATAAAAGCTTTATGCGCCAATGAGCAACTCTCAAAGGAATGAACGGGCCTCCGCCTTATACAGACATTGTGCTTCTGTATCTGACTCTGTATCTGACTCGGAGTGAGAAAGCCTTAATCAAACACAAAGGTTACACACAGCTGACGAATTACCTGATTGCCATCAGAAAAGCCATCCGTTGTCTCTAAAGAAACAAAGAAGTCAATTTCAGTTACTGCATGCAGGATGCATGTAGCCAAATGTGCTTGTGATTCTTCTGCAGAGATACAGCTGATCAGTACGGTTTGAAATACCGGTGGAATCTTTCCTCTGACTCTTGCAAAGTTTCCATATAAGGATGAGTGTCACAATCCCCAGAATGATGTTTGATAGCGTCAAAGCAATCACAGTTGGACTCAGTTCAGATAGTTTGGTGCCAGCACTTTCTGCAGAATAAAATAAATGGTGCTTAGCTTAAATACAAGTAACTAGCAGTGCAACAGTCTCAGTTTAAAAAGACATTGGAGTTACATATTCACTATAGGTCACTTACCGTTATATCCTGCAGTATTCATCGTATAAAAGGTCAGTTCACCCAATGTGCACGCGGAAAACCTTCCCCTATGGTATTTATCCATTAAAAAGTTTTGGTTTATTGACACGTCGCCTCATGTCAATACAGCAGCATAGTATTTCAAAACAAATTGCATTCTGCAACAATTTTTTTTTTTTTTAAAGCAATCTAAAATATTTTGATTTAATAGTGTTTTTGTTGCCTTACCCTGGCCCTTTTATGAAAATTAATGGCTAATTGCATACATTATAGTTGAATTAGGTGTATTTTTCTTAACCCCAATTTTTCCCAAACCTTAACTATACCATAAAAACAATTTTCATCATTGATTAATCTGCTGATTATTTTCTGGATTAATCATTTGGTAAATTGAATGTCAGGAAATAGTGTCAGATGTTTTGTATTTTTGCTTGAAAAATGACCAACAATAAATTGGTTATCAAAAAAAGTTGCTGATTATTGTCCTGTCGATCGATCTAAGGAATAAACAGCCCGTCGATTCAACGTGGTTTTGGTTTTGCAGCAATTTGCAGGAATTGGAAGTACTTTGGACTTAAACTCTTACTGTGAACAATAATCCTGGTCCCATTTCCAAACAGCGTCTGTCCACATGACGTCAGGACACAGTAGAAGGTTCCAGAATCATCAGAGCTGAGGTTCCTCAGGAGAAGCTCGTACACACAGCTAGTCTCTCCACTCTCGGTCATCTGGCAGCTCTTATTTCCAGAGTAGTAGATCATTGGTGGAGCAGAGTGATGAGAGCTTTTCAGCCACATAACACTGATGTGTTCTGCTGCACAGCGGCCAGTGTGAACAGAACAGCTGAGAGTCACAGAGTCTCCTGGTTGGACGGGTCCAGACTCCGGCTGCTGGACACCAAAGTCCCTGATCGGATTTGAACCTTGGGGAAGAAATCAGAGAACTATGATCGTTAGCTTTATGTTCACATTCAGCTGAAATTGGGGTGCTGTCAGGAGAGAGAATGAATACCTTTCAGCGCCAAAAAGGTTCCCGATCCAAATTGAATCTCGTTTAACAGCACGACTCCACAGAAGTATGTTCCAACGTCTTCCCATGTTGTTGCAGAAATGCTCAGATGGCTGTTGATTTCGTCAAATTTGACTGAATAACGGCGCTGAGATGCCTCAGGAAATGTACTCCGATTATAGAAATTATTGAATGCTGCCACAAGCTGCAGTCCCATCCCTGTGGTGAATTTGTACCACACTCTTTTTTTCAGGTTACTCTTTATGTGGCATTCAATTGTAGCAGAGTCTCCGAGTTTCACTGTTTGGAAAGGAACAGGCTGAGAAATCTCTGCTGCACCTGCAATATACAGAGATAATTTAAGTGTGTCTGTCTGTTTGTTTGTCTGTGGACGCTCATGAAAAGATTACACAGGTGGATTTCTGGTACTTACACAAAGGCCAGAGCAGGAGAACATTCACAAAGTAAAGCCTCATCTTCATGTACTTCACTGGTCCGGCTTCTCCTCCTTAGCAGTTCTGACTTACTGAATCAACAGTAGCAGCACACATAACATATTCACCACTTGTCCTACATTCCACCACATCCGTCAGATCTGATTGGTTCATCCACCTCACCTTCCAAAACATGTTTGCTAGTTCACATCGAAGCAAAAAGCCCCACCATCAAGATGTGTTTTCACACTGTTTCTACAGTCTGCTTGCTCTGTCTATAGAGACCATAAGGGCCTCGTTGATTTTGATTTGATGTTTTTAAGTGAAAGCAGGTAAACCACAATGAGGTTGGCATAATGGAAACTGCAATTTAGATGCATACTTTCCAGAAGAATGGAGGACTTTGAAATAGGTCCGGAAACTGAAAGTGTGTTTCTAAGCCAAAGGGTGGTAAGAAAGGAACTAAGTAAGTATGGGTAACAGATCAAGATAATTTCTTACGTAACAGTGGCTTTACCATAGTACTTGGTTGGACTGATCCGAAAATTGTGAGGCAAGAAAAAGGATACAAAAGTGCATCATTACAAATCAGGCAAGAATTTCCTGCCCTGTTATTGGTCGGATATGTCTGGGGGCGGGAGCAAGAAAGTAAAAACAGGAAAAAGGTCTTGTTTTCTGGTCTAGTGGTTTCTGGGATAGAAACACTGCAAGCTGCTACAATTTGCTGCTTTGCTGCATTGCAGATTGCTAAACACGCCTGACTTCAGGAGACATTAACTCAGACTTGCGGAGTATGTGCTGTTGTTGCGGTGTGCTGAGACCATTTCTTCAAGCAGGTCTTTGGTCCGCTTTTGGTGCGCACCAGAGTTCGACTGCTGTGTTCTCACCTGCCTAAACAAACCGCGCCAGCGGGGCAAACAAACTAGTTTGATTCAAACTAAATGAAGGCTGTTTGTGTGAAAACGCCCTTAGAGAGCTTCCACTAGGCAAGGCACTACACAAGAATAGGGTAAAGATAGTACATTTAACCATTAAACTTCCCAAGTTTATTACTTGCATTGATACATTTTTTTTTTTTTTTGAAATTTTAGCCCGTAATAGGAACGGTATTATCTAATTAAATATTTGCTAACATTCAGACATTTCTAGAACAGCAACGTGAACATTGGATGAAGCCAGGCTTCCATTTCTTGTTTCATGTTGTTTTTTAAGGTTTTTAGGTAATGTTGGAAAACCTTTTTTTTTTCTTTTTTTCATCACTCCATAAATCAGAAACTACAAAGACAGGACCATGAAAAATATCCTTTTTTTTGGCCATGTTTTTAAGAATAAAATGTTATATAAAAGAAACATTGGATGACATGAACAAACCCCTTGGTAAAAATCTTGAATATAGCAGAATATGTTAGTGCTCCTGCAGTAGACTTCTACCATTTTGAGAAAACAGTCTTTAGTGGTGGTTCTATATGTGTATATTTTGTAAAACCCCAATACCATTAATACAATTAGACTTATTATTATGTAGTCATTTAACTTAACTTCAATTTTAACAGCTGGGGACTCGAAACCCCCTAAACGGAAAACTGTCACAAAGTATAAAGGATAAAACGATGTTAAATGTGTTCCTGAGCAGAATTTTAATTTTTATTAATAAAATAGCCAACAAAACCAGGTGTTAACAAATGCAGTCACTGCAGGGATTGATGAACTTCTTACATCAAGTAAGTTTTTTTGGTGTGGGAGGGAACCAGGGGACTTGGAGTGAACCTATGCAATCACTGCATGGAATATTTGCCAAATTGAGA
>NC_048425.1:10683311-10687715 GCF_013103735.1 Etheostoma cragini
TCCCTAAACCTTCATTAATCCATGCAGTGATTTCATGGATTTTCTCCAAGTCCCTCCAACGTCAAACACACTTTCTCAGTTTGGCAAATGTTCCATGCAATGATTGCATAGGTTCACTCCAAGTCCCCTGGTTCCCTCCCATACCAAAAAAACTTACTTGATGTAAGAAGTTCATCAATCCCTGCAGTGACTGCATTTGTTTACACCTGGTTTTGTTGGCTATTTTATTAATAAAAATTTAAATTTCATTGAATTTTCTGTTTTCATGTGTCTCTCCTTATCATGTACTGTCAGAGGTTGACTTCAACAGTTCAGAAACACACTTAACAACGTTTTATCCTTTATACTTTGTGACTGTTTCTGTTTAGGGGGTTTCGAGTCCCCAGCTGTTAAAATGTAATTTAGTTAAATGAATACATATTAATAAGTCTAATTGCATTAATGGTATTGGGGTTTTACAACAGTCTAAAGAACCGTAAAGAAGGTCAAAAATATATATATAAAACCACCACTAAAGGCTGTTTTCTCAAAATGGTAGACTTCCACTATACTTAGCACTGACATGTTCCGCTATATTAAAGTTTTTTACAGAGGGCTTTGTTCATGTCAAGGCCAAAAAAAAAAAAAATCTTTCTCATGGCCTGTGTTTGTATTTTCTGATTTATGGAGTGTTAAAAAAAGATATCCAAAATTACCTAAAAACCTTTGATGAATGTGTCAACAACATGAAACAAGAATCAGAAGCCTGGCTTCATCCAATGTTCACGTTGCTGTTCTAGAAATGTCTGAATGTTAGCACATATTTAATTAGATAATACTGTGCATATTACAGACAAAAAAATTCAAAAAACAAAACGTATTAATTCGAGTAATAAACTGGGAAAGTGTAAATGAACTAGTGGAGGTTATGCTTAGTGGAAACTAAGGTCGTTTTCACACCAACAGCCTTTAGTTTCTTTGAATTGAACTTGCTTGTTTCCCCCTTTGGTTCGGTTTGTTTGGGCAAGAGAGAACCATTGATTGTATATGCACCTTAATATAGCTTTACTCCAGATGTAGTGTTGGAACGAAGTGACCAGTATTACTGTGCTGGATACAGAGTAATACTGTAATATGGTTGGTTTATAACTTGCCTCAAAAATATACAATTACATTATTAGGACATGGCATGCTGTTTGGAGCTACTGTTAGCAGAAATAAAATCATTTAACTAAGTTACACTAAAAAACAACAGACTGTTGATTCATGTGTGTTCTCCTAGATAATTAACTATAGTATAACTATGAGGGGCTCAAATGGAAATTGATGATTCTTTCTCTCTCTTTTAGAAATAGGAGTGCTGAGAGCCATGATGGCATGTGCACCCACCCAACACCCCAGAAGTACGCAACAGTAATTTGAAGGATTCGATCAGATGTGTCTGTAAATTGCGGTTTACAATAAATATGTAACGGATATATGGAATTTTGCAGTAGCCTATAAATTTGAGGGGACCGGTATTAAGATCCAAACCACATCTTTTTTTCTAATCCTAGATTAGCTAGATGGTTTGTTGTCTAAACTGAACTGCCGATGCCCATGACGGTCAACTTTTGTCCGCTAAACTCAACTGCAACGGCTGCTGATGCTACTGGCACATCACTGTAATTTTGTAGTTTATCCTTCAAATTGTTGCACATACATTTTTGTTTGTTATCATGAGATTCAGTTCATAAGAAGGCGTTGCACTGTGATATGAACTCATGCAAGGGTGTTTGCAGCTGCTTGGAGGTTCCCATCTCACGCACGCACACACGCACGCACGCACGCACGCGCACACGCGCACACACGCACACACACACACACACACACACACGCACACACACACGCGCACACACACGCACACACACACACACACACACACACACACACACACACACACACACACACACACACACACACACACACACACACACACACACACACACACACACACACACACACACACACACACACACACACACACACACACACACACACACACACACACACACACACACACACACACACACACACACACACACACACACACCAGGGCTGCCAACTCTCAAGCATTGGCCGTAAGACACACGCATTTGACTGGTTTCACACGCCACCCCCCCCGATTTCTCAAGCTGAAGTGTCAACCCGGTCGGTCAAATTTCTGAAAGATGAGTTTATCTGTAGATCTACCTGTGCTTTCAGAGACTGTGAGGGGGTTCAAGAGCGCTCCCTGTCTGTGGAATTTTCAAAATGTCGCAAACTGAAAACATTTTTTTCACGATTCATCTCAGGTGCATTTCCCCTGCTTCAGGTATGAGCTCTGAGTATCACAGACCCGCCCGTCGCTTCGTGACCACTCTCTCTGTAAAAGTAGAGGTGAGCAGCGCGGCTGGTAAGCGTAGCAGCTTCAGTTCATTGTAGCAGACCCGCTCTGCTGTGGGCAGTGACGCGTTGTCTCTGTGCGTAGACCTCTGATAATGAGCAGCGTAAAGCCACCTCTAAACTTTGTCAGAGACCAGAGACCCAAATGGGCCTCTGTGTCTGTCAGACGGTATAAATGAGATCCACTGTATCAGCGGAGCAATGACATGCTAAGCAGACTATATTACAATTCTCCAAATCTCGGACAACCGAGATGGGAGGAGTTTTATTTTGAATGTGCACACAGTTGTAAACATGAGCAGAAATCTGATGAAACACATCTATACTATACAATACTGCAACTGTGGGCCGCTATTGTGCTTCTCTAACCTCGGCGCATCTCTAAATGTAACTGTAAATAATTCATTCAATGTTTTATAAAATTAACAAATAGTCTTTATTTTCCCAAAAAGTAAATACAGTAAGTGGGGCCCAGAGGATGAGGGCCAAACATTACTGGGCCTTGGCACAAAAGGTTAAAGGATTAGAATTTATGAAAAACAGTGGTTCTCATTCTTTAGAATTTCAGTGGTCTTAGTTGATCCCTCAACATTAATTTAACTTTGGGTCCCTGGTCCCTACACCAGGGACCTCTGGACCTGTACAGACCCAAATCTTCTCAGCTGTTGATGACAAATGCTACTGTCTCTTCATGTGGTGAAATATGTTTGGCACATTGTGTGGGTCAGTTCTTATATCATAAGAAGTCAAAAATGTAAATAATGTAAATGCTAAATGCCCTAATACCTGTTGATACTACAACAATGCAAAGGCTCTTAACCCTGCAGCTTTGCACATATATCATGCAAGACTTGATATCTCCATTTCTTTAGGACAAACCTCTCCAGAAATTGCCATTTAATGGTTTACTTTTTAAAAAATTTTCCTGGGGGGCATACCCAAAAGTTTTGGAACTTTTGGTAAAGTTGGCAGCTCTGCGCACACACGCACACACAAACACACACACAACATCAAATGTAATGCCTTATCTTAGCATGGCTCCATATTTGCCAGACGGTCCGACAGCGTACCTGTTTTACTCATCACTGGCCTGAACAGTGCAGTGACGCTTTGATTGACAGAATTGGACAGAAATGCCAAAACAACAAGGAAAGCCTAGGCCTGGAGCTGGATCTCGGTGTCCCCGCCTTTATGACCCTACAGCAGACACTTACCATGATCAATATGTATCGTTTGTGTAGCGTTTGTGGTTCCCGTAATTAGAAAAATGTTCCCAACAATGGCTAACTGTCTTGCATTGTGATCATGAGCGGCAAAAACATGATGTGACATGATATGTGTGTGTGGGGCATTATTATCAGACTCAGTATAAATCCTTCAACATCAGCAGACTTGCAATGATCAGTTAAAAACTTTTTCGCACAACCACAGTTACCATTTTCATTTTAAGCATTCACTTTCTTGCCTATGTTACCCAAGATGCAACTAAGTTCATTGTTACCAAGGCAACACCTGCCTTTTGTTTACCTTCCTATGTTACCCAAAATGCAACTCATTCCTTGTCACCAAGGCAACAACTGCCTTTATGTTGCATCATAGAATTAGAATGCAGTGATGTCAACATCAAAGTAACACATTCTACCTTTACCAGGATCAAAAAGACTTTTGCTTGTCTGTCAGAAGGTTGATTGTCAAGCGATCTCTCACTGAGTACTGAGAATCTCATCAAGGTTTTACTGTGCTGCGTTGATTATCATCTCTTCAAAACTGACAATACACCTGGCCTCTGTATTTCTGTGCTAAACAGAAGCATTTTTCAGTGACAAGCTTTAAGAGACCAACAGACAAGTTGCAACCAAAACATCGTCCTTCCTCTGGAGTCCTTGGAGAACAACACCATGGCCCACCGCCAGGAACCAACATTTATGGGTAGCAACCACGATGAAATGAGTGTGAGCCTAGAGGCCATCTCCCAACAGCTTGAGACCCTGCGCCACCAAA
>NC_048425.1:10687815-10704958 GCF_013103735.1 Etheostoma cragini
CTCCCTGAGACGAATACTTCCTCCAAATTATCCAAGCGGTTGAACTGTCTCTGGCGCTTGTGAATTTGGTGGCGCAGGTCCTCAAGCTGTTGGGAGATGGCCTCTAGGCTCACACTCATTTCATCCTGGTTGCTACCCATAACTGTCGGGTCCTGGCGGTTGGCCATGGTGTCGTTCTCCAAGGACTCCAGAGGAAGGACGATGTTTTGGTTGCAACTTGTCTGTTGGTCTCTTAAAGCTTGTCACTGAGAAATGCTTCTGTTTAGCACAGAAATACAGAGGCCAGGTGTATTGTCACTTTTGAAGAGATGATAATCAACGCAGCGCAGTAAAACCGTGATGAGATTCTCAGTACACAGTGAGAGATTGCTTGACAATCAACCTTCTGACAGACAAGCAAAAGTCTTTTTGATCCTGGTAAAGGTAGAATGTGTTACTTTGATGTTGACATCACTGCATTCTAATTCTATGATGCAACATAAAGGCAATTGTTGCCAAGGAACTAAGTTGCATAATGGGTAAAATATGTCTGTAAACAGCTGTTGCCGTGGTAACAAGGAATGAGTTGCCTTTTGGGTAACATGGGCAAGAAAATGAATGCTTAGAATGAAAATGGTAACTCTGATTGTGCTAAAACGTTTTTAACTGATCATTGCGAGTCATCCGATGTTGAAGGATTTATACTGAGTCTGGAAATAATGTCCCACACACACATATCATGTCACATCATGTTTTGCCGCTCATGATTAATTTGCTAGACATCTAGCCATTGTTGGGACCATTTTACTAAGTACGGGAACCAAAAACGCTGCACAAACAAAACATTTTGATCATGGTAAGTGTCTGCTGTAGGGTCATAGAGGCGGGGACACCCAGATCCAGCTCCAGGCCTAGGCTTTCCTTGTTGTTTTGGCAGTTCTGTCCAATTCTGTCAATCAAAGCGTCACTGCACTGTTCAGGCCAGTGATGAGTAGAACAGGTATGCTGTCGGACCGTCTGGCAGATATGGAGCCATGCTAAGATAAGGCATTACAGATGATGTAATACATGTACATCTGTGTGTGTGTGTGTGTGTGTGTGTGTGTGTGTGTGTGTGTGTGTGTGTTTGTGTGTGTGTGTGTGATGGGATCCGCCAAGTAGCTGCAACCACCTTTGCATTGAGTACATATCACAGTGCAAAGCATTCTTATAAACTGGATCCTATGACAACGTGTATGTGCAACAATTCGTATGATAAACTACAAAATTACAGTGATGTGCCAGTCGCTTCAGCAGCCGTTGCAGTTGAGTTTAGCCGACGAAAGTTGACCGTCACGGGTGTCAACACCAAACCATCTAGTTAGGAATTGAAAAAAATATATGTGTTTTTTGATTAACTTAAAGTGCCCATATTATGAAAAAAAAAGATTTATGGGACTTGGGGTGTTATTTTGTCTCTCTGGTGCTTCCATACACTTACATACTTGGAAAAAAAACTATCCATGCTGTTTTGAGTGAGATACAGTTTCTGAATGTCCTCTGCCTTCAAACTCCAGGTGAGCTGTTCAACATCTGAATGGCTTTCTACCTCAGTAGCCGAGATGAGGTGGCTAACCATAGCATGCTAGCTCGTACTCAATGGCAAAATACTGCTACAACACACACTAGTTTACCATAATCTCCAGAAGAACTACTTCCATGACCCTGTTCTGCAGGTATTCCTCTCGTTTAGAAGAAGTCTTCCAGTTAATCCTGCTTTGTACTGGCCAACGTTGGAGAAAAAGTTCTCTCTCTCTCTCTCTCTCTCTCTCTCTCTCTCTCTCGGTCTTCAGGTTTGTTTTTAACTTCGGTTTGTAGTACTTACATAGTAACTGGTAGGTTTCTGGTGAATGTGGGTTTAAGACATGCTGCTCGGTTTAAATGCAACTCCCGTCGCGTCTCTGCCATCGGAGATTTTTTTTTTTTTACTGTCAGCTGTCAGCTGTCAGCAATAAATATAACAATTTTTGATCAACTCATATCAATTGCATGCTTAAATAACATACCGGTTAAAGCCCCGCACATTTCAAGAGAGCCCGACCCACTCCCTGTTTAAATCCGACCACTTCCGGTTTAGGCCCCGCCCAGTCCGAGTACGGATCCGAATACAGATAATTCATGTGGTAAACAGATACAGATACAGATAATGCTGTACTCGCTCATCCCTACTAAACACACAGGGTGAAAACAGGATCTGCAGCAATGTGCGGTACAACAAAAATATGGTGTTTGTTTTTTTTGAATGAAACCATGTACACCTACTGTGGTACAACCTAACCTCAAAATACAATTATGAACCTAAACATGACCATAATATGGGCGCTTTAACACTGGTCCCCTCAAAGTTATAGGGTGCTGTAAAATTCCTTACATTATTTACATTTTTATTGAAAACCACCATTTACAGACACATCTGTTCAAATCCTTAATACATGATCTTCTTCTTTGAGAAACATATATAAATAGGAGCTTTTAAAGTGCTGTCAGAGTGTCTGTCCCCCCCCATACAATGGTTTATATTGTCTGTGTTTACATCTAAAAAGGTAAAACAACAACATCTCTGCTCTGTACAGAAGCAGCAGCAGCAGCAAATGCCCTTCTGTGGAAATGTGGCTTCCCTCCAATGTGGCTTCTGAGAACCATCTGAGGCGGTTTTACCCGGAAACCACAGCGCAGCAGTTTAAAGTAGAAATGTATTTATCTTTATATTTGACTGGTTTTCATCCAACTTATTTTTGGAATAGAATACACATAAAGCTTGAGTCAGTTTGGCTGTGTATAGCAGTTTATATTTTCATCCCCTAACTTGAAGATAACCTTTTGTGGTTTGTTGAGACACACACACATACAAACTCACAATTACTTTGGTCAATATTGAAATCATGATTATATTTAACACGATTACCCATTGACTTTTGGAAGGATGTTGCATTTATTGAACGTAACAAGTAACACGCAACAGTGTAACACACAAATCAACTGTGTAAACAACAAGAATTTTGAAATGTCTCTTTATACTTTTCCCGTTAAACTTTTTAAATTCCCCTTAAAAATGAATGTTTTATTTCTCTTGTTGGGAGCTGAAATTGCAATCATAATTGGATTAATTGCGCAGCCCTGATACAAGATGTCACACCTCAAAACAGCATCATCAAACTTTAACAAAGAGTATTCATTTGCAAACACAATGATTTTAGAGATATAGTGAGAAACATGTTATGTCTTGTTAAAGCTTGTTAAATAAGATAGACAATACAGAGTCACAATTTAAAAAATCAAATTTCCAAACTATATTTCCAATTAAATTACACTTTTTAAAGTGACACACATGTGTCATGTCTTACGCAGAGACGGAGGCAAAACATCTCAAACTCTAAGGCTTCACGCTAAAGTACACACATTCACTCCAGGTGTCATCTCTCTGCATCTTTGATGCGTTCAGCTTTGTTTTAGAGGAGTCTGAAAATCTTGCTTGAGACTCTGAAAAACAGAAAGAAAACCTCACTACCATGCCATGAGCAGTGAGTACATGCTGTAGATACAAACTGTACTACTAACCTGCACATAGGCAGCTGTTTCTGTTGTTCATCATACACACTAAGAAAGCCAGTAAAACACTCAGGATGGTGGTGAATGTCAAAGTTTTACTCAAGAAATCAACCCAGGCAACCTCATCTGTAGAGAGATGGACATCAGGAGACATTAACAGCAGCTTTCATATCACTCTGTGTTTAGAAGTTTTGGAAGCTAAGGTCTACTCTTTTGAACTTCCTTTATCAATTGATGTCTGCTAGAAAGTCCCTTACCTTCTATCTCCAGCTTGGTCCCGTCTCCAAACAGAATGTGTCCACATGAGGCAACAGCACAGTAGTAGGTCCCAGCATGAGAATGATTCAGACTCTTCATCGGCAGCTTGTAGACACAGGTGTGTGTTTGTGTGTTGGGTTTCCTCTCACACTGATCAGTCCTGCCTCCATGGGTGTAAATGAGTCCTGGCTGAGATTCGTCTGACTTCTTGAACCAGTAAACACTGTGTTCTCCATCACTGGTCCCAGTGTGTACTGTACAGTTGAGAGTCACAGAGCCTCCTGGCTGGATGCTCTCAGACGCTGACTGGTGGACCGTAGCTGGGACCTTCAAACCTGAATCTTCTACATTGATAATGGTGCCGTCCTTAAAGTCCAAGACAATTGCATTGCTACTTGCACAGTAGTAAGTAGCTGAGTCTGAGATGTTTAAATCAAAAATGTTCAAGTTTTTTTTTTCTTCAGCATCTAATGAGAAGCGTGAATTGTTCTTAAATTCATTATAAAAAATGATGCCTAAACCAAACACAGAGAAGGTTGAGATGGGTCTTGGTTTCTGTCCCAGAGTTTGCTTATACCAGTAAATCCTTGTAGCATCATCATTATCACAGAAACATCGTAAAGTTACATTGTCTCCAACATTAGCTGATATAAAACGTCTCTCTTGATGAACAGATGACAATGCCTGAACAGACATATAGGCTGAAGGGAAAAAACAACTGATGAGTTAATGTAATGTCACTTCAGTGTTATCACTACATTACATTAGAAACGTTACACAGTCTACTTACACTTTTTCCCCAAGATCAAACATGTGAGTAAGCGAGCAAACACTGGAGATGTCATCGTGTTGAAGTTGCTGTGTTGAATGACAGAATATGAATGCATTTTTGCAACAAGGATGCGTTTGATTGGCTAACCGATTCATTATGAAGGAAACACGATCACATGTCGTCTGTGAAATATACTGCCAAGTTTAGATCTTAAAAAAATTTTTTTACACCTTCACACCTTTACTCACTTGAAAGTCGTGGTTATTGGAAACAGCCGTTTACCATAGACTGCAGTTCGCTTATACTTAACCTTTGTCAATGAAACAAGAGTGAATAACATGCAGGCATACTCATTTATTAAAAAATCCACTAAGAAAACAGCATGGCAATCATTTGTCAGAGTAACATTTGCGGATGCAGATGGCTCTAGTCCTCTGATAGAAGGCTCAGTGATGAAGCAAACTAAAACTGGACATTAACCTCCTCTAAAGTTAAGTTATTTAGTCTAAAGTTAAAAATATGTTTAGAGGACTCTAAAGTCCTCTAAACATATTTTTCATATTTTTCATATTTTTCATAAAGAACAAGAAAGAACTTTTTTTATTGAAAAACACAGAATTTTACAATCAGTCGTATGCTATTGTTTGTGGTTTGTTCACACATTCTTAAATTCAAAGTGTCAAAGTAGCTTAGTACAGAGCATCACTTAACTTTAGCGAGCATTTGTCATTTGCACACTAAATGATTTCATTTAGACCCTTTTATTCTTTCTAAACTTATGGTGCCAGAAACGCAGAAGTATATTGCAACATATGGCCGAAGGAAGCACAAATGATGTCTTTGGAAATTCTTGTTTAATGAGATTACTGCAAGATGAGGCTTTACATTAGCCATACTGAGTTAAAATCATAGTTACAAAACAGCTACATTACATTATTAAAGCGAGACAAATATGCTCATTATGTCCAGCTCTACTGCTTCACTCACACGTTCACTCTGCATCTTTGATGCGTTCTTCTGTTTCAGAGGAATCTAAAAATCTTCCTTGAGACTCCAAAAAACGGAAAGAAAACCTCACTAGCATGCCATGAACAGTGAGTACATGCTGTAGATACAAACATCATTAGCCGTTTAGGTACTTTGTTACTACAACAGTGCTCAGAAGATTATGAACCCATGCAAAAGTTGACTAAAAAGAGGAATAAATAAAGTCTTTTGGAAATTTGGAAAGCCTTAATTAAAAAAAAACTAATAGGTGAAATTCCACTTTTAAGGACACAATTTTCTTTGGGAACAATTAAATGTTCTGCCTTAAAATACACAGGGCAAAAAAACACACCCCGTTTTTAAATTCCCATAGAGGCAGGGACATTTTATTTTTTAAAGACCAGTTTCATGGATCCAGGATACTATGTATCCTGATAAAGTTCCAATGGCCTTTGGATTAAAATAACCCCCCATCATCACAGACCTTTCACCATACCTCATAACTGGCATGGGGGAACTTTCCATAAAATTATCTCTAACTGAAATAAAACCAGGAAGAACATTTATGTATTTACAATACATTATTCATTCACAAAGAAAATTGATGTCCTTAAAGGTTGGATTTTTCCTAATTCTTTTTAACATCATGATGGCATGATGGCATTAACATCAATTTTCCATATAAGTTTTTTTTATTCCCCTTTAAATTAAACTTTAGCATGGTTGTGTTAACTTTTCTAAGCCACTATACGTACGTACTTTTTGTGTTGCATTCGACGTAGTAAGTAACATTGTTGCTGTTTGAGTACATAAGCTGATAAGGACTGCACTGTTGTGGGAGGGATGTTTGAGTGGTCTTTGTCTTTAAGAGCATCTATAGTATGTGAGAGTGCAAATACTGTTACATCCTGCAGAAAACCACAAAGCCAATTGCACATAAAAAAAAGAAAAAAAAGAACATGGGGGTAAAGGCCAACATGTTTCAGAGTGACTAGGATGTAGAAAGGCCAAACTGTAACAAATACAGTAATATATATATACTGTAAAAGGCATAATGAAGCAAACTTGGACATTGAATAAAAATGCTGAAAATGAATCTAAAACTTGTGCCATGTTGACAACTGCACATATCTGGCAGAAGTTTTATCGAAAATGGGAAAGAATCTGACCAACTACACTATTAGTCAACATAAATTTAGACTTTGGCTGTAGCTCAGTAACCACAGTGGTTTTGCCATTATTTGCAGAATTTATGGCAATGGATGGCAACACAATGCTTTCAACACTGAAATCTAAATGCTTCCAGTGAGAAAATCTAAGGCATGTTGAACAAAAACATCTGCCTTATTACTCTAGTATACATAGGGCGGACAGAGGTACGTGGAAGGATAAGAGGGTAGGCCAAGTTCTCAGTGATAATGCAGCAGTGAAAAGGGAGAACTTGATGCTAGATCTAAAGTTGGCAGTCAGTTTGTCTTTCATTTGGGCGATCCACCACTTTCGTTCAGTGTAACTATTTGGTGGATTGAATTTTAATTTTCAACAGATATTCATGGTCCCTAGAGGATACATCCTACTACTGTGCTGCCTGTTCCTGTGTTGTCACTAAGGGATTGATACTTGTGGTTAATAGTGAAATATTACATGGATTGCCCCCAGGGACGTTACTAGGATTGAAAGAAAGAGCCCCCAGGCTATGCAAAACTTATTTACATCATACATTTTACTTACAAAAGTTACACTAATGTAAGGTTTTAGATATACCAAAGCTACAGGGATGGAACTAACTTGTATCACATTACTACACCATAAAATGTCTCAAATCAATGACTGAACAGTAGCAAACAAACATTGTTAGTTCTCCTTCAACAATTTGATTGATTTATTCTTTTTTGACACAAGATGTTCATCGAAATGCACAATACATGTAATTAGATAAAAAATGTAAGGCTAAAATACATATAAATTATTCAGAGCCCTTATAGCCAAAAAACAGGTTGTTATACAGCATCAACCAATCCGGCTTTCCAAATGAACTGACTTCAAACTTCTTTGAAGAACAATATATATTATTTTAACTACTCTTTTCACTAAAAACTGCTTTACTTCTCTTCACTACCTGGACCAATGAAAGATACAGATATTTATCTAAGAATCTATAGCTATGTATGTACATAATCAAGGAGATTATAAGAAGAATCTGCCATCTTACTCAGAACGTAGAATTATACCCAGTTCTACTGCTTGACGCTGGAGTAAACACACTCATCGTTAGTTTTGTTCCTCTGTCGTCTCGATCTGTTGGGCAGGGTGATACTTAAAGCGGCATAATGGACGTTGTCTGCATCTTGGTAACCCTGGTAACAACATATTTTAAAAAAGAGTAGATCACAAATTATGGATCCTCACAGAAATTATGTCCACAACACGGTTAATTGTGATGCAATTTTTTTTGAAAGTGTACACACCTCTGCACTCGTTGTGGTGGGAGATGGAAATGTTGCGTGGTTCTCTGGTTGTAGAACACAGAAAACATTTTATTTACAAGCAAAATAGCGTGAACATAATCTGCCAGATAGAAAAAGGACCAATTACCTGCAGTTTGGCAGCACTTTCTTTTGTTCACCTTGTAGAGTAAGAAAGCCAGTAAAACACTCAGGATGGTGGTGAAAGCCAAAGCTGAACTCAAGAAATACACTAAAAAAGGAGAGTCCACCTCATCTGGAGAGAGACAGAGACCTTCAGGATTGTTCTTTTTTTAATTTAAATTAAAATTTGCATTAAAGGTTTTTACAATCTCTACAACATACCACACCCTCCTCACAGGCTTAATTCAGATAGACAAGAAACTCCCGAAAGACAAATCCTATAATGGGAAAATGACTGTCCTCTCTTTAATACCCATCAGATTAAACAGCATATGCTACAAAGTCCCTTACCTTCTAACTCCAGCTTGGTCCCGTCTCCAAACAGAATGTGTCCACATGAGGCAACAGCACAGTAGTAAGTCCCAGCATGAGAAAGATTCAGACTCTTCATCGGCAGCTTGTAGACACAGGTGTGTGTTTGTGTGTTGGGTTTCCTCTCACACTGATCAGTCCTGCCTCCATGGGTGTAAATGAGTCCTGGGTCAGATTCGTCTGACTTCTTGAACCAGTAAACACTGTGTTCTCCATCACAGGTCCCAGTGTGTACTGTACAGTTGAGAGTCACAGAGCCTCCTGGCTGGATGCTCTCAGACGCTGACTGGTGGACCGTAGCTCGGACCTTCAAACCTGAACCTTTTACACTTACAAAAATGCTCTCTAAAAAGTCTATTGTGTATAGAAAATTAATGCAGTAGTAAGTAGCCGAGTCTGAAAGGCGAAAATCTTTGATCGTCAAGTGATTGTTTCCCTTTTCCATATCCAGTGTGAAGCGTGGATTGTTCTTGAATTCATTGTGAAAAGTCCCATTTACATTATATGTAAAGGAAGTAGAAATGAGCTTTGGTTTCTGTCCCAGAGTTTGCTTAAACCAGTAAAGCCGTGCAGAAACACCTTCACCTTTATAGGAACATTGTAAAGTCAATTCTTCTCCAGTTTTAACTGATACAAATCGTGTCTCTTGACGAACAGTTGGGGAGGA
Source organism: Etheostoma cragini (assembly GCF_013103735.1). Lineage (NCBI taxonomy): Eukaryota > Metazoa > Chordata > Actinopteri > Perciformes > Percidae > Etheostoma > Etheostoma cragini. Next base: position 10,697,027 of record NC_048425.1, read on the forward strand.
TTCCAGACATGTCGTCTGATCTAAAGTGAAATGAGAGGAGAGCAAACATAGAGTTAATTTAATGTGACAGACAGATACATCACACATCTAACATATAATCAAATTACATCTTACCCATTTTCCCCAAGAACAAGCATGTGAGTAAGAGAGCAAACACTGGCGATGTCATCGTGTTGAAGTTGCTGTGTTGAATGACAGAATATCAATGGTTTCTCCGCTCTTTAGAGACAAGGATGCGTTTGATTGGCTAAACCTGAAGTGACACTGTATAGGAAACATGGTCACATGCTCACAGCCACATAGTGCCAAGTTTGGTTTCTTTGATTCTTAGAAAAGGTTCACATTTTGAGAAATATATAAAGAGTGTACCTTTCTATTGGCTTATCTTTTAGGAAAGGGAGTCAGCTCCCTTTAAATGATGATTAATTCAGTTAAAATATACGTAATAAAGCCTGTTATTGAGAACGAGAAGTCTCTCTTTAAAATCAGTGTATGGCTCTTGTAATTCAGGATCATGTTTAACCTTTGAAAGCCATACTGTTGGACTAATTAATGGTTATGTAAAGCTCTTAGACTGCAGCAGGTCTTTTACAGTAACCTGGCAAACAGCTGTTTGGCATCATTCATTCATTATATGAAATTATCTGTTGAAATTTAATTCATCAGAACAATAACAATGAAAATGCAGTTTTCTTAGTAATCAGCCCAATAGCCAAAACAGTGTGAATTTGACTTCTGAAGGTATCTTACTGCTAGACTGCTTTATTTAAGCAGAGTTTATTTTTTTTAAATAGGCTTCTCTGTTGGACTGTTACTGTGGCTGCTGCCTTAGGTTACCTAGACTGCTTTGTTTGGGCCAATTTTTTTACCCAGGATTCCGTAAGTTAGGATTTTGCTTCACTCAGGTGTTTGAGATAGGTGTTAGATTGTCTTTCTGAGCTTCTACTGCTCGGCCACCGCTACCAAGGGTTGTCTTTAGGTCATTAGCAGGTGTGAGGTCAGCACAGATGAGATAGGTACTAATCCAGTTCCAACAGACACACGTAATGTTCTTCCACCTCAGGCTAACATCGGTTTTAGCCGCTACAGAGCTCCGGGACGCAGGCTACCAACGGCTGTTGTTTAGACGCCATTAAGTGACTGTGAGCCGGCTACAGGCACCGCCAGATGACGCTCCTTTCACTGGCATGATAGTGGAGTTTAGCCAGAAAAAAGTGAGCTTCATGCGGCTATGAAGTTTAGGCACCAAAGCGACTCGTTACGTTCAGGAACAAGATTGTGATTGGAATTAAAATACTCCAGAGGAACAAGCATTTCCTGAGTGAAAGTTGACAGAGAAATTAATTTATATAAGTCTTTTATTTCATATTTCTCTGTAGTAGTGTCTTAAAATATTATGACTTTCATTTATAGCTTTCATGATTATTATATATTCATATCTTGATTTTTATATGAACCTATATGCTTACTATATTTTATAATCTCATATGCACATTTAACAATACTGCGTTTCTTTCAAGCTGTGTCTGTGTTTTCTTTAGTCGCTGCTGTTACAGAGATAACCAGTGTCTTAGATTCAAGGTCCTTTAAAGTACACGTCGTTCTCTTAGCGTAGGCATAAACCAGATAACCAAGATGTCATCATTGTATCAAAAACTATGTTTCAATAAAGCAAGGGAACTGCAGAGAAATCCCCGGAGTTCTCGAAAGGTATTCTGATTCTCCCCTCTTGCAAGTGTCTTTTAACTACACATTTGCCGTCTGCGTCTCGTTTCTTGCTTGATCGTGTTTATTTAGTAAGTTAAAGTGTTATGAACCTGACAAAAGTATATTATTATAGCTTTAGATATTTTAAGGAGAAGAAACTGATCTGCTGTGTGAAGTGAAAGCATGTGACTAGATCATATGGCACAAGCATTATGGCACCAAAACTCCTTAATACTATTTAAAAATGTAATATTAATTTTAATCTTTTTCATGTTTGTGTGCTGCTGCGTGTCCCTGCGTTTGTAACAAGCATAGAGTGCACCTTTTTTTTTTTACTAATGTGCAGTTAAAATAACAATGAAATGCTGAGTTATTGACTTTAGACCAGGTTTCTGTTTGTCAATGACATGATCACTTTCCGCTGCTTCCAAATAGCAATATACCGAGAATGAGCCTGAGCCCCCCTCCCTGTAAGACCAGCACGCCCATGGGCACAAAGATGGGCGCAGGTGCATTTGCTGTTTAAAAAATGTGGGCACTGGAGGGGAAATTGACAACTGCGTCAGTCTTAAACTAGCAAAGACACTTGCATCAGACTTTATGCAAGACAAGGCCCATTTCCTAATGTGAGCCAAAGATATGACTCTGGATGAAAAATGTTTCAATGCTTTGCTAGTCAAACCCTACTCGCTGCCTTCCTGCATGTGTTGCTACCTGCTGTGATGTTAGACACTGTTACTTGTGAGCAGTTAAGGCACACCTTAAAAACGCATCATTTAGAAGCCACAGTAGATTTCTGCTAAAGGTGAACTACGGGATTATACACAACGATTTTTTTTAATCAGTAATTACTTTATCCTGAACAGTCTGAGTCTATAGACCAAACCTGCAGGCCTACACTTATCCTTAGATTATTCATAAATACTTTTTGTACCTGTTTACATGCGTTAAAGTAATCTGCAGTCCAATTTACATATACTTATTGATGTCTTTATTGTGATTCTGCACTCATCCTAACAACAGTTACAAAATCAAATCCTATTGCAGTTTGGTGCTGTGTAGTATTGCGTAGCTTTTTATTGATTTCCTTCTGTGTGTGTGGTACGATATTGTGTATGTTGGGACTGGTGACAGTGTGTCTACCATGTGTGTACGGTGACTTTAAATGGGTTTACTGTGCATGTTTTTATCATGTTTGTTCATTTCTATGATTAGAAAGTCATCAATGTCGACACGGGTTGAACAATACTGGATGCATAACCATCAGTTGTCTGCTAGACAGAACTCATTCAAACCCAAATCAGGAACGTTGTAAATGTCATGTTTGACACACATGGTGCCAACAGCCACTCCTGTATGAAGAAACTGTTGGATCAAACATGCACACACAAACTCAGTGATCCAACTTTTAATTGTTTATTTGATCATTAACGTCATATTTCACTTACACATACATATCCTTTGTTAAAAAATATGAGGGTATGCAAAAAGAAATGAAACAGGCAAGTGATTTGTACTGCATCTATTCATCTGAGCATCTAAATATGCTGGTTAAGTCATAAAAAAACATGTATTCATAAGTACTTAAAATATAATGTGACATGCATGGTTTGTTTGCCACACGGACAACAAAGAGTATTCTGAATTTGCACATGAGTAAAGAACAGAGTGATTTAATTTTGTCTGCAGACCACGAAGAACTTATGAAAGCAAAATTATTTCAAACCTGGATATACATCTTTATTACACCTCCAGAGAGGCACTAAGAAAATCCTGTCTTACTCCAAAGTACAAATATAATAAGTCCAGTTCTACTGCTTTACGCTGTAGTACACACATTCACTCCAGGTGGGATCCCTCTGTCCTCTTGATCTGTTGGACAGGTCGGCACTTGAAGCAGCATAATAAAGGTTTTCAGCGTGTTGGTAACCCTGGTAACAAAATATATATCAGACAATCATTGTTTTGTCTTTGACAGAAATAAAAAAAAAATATCAAGGAAACAATGCATTGTGCAATAGAAATGTGTCTTAACGGTAGTTTAGCAGTTTGTTTATAGTGTTGTATTCACCTTTGCTTTCACTGTGGGGGGAGCTGGACATCTGGCTTGAGACTCTGGTTGCAAAACAGGAAAAAAAAGTTTAATTTAAAAGCCAAATTGTAGTTAAACATTAAAAAAAAAAAAAAAGCTGTGCAATTCAAACTAGCAGTTACCATTACATTGGCAGTTGTTGCCCTTATTAATCATGCACACTGTGAGAGCCAGTAAAACACTCAGGATGGTGGTGAATGTCGTAGTTCCACTCAAGAAATACACCAAGACAGAGTCCACCTCATCTGTAGAGAGACGGACATCAGAGACAGATCTTTCAACAAGATTTTATGCAGAATTCGATTAGAAAGACCAAGTAATCACTAGATGCAACAACTTTAGCTGAAAGTCCCTTACATTCTAACTCCAGCTGGGTCCCGTCTCCAAACAGAATGTGTCCACATGAGGCAACAGCACAGTAGTAGGTCCCAGCATGAGAAAGATTCAGACTCTTCATCGGCAGCTTGTAGACACAGGTGTGTGTTTGTGTGTTGGGTTTTCTCTCACACTGATCAGTCCTGCCTCCATGGGTGTAAATGAGTCCTGGCTGAGATTCTTCCGACTTCTTGAACCAGTAAACACTGTGTTCTCCATCACAGGTCCCAGTGTGTACTGTACAGTTGAGAGTCACAGAGCCTCCTGGCTGGATGCTCTCAGACGCTGACTGGTGGACCGTAGCTGGGACCTTCAAACCTGAACCTTCTACATTGACTAAGGTTCCCTCCGAAAATTCAAAAATATATGTATAGCTACTTCCGCAGTAGTAGGTAGCCGAGTCTGAAAAACGCAAATTTGTGATTTTTAGGTGAATTTTACCATTTTCCATATCCAGCGTGAAGCGGGAATTGTTCTTGAATTCATCATGAAAAATCCCATTTACATTGTATCTATGAAATGTAGAGATGAGCTTTGGTTTCTGTCCTAGAGTTTGTTTGTACCAGTAAAGCAATACAGCACCGTCGCCTTCATAGAAACATTGTAAAGTCAATTCTTCCCCAGTTTTAACTGATACAACTCGTGTCTCTTGATGAACAGTTGGGGAGGATCTCAGTCCGGTTGTCTGAGCTACAGTTAAATGAGAGGAAAAAGCAAATGTTGAGTTAATGTAATGTTACACACATCAGTGTAATTACTAAACATGCCACAGTCTAACAGATAAAAGTTGGAGTGCAACTTACCCATTTTCCCCAAGATCAAGCATGTGAAAAAGAGAGTAAACACTGGAGATGTCATCGTGTTGAAGTTGCAGTGTTGAATGACAGAATATCAATTCTCCCCTCTCTAGAGACGAGGATGCGTTTGATTGGCTAAATCACACATTTTCAACAATGTGAACCTTTTCTCAGAAACCCAACCTGGTTTCAGGTTGGGTTTCTGAGAAAAGGTTCACATTGTTGAAAAATCGGCGCGTCTTTTACAGTAAACTGGTAAACCGCTCTGTTGCATCATTCATTCATTATCATATGTCATCATCGGCGGAAATTCAACATCCAGAACAATAATTATAATTCAATCATTTTTCTTATCAACCAGATTTATTGACCACCAATATGTTGTTTATCCCTAAGTACAATCACTTGAAATGTTACTGAAGAGCCTGTAAAACATCAGTGGAAATAAAGAGTCACTTGACAGCTTAAACTTCCACAGCTGGAGCCTTAAAAAGACGTTATAACCTAATATGAACCAAAGATATGGATTTGATAAAAACAACGGTTTAATGCTTTGCCAGACGTTAAGTTAAGGCAGAAATGTGAAACATGCATCATTCTGAGGCCACATAATTCCATTATGTTCATCCAGTTTTGTATCTATTTTTAAAGCATTGAAGTAGTCTACAGTCCAATTTATTATATATTTGAATGTTAAAGTTACAGCAGTTAAAAATGTCCTACAAATAATTCAATCATTTTGTACCTGTTGTCAGTAATATTCCAACTAAACAGTATTCTGATTAGCGCTATTAGTGTTAGTGGTTGCAGTGTTGTTAAATGTCACCATATAAAGGCTCGACTGTTTTGTACTTTGTGCTGGGAGTGGTCGTTGCATCTTTGTGAGACACAAATACTTTTACATCCTGCTGACAACCACAAAGGCCGGTGCACGAAGAGAGCAATGATACAAAAACCCCAGAGTACAAACTGTTGCCCATGTTTGCGGTGTGAACCAGATTGAACCACTGTTAAACCCCAGTGAAGCATAACGTGTCTGATCACTAACCTTTCTGTGCCGAGTGTCCCCCATAAAACAAAGGGAAGAGATAATGGTGTTAGCAGGCCACTCGTTTTTAGATGGTATAAACTGGATTAACATTTATATAGGTAAATTGGCTAAAGTATGCCATAAAACTTGTCCATTACCATATTGATAAGCATTATACTCAAAGATAGTTAGTTAAAGCAAGACACATCACTCTGTAGCATTTTATTGTGTAACCCGTGTTGTTATTCTCATTTTGGCAAGTGTGTATGCATTCATTTTTGTTGAACACACATTTGTTTTACAGATATGTTTAATTATAATGTTGCAACCTTGTCTAAACTTTAATAAATTAGGGTTAAAGGGTCTGAGGTTAAGGCCCTTCAGTCTACCCCTGTACAAGTGAATCAGTGGCCAGACACAGTGGCCAGATGCTGCTTACCTGGAGTGTGTGTGTGTGTGTGTGTGTGTGTGTGTGTGTGTGTGTGTGTGTTGAGAGAGAGCAAGAAAGATTCACTGATTTACATAAGTGAAAGTACATAAAAGTGCACAATGTGAGTGCACTGGGTAAACATTTTTATGGATTAGCATTGCGTTGTACTCTGACATTTTTGCATTGGTAAAATCCAATTTCCTAATAATACAGTAACATTGTAAACTAGTAGAGCCTCATGTTTTTAGGTCATTATAAAACCTTTCTTTTCTATTTCACTTTCGCATCAGAACATTTTAGTTTTAACATTTCTCGGGGTTGGTGAGGTACACCACGTTCTCTGACACTTGTTTAGTGCTAAGAGCAACTCATGTATGAAGAAGCTGCTAGATCGAACATGCAGACACTGTTTCAAACTTAGTGCTTACATTTTTATAAAATTGTTTATTTGATCATTAACAGCATACAAACGCACGATTAGGTTAAAAACAATGAGTAAAGGCAAAAAATAAAAATGAATAAAGCATGCAAGTGACTACTATATAAAAAGATAGATAGATATTTAAGCTTCTAAATATACTGTTTAAGTCATAAGTGTGTACCTCATAAGATACATGGTTTATTTGGGACACAGGCAAGAAAAAATATCATAAATATGTTTTTGTCTGCAGACCACAAAGAAGCTATAAGCGCATATTTATTTCAAACCTGTATATACATCTTTTATTGCACCTCCAGAGAGGCACTAAGAAAATCCTGTCTTACTCCAAAGTACAAATGTAATAAGTCCAGTTCTACTGCTTTACGCTGTAGTACACACATTCACTCCAGGTGGGATCCCTCTGTCCTCTTGATCCGATGGACAGGTCGGCACTTAAAGCAGCATAATAAAGGTTTTCAGCGTGTTGGTAACCCTGGTAACAAAATATATATCAGACAATCATTATTTTGTCCTTGACAGAAATTAAAACATGCAAATAATGATGCATTGTGCAATAAAAATGTGTCTTAATCTTAGTTTTGAAGTTAATTTATAGTTTTGTATTCACCTTTGCTTTCGCTGTGGGGGGAGCTGGACATCTGGCTTTTGACTCTGATTGTGGGAAAAAAATAATTTAAAGGCTAAATTGTGAATACAAGCTGTGAAATTCAAACTAGCAGTTACCATTAGATTGGCGGTTGTGTCCCTTGTTCATTATGCACACTGTGAGAGCCAGTAAAACACTCAGGATGGAGGTGAATGTCGTAGTTCCACTCAAGAAATACACCAAGACAGAAACCGCCTCATCTGTAGAGAGACGGACATCAGAGACAGATCTTTCAGGAGGTTTTTATACAAAGTTCCAGCTGAAAGATCAAGTAATCACCAGATGCAACAACTTTAGCTGAAAGTCCCTTACCTTCTAACTCCAGCTGGGTCCCATCTCCAAACAGAATGTGTCCACATGAGGCAACAGCACAGTAGTAAGTCCCAGCATGAGAAAGATTCAGACTCTTCATC